>NC_067482.1:65665039-66021289 GCF_947179515.1 Apodemus sylvaticus | reverse complement strand
AGATAAAATCTTTACCAATGTGCATAAAATAAATGCATACATGCATAAGTGAATGACTCCCCAGACCCAACTCAGAAATTGGAGGAACTCTTTTTATCATTTCTGTTATGAAGAATCTTCATCACACAATGCAAATTCTTTAGGTCCTCAAGTACCAGGAGATATGATTTTGTAGTCTTAACTTTCCATATATGTCTACAGTTTACTTCCAGATGGCAGTTCTGGAAAAAAAATCTTATTTGTAAAGGATCAGTAGTATCTATGGGTTGAAAATCCATCATAAGGCCTGGAACATTAACATGATTGTAATGACACAATTAGCAAAGAATCACAGTAGAGACTAAAGTACATGGAAAATAAGATATAAGAATTCTCCAAATCTTTGTAAGCAAAACAGGAGGGGGGCTTTAGATTTTTATTTTTGCAGGAATATTTGTGTATACATAATAACAGGTAGAGTACCCAAGATTAAAACTAAACACAAAATTGGTTGATGTATGGTTATATATTATACACTAATCCTGAAGGCAACTTGAGATAAATTGAAACCACCTCTGAATTTTGACACAGGTTGTCCATGAGATCAGAAGTGGAGTTTCTCACTCATTACTATGTCCACATTTCAAAGTGTTTCCAATGTTTGTGTGTCCTGAATTTTATAATTTTGGCTTAGGAATACCCAACCTGTATCAGTTTTTCCTCTTCCCTCTTATGCAGATCTGTCCTGTAAAGCTCTACCAGGCTTGAGTATTTGCATTCTTTCAAAATTCAGGTTGAATGTTAATCCCCGGTGCAATGTTATTAACAAATGGGGTTTAGGAGCTAGCCCCTTTTGGGAATATATCAAATCCCTGAAAGGCTTCGTGTCCTGTGACAGAGTCTTCAGTGTGCTGGCTGTCCCTTTCATACCTATTCCCCTTCTGCCTTGTCATACAAGAGGAAAGTGCCACAGAACTGTCAAGAGTCACCAGATATTGACTCTACTAGTACTTTGATCATTGACTTCATAAGACTCCAGAAGTGTGAGAAGTATTTTTCTTCTTTATAAATCATATAGCCTTAGGTGATTTATTATAGCATTTCCAATAGTAAGACAAGTCTTAACTCCTTACATTAAAAAAAATGATTCACCTACCCTCCACTCATAGCTCATGGACTTTTATTGATAACTTCTTGTCAAAAGGTATAATTTTACAGAAAAAAATGATTAGTTTTCATTGTGTTCCTAGGCATTTTAGAAGTACTAAACTGGTCACTCTCACATATATACAGAAAAAAAAGAAGTAAGGAAGTGTTTGAAGAGGGACAGAGAAAGAAGGCAATACAAAAGGAATTTGAAGAATTTAGAGCTTAATGATTTCATATATTCCTATGGTAGTATGAATGTAATAGGCCCATTGCTAGAGACATAATTAGGAGATGTGGCCTTGTTGAAGGAAGTGTGTCACTATGGAGGCAGAATTTGTGGTCTCATATATGCTCAAGCTACACATAGTGTGACACAGTCTCCCTTTGCTAGCTGTGGATCAAGATGTAGAACACTCAGCTTCTCTAGCAGGAGCTGTGACAATAATGGAATAAGTCAGCCTAAATTAAACGTTTTTCTTCAGAAGAGTTGCCATGGTCATGGTGTTTCTTCATAGCAATAAAACCCTAACTATGACAACTCCAGTTGTAAGGCTAGCACAAAACTGAGTTTTAATATTAACAAAGAATAATTCATCGATAATGGAAGCATTTTCTATGTTATATCTTGAAAAGACTACAATGAAGCAAGTTCAATGGATTTTCTCCATCAATTTTATTAAATACATTTTTAATTTAAAACTACATTGAGTTTGATGAATTGTTTAAGTGCATATACCCACTGTTATCCCTAGGAAGATACTATACATTTTTCATTTTCTTGGAATTTTCCTGTATATGTATATATACATCTACATCTACATCTACATATACATATACACATGCACATGCACACGCACACGCACTTGCACACACACACACACACACACACACACACACACACACACACACACACACATATATATATCCCAGTTCATGTTCTGCTACCAAGTGAATGGACTCTGATATTGTGAGGCCTGTGGATTGCTTCTGAGAATCTGATGAAAGTTGTAGACTATCTGAGGTATCCCTGAGACCTGGAACTGGGGGCATGTGTATGGATTTTAGTTCAAGGACTCCAAACAAGTTGCAATTCTTTCATTAACTCATTGTAAACCTTTTCTGCACATTAATTGGGAGCTTTGTGTTGGTTATGGGGTAGTTGATTCTAAAGAAAATTACATTGTTTTGCTTGCATGGCTTTTACACAAAGGAGAAAGGCCATGCAGAGGAAGAAAGTTACAAAGAATTATTCCAGACTGGTGATAAATGCAGCTGGGGCAATAATCAAGCTGGGTGTGGTAGTGAGTCACCAGAAAGTAACTTTACAGAGACTCATGGGAATCAGGGAACCCAATCTTAGAAGAGGATGGTTTGGTGAGACTGAGGATACAGGAAACTGAGTTATATGTGAGGTAGAGAAGAACCTTCTAGCAGAGAAAACATTGTTTGACTGCTGCTCTGACTGCATTTCCACACACATTCTTAATGGCGATTCCAGCTATTTGCAATGCAGGCCAAGCACTAAGGAAAAATCGACATCCTTCAGAACAATGTTCTTAGGTTCTTGCAGAATGATGTTTTAGGTCCTGCAACAGAGAATTTTCTGGTTATCTCTTAAAGAAACAAAATCGATTGGTTTAAATAACAATTTTATTATCTCCCATGATTTGTGTGGGTTGGAAATTCAGAGTCCTTTGCCAGGTAGTTCTTGTCCAGAGCATCTCATGAATTTGCAATTAGGCTTAGAAATACCTGGAAGAGTGGGAGCTGGCCAGACATCTCTTTTTTAATGTGGTCTCTGAAATTCTCTACATGGTACCCATGGGGAAACAGCTTTGGGCTTACTTCTAGCATGTGAGGGCATTTGTACTACTTCTATGGTAGCAGAAGGCTTCAAGAGTCAAAGTTTCTGGAAAGGATGCTCTGGTCAGAAAGAAGCTAAATTGCCTTTTATAACTCAGGGTTTGAGTTGTTATTCATCAGAAAATAAATCAATAGACTTTTAAAATGTTTTTGAGGAATATATACATATATGTGCATATATATGTATAATGTATATCCCATATATATCACGTCAAATTATACATGTGTGTGTGTGTGTGTGTGTGTGTGTGTGTGCATGTGTGTGTGTATGTGTGTGTGTATTTGGGAGAGTACCACAATTCTAGATGAGTATGTGGGATAACAAATATTACAATGATCTTTGGAAAGTGGGGCCAGTGTTTTTGAATGGTGGGTGAAGGAGGAGAGTAAGGGGATTATGGAGGCCTCAGGTAAACCTGTAGATAAGAAGTAAGAAGACTCCTTCTGGTGTTTGGTAGAGAAATGAAAGTGCCAGCTTAGATATATTCAGTTACCGAAAAAGAAAGAAAGAGAGAAAGAAAGAAAGAAAGAAAGAAAGAAAGAAAGAAAGAAAGAAAGAAAGAAAGAAAGAAAGAAAGAAAGAAAGAAAGAAAGAAAGGAAGGAAGGAAGGAAGGAAGAAAGAAAGAAAATGATAAGAAAAGAAAATTTTAAAATTAATCATGATAAGTACTAGGAAGTATTTTTTTCAGACAGTTTAAAAGTGGATGATTCAACAGTGACTAGCAGCATCCTTTATGATAACAGTTACCTCTGTAGCCTAGTGTCTTTTCCTTTAGCAAGGTAGAGTTCTTACAAATGACCTTTTACATCTCAACGTGACTACCACAGAGCTAGGCATTAGAGTATTATCTAGCAAGGTCTGGGGACAAATGGTAACAATTATTCTTCCTGAAATATTTTCTTTAAATGTGAAGAACTATATAAAGACCTTCCATCATATCTCATGGGTTACATCTTGACCCAGGTTTCAACCAAAGTTTGGAAGAAGGAACCCTTGGATTATTCCATTTGTCTTAGGCAGCCTATACCATACAAAAGATGAGGGAAAGTGAGAGCAAGGCCCACTAGTGATAAGAGAATAATAGGACCAATGGATATGTAATGAAATTAAAATGGCTAATAGGTCATTTTAAAGACAGAAAGGGGGAAGATAGGCAGTCATAGATGCTTAACAGTCTGTGACAACAACTAGATGTGTCACATGAGTGGGAGAGTAAGATGGGTGAAGGAAAGTCATCATTAAGTTAAGAAGGACAATTTAAGAGACCAAGACATTTTAAGCATGGGGACTATATTCATAGCAGTGACTCCCAGAATGGGAAAAGTATCTTGGTGTTGAAGATAATAAAAGTTAGCTAGTGATGAAATTCTTTATAATGACCGAAGCTACAATTTTAATATGTCAGAAGTAAAGTCATATGTGGTCCACAGAAGTATAAACTTATATAGAAAATGATAGATACCAGTTTTTAAGGGGAACCCCAACTCTGGGTTTCTATTTAGCAGTAAGAGAAATTTATGTTACTAATCTACTTATCCACATTTGTCATCCTATACAAGATCAAGGCAAAAGACAAATTCTTTAACATTCTTTACAAAGTTTCTTTTGTATTGTCACTGCAAATATTTTTCTTTGAGGTAAGTTTCTCTAAATTCTTGTATCAAGTTTCTTTAAGAGATATATATTCTCAAGGCATACCTATTCATATACTAATCAATCAACATATTCTTTTCTAGTAACATGCATTAAAATAGATAAAAGTGAAGTGGATGTATTATGTGAGCAGCTATGATCAAGAACAGAAGTTCTGAACCTATCTACTGCCACACTTTGAGGGTGCAATGACCCTTTCACAGGGGTTACCTAAGACCATCAGAAAACATAAATATTTACATAACAATTCAAGAGTAGCAAAATTATAATCATGAAGTATCAAAAAAAATTTGTGGTTGGGCGTGACTACAATATGAGGAACTGCATTAAAGAGTCAACAGCACAAGAAAGGTTGAGAACCGCTGGTCTCGAAAGTCAAAGGAGACTGTTTTAAAATAGACAAACCCATCTCCACAGCTCAAGACTTCAACAGCTAACTAGCTGTCAACTAACCAGAAAATCAGCCAATCTCCAAAAAGACTGAACAACAGATATCCAGGGCCTAAACGATATTCAAAAGACATTTCATCCAACAATAGCAAAACACTCAAATGGGCAGAGAACAAACACCAAAATGGGTTACTTCCTCTGCTATTGGGTAATTTCAATTTCCTAGGGCCCTGAATTTGATCACCAGAGTAGAAAAATATAGCCATATCCAGCCAAGAAAAGTAATAGTATGTAGGGTGTATTCTCCAACACTCATATATTTAAACTAGAAATCAATAACAGGAATAAATGTAAAAACAAAAAACAAAAAACTCAACCTAACAACACACTTCTAATAATCCATGAAGCGAAGAAGTCTCAGTGGAGGCATTAAACAATATGAGACTGAAGGAAAATGAAAATCTAGCAGGCAGAAATGTTTGGGACACAGCTGAAGCTCTGCCAAAAGAGAGACTACAGTATTAATAAAAAATGAATAAAAATAAGAGCAGAAACCGTTGCATTTAGTGATGGACAAGTTCTGTATTTAATGTCCAACAGTGCATGAGCCAAGATTACTACTGATGTACATCAAGAATCTCAGCATTTGGGAGCTGGGACAGGAGGGTCAAAAATGTAGAACTGTTTGAGTTACATGAGAACCATATATATACATGTGAGCATCATGAGGCTTAGTCAAAAGCAAACAAAGGCAGAAATAATAAAGAGGATAAATAAATGAAACAATTAAATTGTTCTTTGAATGGATTAAAACTAACAAAATATTCAGCAGGATTTACAAAGGAAAATATTACAAATTACCAATCAGAAATAAAATAGTAGCTATTACAGATTCTATAGATTTTATAAAAATAATTAGGGAGCATCATCAATAATTCTGTATCTGGACATCTTGCAACTTAAATGGACAAATTCCGCAAAAATCCCCACCCAAATCCAGTGATACAGAATTAAAGAGACAACAACCCTCATAACACTTAAGGGATTTGAATGTGCAACATAAAGGCCACTGGAATGTTCAAAAGGCCACTGTAGAACTCTCCAAATGTTTAGAGGAGTCACATCTCCTTCAGTTATGAAAGAAGAAAATAAAATTGAAATTATTTTTTTAAAAAGTTAAGAAAGTTTGGAACCAAACAAAGGCTATATTAAACTAAATTGTGTAGACCACTAGACCACCCTTCATTATTATAAACACCCTCCCCCACACACACACATACACACACACACACACTTGCCAGAACAGCAAAAGGCTAACAACAACAACAACCAGGGATGTAGGTCAGTGGTAGAACCTTGACTAGCATCCATGAGATACTGGGTTTGATGTCTAACAGAAAGATCAAAAGACCTAACAAAGTAATAGTAAACAGTATTAAGCAGCTGGTACATATAAAAAGATATATATACTATGACAATATATTGTTTATTCTGGTTATATAGGTTTGGCTGAAAAAATATTTATTGTTATATGTCAAATTAACAGGATAAAAAAAAATTCACACAATTTTATGAATTGATACAGAAAAGATTTGAGACAAAAATCTAAGATTCGTTCATTGTAGCCCTCATAAAAGTAAAAATGGTGAAGAACTCTCAGTCTGAAAAGGGACATCTCAAAGAAATGCTACGTTTTCATAATAGCGAAATATTAAATGTTTCCTCTTAAGGCAGGGCTGCCTCGTCTTACCTTTTTTTTTTTAACCTAACATAGCATTAGAAATTCTAGTTAGAGGCTGTGCTGGTGAGTATTGATTGCCAACTTGATGGGATCTATAATCATATAGGAGACAAGTCTCTGAGCACACCTGGGATGTGATATCTAGAGCAAGTTAACTGATGTGGAAAGTTCCACCCTAATAGTGGGTGTTACCATCACATGGGATAGTGTTCTGGACTGAAAAGGAAACGTGAGCTTAGCATCAGCTGTCATCCAGCTCTGCTTCTTGACGGTAGATACACTGTGATCAACTGCCTCAAGCTGCCATTTAGGCCTGCTTTAATAAGCTTTGCCCTGGAAGTGTGCATTAAGCTGCTTTTTTTCAGGTGCTTTGGCTCAAAAATGAGAAAACTTATATGAAGACATTTTAAAAGAAAAGAATGGGACATCTTCAGCCTTCAGGAGCTGAGCTCTACCTACAGCTACATGAACTCGGAAGAGAATCCTGGACTCCGGAAAGAAAAGTCCACTAGGCAGCACCCCAGTTACAGCACATGGATCCCTGAGCGTAGGGCACAGGCAAGTCATGTGTCCTGGAACACAGAAATGGTGAGATGGTCAATATATGAGATCCTAAATACTGTTGATAGAATTTTCTGCATGGCAATTATTAAGAAGAATGCATGGAAAAGCTTAATTGGAAAACTTTCTGTGCATAATAATTATAAACCCCAGAGAAACATGCTGGGGTATAGCTCATGTTAGAGCATATAGTTCACAAGGTCATGACTCTGGGATCAAACCTTATTATACTAAGTAAATAAATAATAATCTAGACCATATTTCTAGTATTCTCAAAATTCAAAATTAGTAAAATATGTTTCAAAACATGATAGATGGCTACAAAGAAATAAAGAAGGATAGATACTTACATAAACATACATATAAAATATTCATAAATACAACCAGTTCATGTTCTCTAACTGCAGTTATAACTAATTGTATTACATATCAGAAGTAAATACAAATAAGACAATGAGAAAAGGTAACTCATCTTTGTAATTAAATAATGAATTTCAAAAGTTTCCAAGAGTCAACAAGCAAACAAAAAGTGAAATTGATATTTATGAAAATAGAAAATAATGTGTCAAAACTATGGAAGGCAATTTCAATGAAACTATATCAGAAATTATTACATAAGAAAAAGAAAAATAGTTATTTATTTTATAAACTTAAAACATTCAGAAAGCTGACCAAGTTAAATGGTATAAAAGTTGAAAAGAAAGATCATTATAGAAACAATGAAATAAAAATATACTATTCAGAGTAAAACCATGGTTAATTAATAATTATTTCTGAAAATCTGTTGTTTTACTTTGTTGGGGTTTTTTTGTCTTTTTTGTTACTTTGACTTTTATTTTGTGTTTTTGTAGGCCTTTTCTTTTGTAATGAGAGAGAAAAGGTAAAGTTGGGTGGTTAGGGAAGAATGAAGAATCTAGAAAGAAGTGGGGAGGGAAAATGTAATCAAAGATTTTTAATCATATAAAATTTTTAATTAAAAAATTTAAGCAATAGTAAAAAAAACTGTCAATGACCTGATTGGCTAAAAATTGTGTGTTAGCATCTATTATGAAATAAAAATGATCATTGAGGCCCTCCACAGATGAAAAGTTTTAAGGGAATACTTTAACATCATCATGCCAATAAAATGCAGCAATATATCTAAAATTGATGAGTCCTATAAAATTGCAAACTTAAGAAAAACAACAAAAAGTAGTCAGGATATCTGAATAGATATATATTTCCTATGTAACTGAATTGTTATGAAAAACATTTCCCATATGGAAATACTCAAGGCCATACAAATTCCATCAAATGAGAAAAATTAGTGTGCTTTAGAGAATAAATATCCATGTTACACAAACCCTTTCAAGCAAATGAAAACGAGGAAGCTCCTCTCTTCCTTTGTCATGATACAAGCATTAAAAGACATGAAATATAAAAATTTTATAAGAGAGCTACACCATACACACACATATATCAACATCCCTCATGCAAACAGAAATGAACACAGCTAGAAAATATTAGAAAATGCAGTACACAAGTATATTAAAATGATAATGCATCATACCTCAGTGGGGTATATCTCATTTTGGATAGTTACTTAGCATTTGAAAGTCAATATAAGTAATCTACAATAGTCACAAGATAAAGAAAAGTTATATAGTTAAATCAACAAATGTATAAAATTCTGTATTCATTCATAATATAACTCTTGGGAAACTAGAATCAGAAGATAAATTCCTCTGTCTGATTGAGGCTATATAGTATCTAGAGCTAACATCATACTTAGTAATGAAATATTAAACTACTTCACCAGGAGATCAGAGGCAAAGCAAAAATATTCCCTCTTAATATGCCTATCTAGTCTAGCACTCAAGGCTTTAGCCAATTCAGTAACTCAAGAAAAGGAAAACTTATGAGAATGGGACATTAAGAGGAAAAAATTCCTATTTACAAGCAGTACCAATGTGTAGAAAATCTAATTGACCTTTTGAAATAGCTAATCTTGGTTGTCAACTTGATTACATATGGAATCAATTAAAATCCAAGCTGCTGGGCTCTGAGGGATTTTCTGACTTTTGTTATTGGGTGGTAGGATGACCCACCCTAAATCTGGGCCACACCTTCTGATGGCAGCCCACATAAAGGACACAAGAGAAATAATTTTTGCTCTTTGCCTTTTGCTCTCACTCTGACATGTTAATCTTTCTCTTTGCCTGGATTAAATCCAACTTCTTCAAGACACCAATGCAGCATAGACTAAAGAGCAGTAGTAGCTCTTGGAGATTTCTTCAAGACCATGGTTAGAACTTCAAGACCAGCCTTGTGGGCTTAACAACTACCAGATTCTCAGCCTTGTCATCTGAGACAGCCATTGTCAGACTACTCCAACAACATCCTGTAAATTTGTGTAATAAATCCCTTTTTAATATGTATATTCATTCTATTAGTTCTGTTCCTTTTAAGAGAACCCTGGCTAATATACCCCTTTCCCTCAAAAACCAGTTATAAGAAGAAACAAATGAATTTAGGGATACCTCAGGATAGAAAGTTAATACCCAATCATTATCTGTATTTCATTTAAAAGTATCTGAAGAGAAAAATTCTGATGAAAAGATTGTAATAAAACTAATAGATCTTAAGAAAAAGAATGCCTAAATCATTCCTCATGCTATATGCAAAACTGAGATGAAGCACAGATTTAAACACAAAGGCTTAGAAAATCTTGGAAGTAAATCTTGCTGAGTCATGATGAGAAAAGATTTTGATTTCCTGGGAAGGGCTCAAGAAATCTGGAACTATCAGAAAATTAAATTTAATCAGCATACAAATATTCTAAAGAAATAATGAAAGTACAATTAAAAAATTTTAAAAATATCACAGAGATACAGTTACAAATGCCAAAAACTAACTCTACCTACATCTATGTCAGCATGTTTAAATACAGAAATTTAAATTCTAAATACATGTATGCCATTATGAAAAAGAATATAATGGACAGAGAATGTAAACACACTATTAAAAAGAAAACAGAATTGACTGGTAGATGTTTGAAATGTCACTAATTAGGAAGTGCATGCATGATATTTGAAGACATAATTAGATGTTGATATATAAATGCTACTAAAATTATACAGATTCGTTGTGTATTGGCTACCTATCTGTTGCTATGATAGAACTCTCTGACCCCTTAGAGAAGAATGACTTTATCTCGGCTTACAGCTTAGCAGTGGGAGTTCCTAATGGTGTGGACAGTGGCAAGCGGCTGGAGCAGAAACTGAGAGATCTCATCTTCATTTATAAACAAAGAGTGAAGGGCAAATAGTGGACTTCTCAAAGCCTGCCTCCAGTAACATACCTCCTTCAGCAAGTATCTCTTCACAACTTCCCCAAAGAGCACCATGAACTGGGGATGTGTTATTCACATACCTGAACCTATGAGGGACACTTTTCGTTCAAACCACACTTTATAACATGAGAGAAGGAATGTGTGAGGAGAGGATAAGCACAGCTGTCACCTTTCCATCACTACAACAAATATCTGAGATGCTCAACTTATAAAGAGAGAATGTTTTCTGTTGCTCTCTGTTCTAGCAGTTCTTATCTTTCTTTGGTTGGCTCTGCTGTTTTGGAGCTGGGGCAAGGAGGGACATCATAGAAGAAACCTGTGGAGGATGGAACTGCTCCCTTCATGGCCTGAAAGGGAAGAGGAGAGAAGAGAAAATTGACATCCCACATTTTCTTTCAAGTGCATGAGGCTCAGCAACTAGACCCTCACACTAGGTCTTCCTCTCAATTATGCCAGGCTGGGAGTTAGCTCCCTAAGAAATGGTCCTTTAGAGACATTCTAAATCCAAACTCCCTACCTTACATTTCTTCTGTCAACAAGAATGTGACAACGGCTTCCAAGATAAAAATTAATCCGCTATTGATCCAGCGATTTCAACCTGCATATTTTAACAAGATAAAAAAAGTATCCAAACGCCCATTAATCCTTGTAGGGAGATGTTTGTAGTAACAATATTCATAACTATCCAAAACATGAGACAACTCAATTGTGATAAAATAGTGAATTTCAACATGTATGGCTAATTAAAAATCCAATGCATTACCTTATACCCTTAATTTCAACACTAGGGAGGTAAAGACAAGAGGATCAGAAATCAAGGTCATTCTTAGCTCATATTTTCTTGTTCAAGAGTGGTTTTGTGGACTGTGCTTAGCATTGCTTTCTAACTTAGAAAACAGCTCAAAGATACCAAGGCCTGACTCATTCCCAAAGAGGCAGAGAACTCATCAAAGCAGTGCCTGCAAAGGCATAAAATGTAAGTGGTAGTACAAAGAGGAAGATGGAGAGAGAAGCAAGGAGACACGTTTTCCTCCAAGAATAGACAGACACTCTCTTTTTACTTACGTTGACCAGAATAAAGGAAGCTCATTGATTTTTATATGCTAATTTTTACTCCAGTCCTCCTCAAGTCCTTATGTGAGACAGAGATTCCTAAAAGGGAAGTGATGGTATCCATGAAAGGAACTTGTCTCAAAAAAAAAAAAAAAAAAAAAAAAAAAAAAAAACCCAAAAAAACAAAAAAACAAAAAACCCTCTGTGGTCTGTGGTAGAATCCGCTGTGGTACACTGGTATACTAGTAAATACCATTTAGAATTTTAAAAAATTTTCATAAAATATCAACACAAAAAAAAGTGGGTGAATTTTATTGGCATTTAAACAAAGATCTAGGTGTATTATCTCCTCCCCTCCCCCTCCCCTTCCCCTCCCCCTCCCTCTCTTCCTCCCTCCCCACCCCCACATAGTTATATACAGAGAGAAAGAATATAATTTTCTTTAAATAAATTACAAAAGAAACAAAAAGGAATCTGTAGTGATAAAAGTAAAAACTGTCATTGATTCAATTGCCATAGAATTGTCTCCAAATGGATGCAAATAAGGAAATTTTCAGGGTGGATTAAAATATGCTATATCTTACTTGGGATAATTATTTCACAATCATGTGTAGTTACCCAAAAATAATTAAGTCAAACACTTAAGTATAATTTATTGTCTGTAAATTGTGCCTCAGTAAAATAAAAGCTGAAATAAGATAAAAATTTCAGGGAACGCTCTATGTTACATGGTGCTGCATGCCATTGGCTTGCTAATGGCTTCAGTATAATTGTTTCAGAATGCTTAACTATAATTGATGAAGATTTATTTTCACAGAAGCCATCTTATAAATTTATCTCTACTTTCCCCACTTCTTATGAATAATCTTACTGGCATGTCAGTGTTTATAGAGGTAAAATGCCAGTTTTGTCCTTGGTTTCTTTTGTGTAGGTCAGCTTAATTGAAACCAGTCAAAATAGCCATTGTTCAACCAGGCAATGGCTATCTTCAGGGAGTAAGGATATGGTCAAAGCAATACAAACAATAAAAACAAATATCGAAACAAAACCTTGAGATACTTGCTAAGGTCTTACTGTGGATATATATATGATTTTATATTACACTGGCCTGTGGGCAAGCCTATGATACATTTTCTGGATTGATGGTATGGGAAGGCCCAGTTATGTGTGGTACCATCTCTGGGTTAGTGGTCTTGGGTGCTATGAGAAATCAGGTTGACCAAGCTACAAGGGGAAACCAGTAAGGAGCACCTGTCCATGGTGTCTGTATCAATTATCACCTATTATCAATTATTAAGTATCACTTAAATTTCCATGCTGACTTTCCTGGGTAATGGACCACAAACTGTAAGGCAGAATAAACCCTTTCCTCCTCAAGATGCTTTTGATCACGTGTTTCACGATAGCAATAGAAACCCTAAGAAACCGTGTCCTCAATTCAGGATATGTCACTGTGTGTTAGGGACCTCTGTTCTCTCTCTCTCTCTCTCTCTCTCTCTCTCTCTCTCTCTCTCTCTCTCTGTCTGTCTGTCTTACTCCTTACCCTTTAGATCTGAGGGTTAGACATTCAACATTTGTCATTCTGGGTTTTGTTACCTGACTCAGAAAGCTTTTTTCCAGCCCTACCAATTAACCTGCAAGATTTATAATTTTGATTTCTCAACAGCTGAATAATATTTCATTATGTAAATGCACTATATTCTTTTCATTATTTATTCAGCAGTTGATGGACATCTAGGAGGTTTTCATTTTCTGGCTGTTTGAATAGAGTGAAAGTGAAGATGGATCAGTAGGTATGTCTAGAGTAAGATGTAGTGTCCTTTGGTTGTATGTCTGAGTGATATAGATGGAACATATGGTACATATTTCTAGCTTTCTGAGTAATTACCACACTGATTTTCACAGTAGTTGTTCTAGTCTATTCTTTCACCAGCAATTAAGAAGTGTCCATTTTCCACACCCACTCCAACATTTGTCATTGTCATCATCATCTTCATCATCATCTTCATGATTTATTTTAATCTTAGCCATTTTGAAAGTCTCAATGTACTATTAAATTTAATTTCCTCAATGGCTAAGAATGTTGAAAATTTTAACACAACATACAGAAGTTTTATATTTTTATAAGGTCATGTTTCTTAATTGTTGGTCTTAATAGCTGTATTAATTAAAGTCCTATTCAGAAAGTCTTTTCCTGTGCCAACAAGCTCAAATGTATCTCCTACTTTATCCTTTATCAGATTCAGGTTATTAGGTTTCATATTGAGATCCTTGACATATTTGGAGTTAAGTTTTGTGGAGGATGAAAGAAAATGATCCTTGAGCGGTATGAGTTATATAGAAAGAAATAAAGAAGAAGGTAAATAACCTTAAAGACCTTTGAAAAAAGTCATAGAGAAACTCACTATGCAAGGGACTTTCTAAAATATATGGACATATACATTAAAAGAGTTAAAATGGAATTGTCTTATAATTGGGCAGTAATGTTCCTACTAGATACAACATGCTAATGAATAATCCAGTACCAGGCATGGCAACTTTTCTAAGAAGAGTGAAGGTCAATCTTGCCCAGGAAGAGAGAACTGAAGTGTTGAGAGAAGAGCCATGTGCAAGATCTTTTTCATTGATGAATTGTGCAGATGGCATACCAGAGAAAAAGAGGATTCAAGGAATATTCCCCAGATTTGAGTATGCAACTAGAAGATGGATAAAAAGCCACCAAAGAGAGAAGAAATGGGGAAGAGTAGTTGGGGTTAGGGTGACATACCGGTCCACACTGGACCAAGAGTTCAAATTTGTTATTATTGGTATAATAAGTATATAGGGTTTGCCTACTTTAAATTTGAGCCATTTCATATCATGAGACTACTTGGCCTGAAGTCGGAGAGAATATATATTATATGTTGCTCCTTCAGAATGTTACATTATGGCACTGCCCATCAAGACCAGAAATCTAATTTTCTGCCCTGCAAATATGAGTTTAGATGTGTGCTTTGTTTTGGCCTCATAGAACACCAGGAAATACAACTAAGCACAGCCTTTGAAAATCTCCCTGACTGTGCAATGATCAACACCCATGGAGACCAACTGGGGCTAGCTTCTCAGTGACAGTTGACATGTACCACAGTGATGTCCTTCCAACCACTAGACAGGAGTCAGGCTGCCTTGTGTCATACAATGCTGAAGCCAGCCCAGAGTGGAATGTGGGCAAGCAAAGGGAAAAGTATTGGAGTCATTAAGTCACATAAGCAATATCAAATGATGTATATGTCTAACTCCAGGAAGGATGAGATTCCAAATCAGGGACTAGAGCATTTTATCACCTGAGCCCCAAGTTCATAGCTTTCCCATCACTCCAAGGCTAGTTCCTGTTTTAGTAGACTTGGGACCCGGAGCTTCTTTCTTAAAACATGTAGGCCTGAAAACCAATGCATTTGGTAAAAATACAATTCCCTCCCTCTTTTCCTCCCCCCTTCTCTCCTTTCCTAGTTGATGAGACAAGGTTGCTGTTAAAAGCAACCAACAGAAATCCAATTCAGTCTCCAGGGAAATTTATAGAAAAAATTTTTGCTATGCCAGTGTTTTTCCATGGCAATAGGAAGCACATGGGATCTCAGGAGGAGCATCCATCACAGTGTGTTGCATTGCAATGCAGGAATTGGCATTTTCTCCAATTCCTCAAAGCATAGTTAAGGGCAAAATAAATGTAAAGATATGAAGTCCAGGCTACAGCTGACATGCTGTCGCTTTAGAAGCATACCACTGGCTTAAGAAAAAGCAAGAAAAGCAAAGTCCAAAACCAACCTCCATAGTGTAAAGGACATTCTGTCTTAGAGTCTCTGGGTTAAAACCCACACTCAAAGCAAGGTTCAAAGGTATGCAGAGGGTGAACAGGCTCAGCCCTGCAGCTCCCACAGACCATGAGGATTGAGTGTAGCATGAGACCCAAAAGACAACAGGAAGGAGGAAAGGGCAACTACTCTGTCTGGCTTAAGAAAGGCTGGGGTCCTGATCTCTGGACACCCTGCTCTGTCACTGTGATTATATGACATTGGACATGCCATGTCACAGCCATCAAAGGACAACCCATTAAGGTCTTCATGAATCATAAACATTTCCACATGCAACTCATTGTTTAGAGCCAGAATGAGTGCCCAAAGGGCACAATTCACTGAAACATGGTGCCCTGACATGGAGGAAAATAGCAGAGTAGGTAGCCTCTGACGTTTTTCTGCCTGTCTCTCCCAAAGCAAGCCATGAAAGAATACTTTGACACTTCCCTAAAGTAGATATTAAGATCTTCATTCTAGATGTGCCTCCCCTTTACATAGAAGAATAGAACACACTTATCTGAACTTGTAGAGATACAGAGAAGAATCTGAACAGGCAATACTTGCTAAGATCTGATTGCCCCCACTTTATTCCTATTGGAATCTTCACTTCTCCAGATATGAATATCTACAACTATTTACTTCCCCACTGGATTTACAATAAAGACACATGTCTTTGTGATATATGGGCTTCATTTATTAAGTTTGTGTTGTTTAATATTCTTAGATATGCCTTTGTACTTTTATTTATCTTCCATTATGGAAAAACACAGCCATAAGCTTAATGGTAGTCAAGAAAAGGTAATCCCCCTTACAATGATAAGGGTATGGTGGTCCACTAAGCACAGGGATACCCCGTGTACCCCTTATCAGTCAGGGGCAAGAGGAGCGTGTCAGGTAACTGGAGTGCAGATACTGAAAAGAGACATTCTAGAGGATGAAATCAAGATCGGGGTTTCATTGCAGGAGGCTCTATATAGCAGTAGGTGACTCTCATTCAATCCACATCCATGGCACCAAGGGTTTCTCCACATGTTACTTACTAAAGCCTGACCACAGTACCACAGGATGAAGACCAGTCCTTCAGTACCGCTGCTGCCCGTGGTGAGATTGAAATGAAAGGGTCATGTGGCTTCTCATGGCTCCCTACCAGGAAGGGATGATGCTGAGATTTAAAACCTAGTCTCTCAGAGACTGAATCTCCTCCTGCTTTTATATTTTCAATCTTGTTGGAATATAAGACATAAATAGAAGATCTTCTGTAGTGGAAAGGGTAACATGGTGCTTTCTGGGAGAAAAACAGTAGTCAACTCTAAAACACAAGTTTAACTGATAGGGTGGATTCTTCCTCTTCTTGAGCCCATGTTTGTTTAAGTTTTGTGTGACATGGGGACCCTCATATGGAGGCAAGATGGAGTGAAATAGTGAGATATTTCACCACATCACTTGGAACGCTGCAGTTTAAAGCGAATGGGTTATTTATTTCTGGAATTTACCATTTACTATTTTTAGACAGTGGTAACAGAAACTGCACAAAGCAAAACTGTGCATAAGGGTGGACTACCATGCTGATTTTAGATGCTCTTGAAACATGTTAGTAGAAGCTAATGCTAAAAAATTATTCCCTGAGGTTCCTTGGAATCAGGAGGAGACTGATAAACACACGGAAAGTACGAACACTTTAACACAGAGCTTCTGCAGAAGCCCGTGCCATTTGTCCTTCTCCCTTTCTAAGCAAGGCTTTTCCTATCCAAACCACCTAGCACAACACTACCTAGAAAAGGACATAAATAATAAAGATCTGCCCCTAAAAATATGGTACTTGTAGGGGACCTAGCTAAGTGAGCACTCAGGGAGGACTCAATGAGACCTCCTTGTAATGTTTGACTCTTTCCAAAGTCCCTTGAAACACCACATAACAGTGGAGGTTGTTAGTCCATTTTGTAATCGCCATTCCTTAGCCTTCCAGACATAGCTGCAGGGTATACTTTCAGCTTTAAGCTACAATTAATTTGTAAGCTTATCAACCAACCCTAGAATGAAAATTTGGATCTGTTAATAATTTGTTCATGCTTTTCTGTATCAACTTAGGATCTCACTTGCACAAGCTGGCCTCCAATGTCTCTGGCAACCAGACCTCAGATCCTCTAATGCACTTCACCAACAAATACTCTAGGTTTCAGTATGGCACACTTCCATACAAAAGATGTCTCTGTATCCATTAGGTGGATACCCTGTTAGAAGCCAGAAACCATCCTCATCTAGGGGATTTATTGACTGATGAGGACCTGTGAACCAGCCTAGCTTGGGGATCCCTCATCAGACACTGTCAAGTTGCCTTTAGGTGAAAGAAAGACAAAGAAGTCTGAGGAACCCATACTGCTCCCAGGCACTCTGGTGCTTGGGTCTTCTAGGCACTCTACACAAATCAACTAAAGAACACATCATTTGCCACCATGTTGTCTCTTCAGGGATAGCAAGGCTCTGGGCTTCAATTCTTCAGCAGTTACTTGAAAGGGACTGGGTGATTTGTAGTTAACAATTACACCCGTGATTGTATCTCCCAAAAGACGGAACTTCAAACCTCAGGCCTTTCTCTAAAGAAATGCTCGCTGAATGTTTGTTGAATGACTATCAGAGTCATCCTGAAGGCAGATAAATTAATAAGGCCCC
Organism: Apodemus sylvaticus; assembly: GCF_947179515.1. Lineage (NCBI taxonomy): Eukaryota > Metazoa > Chordata > Mammalia > Rodentia > Muridae > Apodemus > Apodemus sylvaticus. Next base: position 66,003,064 of record NC_067482.1, on the reverse strand, counting down.
TATCTGGACCCTCCACTTTCCCTAGGTCTAATCAAAGCCACCTTAATCCTATGAAGCTCTTTCCAGGAGTGTCTTAGGTCATGTAATATAAAACATGCAGGACATGGGGTTTCTTATGAGAATGTGGCAGGAGATCTCTAGAACTGTTATATTGCATGCAGTGATGATGTATACCAATCTTCAGAACCTCTTAGAAATGTACACTAAGGCCCTCTGCTATAGGCATTGTTTGGATCAAGTAAGGAAAGTTCGAATATTCTGCTTTGGAAGAAAGACGTATTTTTTTTTTCAAGAAAACTTTATTTGTAAAGATAGAAAGACAAAAGTTAGATGTGTAGGTACTTTTTTCAGACTGGACATCAAGAACATTTAAAAACTGTATGAAAAATATGTTTCTTCTTAAAGCATTAGAAAAGACAGCGTGCTTTATAGTTGCAGCCATTTGCAGTGACTTAAGGAGTTTGTTTTGAGCCTGATTAATGATATATTCTTATATGTGGCAAACTAGGAAATGGACTGCCTGTCTCCTCATGGAAAGGCTATGTAACCAGGGATTGGTTTTCTGAAAATCTTTCCCTTCAGATCCTACTTATCTATATTGTTCACAAATACCCAATAAATGCTCCCCAACCAAAGTAAGCAAGATGTTTTCCAAAGTCTTAGAAAGTCTAGGAGGAAAACTAGCTTGTGGACAATCAAATGGAAATAGTTTGCTTTCTGGGGAAAGTGAATATTTTGAGAAGCAGTCTGGGTGAGAGGAAAGAAAGGAAGTAAAGAAGTCCTGAAGCCTGTTACTGACCTTCCAGCAAGAGCTCACATTTCAGTGGATTGAGCTGCAGGAGCCTGGAGTGCCCCTGCAAAGCCCTGTTCTGGTCACAAATGCTACCATCTTAGAACACTTAACAGGGTTGCTTTTCCCGAGCTCAGTCTCTCTAACACCTACCTTAGGAGATGGGTGTGTACTCCCTGGTGACACTTTTTGGTGGAAAAAAGAAATTAGAAAGTTGGGGAAGAGAGGGTGGACTATAAAAGCCAAGGATAAGGGATTCGGCTGTGCCTATAAAGTAGTGCACACTTCTAATTCCAGAACTGAGAGGGCAGAAGCTAGTGGGTCTCCTGGAATTTTAAGCTAGTGGGTCTCTATATAGCCAGTTCCAAGTCAGTCAGAGATACATAGTGAGACTGTGTCTCAACAATAAGAACAAAGGAAACATTTTCCACTCTACTTAACAATCCATCTAAAAATATGCAGCTCTACCCAAGTCCAGGCATCTTAAAATGACCCTGGCTAGGCAGCGGTGGCACACATCTTTAATCCCAGCTCTTGAGAGGCAGAGGCAGGCGGATTTCTGCGTTCAAGGCCAACCTGGTCTATAGAGTGAGTTCCAGGACAGCTAGGGCTACACAGAGAAACCCTGTCTTGAATAAAAAACAAAAACAAAAAACAAAAGCAAAAAACAAAAAAGACCTTACTGCTTCATCTATAACAAAAGCTCTGAAGTTTAAGCTTGAGCACTGAAGTAAGATGAGGAGCCCGGAAGGCATGGCTGCATCCTAGGCTTCTTGCAGATATCTGAGATCCTTCTTCCAACCCACCCTTTCTTGCCTGTTTAATCTCAGCCTCTTCTCTATGATCAAAATGGCCAGCTGTGGATGTCAGCACCACTCACATTTGAATGGTAAGTCCAGGATACGTGGGCTGACCTTCCTGCAGTCATGGTAAAGGCTGAGGTTTGCTCAAGCGCCTGCCTTATTTTGACTTGAAAGTGGAGGCCAGATTTAGATTTAGGATTTTCAGGGACTTTGGATCCTGGCTCCACAGCTTAGGCAGAGGTAAATGACACTACAGGAACTCTTGTTCTTGATTATTTCATGATAAAATGGGATAATGGTGTTCATGTGCAACATGGTAATGGGGAAAGAAGGACTTAGTTGTAAGACCAGTCTCAGATCACAAGTGACTTTTCGGTGGTGTTACAGTAGTCATGATCAGTGCTCCATGGGGGCCCAGAAAGATGTTTGTCTGTCCAGAGTGGAGATTTAGCATTTAAAGCAACCAGAACATCCAGCTGGGCTGGGCAATGACCTAGCACAGGGAATATCCCTCAAGAAGGTAGAGCCATCCCTAGGAAGATAGACTCTCCTTAAGCCATGTTTGAAAGGTAGACAAAGTAATTAACCCTTTATGAGATATTCTATTACTTATTCCTAGAGCATCAAACTCCTAGCACAGTTCCACTGGACTAATCTAAATCTGTCTTCATCTGGATTCTGAGTTCTGCCTCAGAAAGTTGTAATTATTTCTTTTTCTACATTTCTGTCACTGTTTCAGTTTCTGGCAAGAGTCCAAGCATGTCTGTTAGTTCGTTTGTTTTCGTTTTTGATACTTTGCACATTCTTACTCTTTCTGTCAAGCCTGCCCCTCACTACTCCACTGCCCGCAGTGTGGCATGGTAGCTGAAGTTGAAAAGCACTGTTTTTGTTTATTTTTTTCTCATCTCTAGTCTCCCCAGGTAGCTACCAACATGTACATCTTACTGCCCTGGAGTTTCAGTTTTAAACCCTAATACAATTATCCTTGGGCTTTATTTATTTATTTTTTTTAATTTTTTTATTCGATATAATTTATTTACATTTCAAATGATTTCCCCTTTTCTAGCCCCCCCCACTCCCTGAAAGTCCCGTAAGCCCCCTTCTCTTTCCCTGTCCTCCCTCCCACCCCTTCCCAGTTCCCCGTTCTGGTTTTGCCGAATACTGTTTCACTGAGTCTTTCCAGAACCAGGGGCCACTCCTCCTTTCTTCTTGTATCTCATTTGATGTGTGGATTATGTTTTGGGTATTCCAGTTTTCTAGGTTAATAACCACTTATTAATGAGTGCATACCATGATTCACCTATTGAGTCTGGGTTACCTCACTTAGTATGATGTTCTCTAGCTCCATCCATTTGCCTAAGAATTTCATGAATTCGTTGTTTCTAATGGCTGAATAGTACTCCATTGTGTAGATATACCACATTTTTTGCATCCACTCTTCTCTTGAGGGATACCTGGGTTCTTTCCAGCATCTGGCAATTATAAATAGGGCTGCTATGAACATAGTAGAGCATGTATCCTTATTACATGGTGGGGAATCCTCTGGGTATATGCCCAGGAGTGGTATAGCAGGATCTTCTGGAAGTGAGGTGCCCAGTTTTCGGAGGAACCGCCAGACTGATTTCCAGAGTGGTTGTACCAAGTTGCAACCCCACCAGTAGTAGAGGAGTGTTCCTCTTTCTCCACACCCTCTCCAACACCTGCTGTCTCTTGAATTTTTAATCTTAGCCATTCTGACTGGTGTAAGATGAAATCTTAGTGTTGTTTTGATTTGCATTTCCCTAATGACTAATGAAGTTGAGCATTTTTTAAGATGCTTCTCCGCCATCCGAAGTTCTTCAGGTGAGAATTCTTTGTTTAACTCTGTACCCCATTTTTTAATAGGGTTGTTTGGTTTTCTGGAGTCTAACTTCTTGAGTTCTTTATATATATTGGATATTAGCCCTCTATCTGATGTAGGATTGGTGAAGATCTTTTCCCAATTTGTTGGTTGCCGATCTGTCCTCTTGATGGTGTCCTTTGCCTTACAGAAACTCTGTAACCTTATGAGGTCCCATTTGTCAATTCTTGCTCTTAGAGCATACGCTATTGGTGTTCTGTTCAGAAACTTTCTCCCTGTACCGATGTCCTCAAGGGTCTTCCCCAGTTTCTTTTCTATTAGCTTCAGAGTGTCTGGCTTTATGTGGAGGTCCTTGATCCATTTGCATTTGAGCTTAGTACAAGGAGACAAGGATGGATCAATAAGCATTCTTCTGCATGCTGACCTCCAGTTGAACCAGCACCATTTGTTGAAAAGGCTATCTTTTTTCCATTGGATGTTTTCAGCTTCTTTGTCGAGGATCAAGTGGCCATAGGTGTGTGGGTTCATTTCTGGATCTTCAATCCTGTTCCATTGATCCTCCTGCCTGTCACTGTACCAATACCATGCAGTTTTTTTTCCATGTATATTCTTTTATTTTTTTTATTCGACATACTTTATTTACATTTCAAATGATTTCCCCTTTTCTAGCCCCCCCCACTCCCCGAAAGTCCCGTAAGCCCCCTTCTCTTCCCCTGTCCTCCCATCCACCCCTTCCCACTTTCCCGTTCTGGTTTTGCTGAATACTGTTTCACTGAGTCTTTCCAGAACCAGGGGCCACTCCTCCTTTCTTCTTGTACCTCATTTGAAGTGTGGATTATGTTTTGGGTATTCCAGTTTTCTAGGTTAATATCCACTTATTAATGAGTGCATACCATGATTCACCTTTTGAGTCTGGGTTACCTCACTTAGTATGATATTCTCTAGCTCCATCCATTTGCCTAAGAATTTCATGAATTCATTGTTTCTAATGGCTGAATAGTACTCCATTGTGTAGATATACCACATTTTTTGCATCCACTCTTCTGTTGAGGGATACCTGGGTTCTTTCCAGGATCTGGCAATTATAAATAGGGCTGCTATGAACATAGTAGAACATGTATCCTTATTACATGGTGGGGAGTCTTCTGGGTATATGCCCAGGAGTGGTATAGCAGGATCTTCTAGAAGTGAGGTGCCCAGTTTTCGGAGGAACCGCCAGACTGATTTCCAGAGTGGTTGTACCAATTTGCAACCCCACCAGCAGTGGAGGAGTGTTCCTCTTTCTCCACACCCTCTCCAACACCTGCTGTCTCCTGAATTTTTAATCTTAGCCATTCTGACTGGTGTAAGATGAAATCTTAGGGTTGTTTTGATTTGCATTTCCCTAATGACTAATGAAGTTGAGCATTTTTTAAGATGCTTCTCCGCCATCCGAAGTTCTTCAGGTGAGAATTTTTTGTTTAACTCTGTACCCCATTTTTTAATAGGGTTGTTTGGTTTTCTGGAGTCTAACTTCTTGAGTTCTTTATATATATTGGATATTAGCCCTCTATCTGATGTAGGATTGGTGAAGATCTTTTCCCAATTTGTTGGTTGCCGATCTGTCCTCTTGATGGTGTCCTTTGCCTTACAGAAACTTTGTAATTTTATGAGGTCCCATTTGTCAATTCTTGCTCTTAGAGCATACGCTATTGGTGTTCTGTTCAGAAACTTTCTCCCTGTACCGATGTCCTCAAGGGTCTTCCCCAATTTCTTTTCTATTAGCTTCAGAGTGTCTGGCTTTATGTGGAGGTCCTTGATCCATTTGCATTTGAGCTTAGTACAAGGAGACAAGGATGGATCAATAAGCATTCTTCTGCATGCTGACCTCCAGTTGAACCAGCACCATTTGTTGAAAAGGCTATCTTTTTTCCATTGGATGTTTTCAGCCTCTTTGTCGAGGATCAAGTGGCCATAGGTGTGTGGGTTCATTTCTGGATCTTCAATCCTGTTCCATTGATCTTCCTGTCTGTCACTGTACCAATAGCATGCAGTTTTTAATACTATTGCTCTGTAGTATTGCTTGATGTCAGGGATACTGATTCCCCCAGATTTTCTTTTGTTGCTGAGAATAGTTTTAGCTATCCTGGGTTTTTTGTTGTTCCAGATGAATTTGATAATTGCTCTTTCTAACTCTGTGAAGAATTGTACTTGAGGTACTAGCTCGGGCAATTCGACAACATAAGGAGGTCAAAGGGATACAAATTGGAAAGGAAGAAGTCAAATTATCATTATTTGCAGACGACATGATCGTCTACCTAAGTGACCCAAAGAACTCCACTAGAGAGCTCCTACAGCTGATAAACAACTTCAGCAAAGTGGTAGGTTATAAAATCAACTCAAGCAAATCAGTGGCCTTCCTATACTCAAAGGATAAGCAGGCTGAGAAAGAAATTAGGGAAATGACCCCCTTCACAATAGCCTCAAACAGTATAAAGTATCTTGGGGTGACTCTTACCAAACATGTGAAAGATCTGTATGATAAGAACTTCAAGACTCTGAAGAAGGAAATGGAAGAAGACCTCAAAAAATGGGAAAACCTCCCATGCTCATGGATCGGTAGAATCAATATAGTTAAAATGGCCATTTTGCCTAAAGCACTATACAGATTCAATGCAATACCCATTTGTCAATTCTTGATCTTAGAGCATACGCTATTGGTGTTCTGTTCAGAAACTTTCTCCCTGTACCGATGTCCTCAAGGGTTTTCCCCAGTTTCTTTTCTATTAGCTTCAGAGTGTCTAGCTTTATGTGGAGGTCCTTGATCCATTTGGATTTGAGCTTAGTACAAGGAGACAAGGATGGATCAATTCGCATTCTTCTGCATGCTGACCTCCAGTTGAACCAGCACCATTTGTTGAAAAGGCTATCTTTTTTCCATTGGATGTTTTCAGCCTCTTTGTCGAGGATCAAGTGGCTCCTACAGCCGATAAACAACTTCAGCAAAGTGGCAGGTTATAAAATCAACTCAAGCAAATGAGTGGCCTTCCTATACTCAAAGGATAAGCAGGCTGAGAAAGAAATTAGGGAAATGACCCCCTTCACAATAGCCACAAACAATATAAAGTATCTTGGGGTGACTCTTACCAAACATGTGAAAGATCTGTATGACAAGAACTTCAAGACTCTGAAGAAGGAAATGGAAGAAGACCTCAAAAAATGGGAAAACCTCCCATGCTCATGGATCGGTAGAATCAATATAGTTAAAATGGCCATTTTGCCAAAAGCAATATACAGATTCAATGCAATACCCATCAAAATCCCAACTCAATTCTTCACAGAGTTAGAAAGAGCAATTATCAAATTCATTTGGAACAACAAAAAACCCAGGATAGCTAAAACTATTCTCAGCAACAAAAGAAAGTCTGGGGGAATCAGTATCCCTGACCTCAAGCAATACTACAGAGCAATAGTGTTAAAAACTGCATGGTATTGGTACAGTGACAGGCAGGAGGATCAATGGAACAGGATTGAAGATCCAGAAATGAACCCACACACCTATGGCCAATTGTACCCCATTTTTTAACAGGGTTTATTTGGTTTCTTGGGGTCTAACTTCTTGAGTTCTTTGTATATTTTAGATATTAGCCCTCTATCAGATGTAGGGTTGGTGAAGATATTTTTCCAATTTGTTGGTTGCCCTTTTGTCTTTTTGATAGTGTCCTTTGCCTTACAGAAACTTTGTAATTTTATGAGGTCCCATTTGTCAATTCTTGATTTTAGAGCATAAGCTATTGGTGTTCTATTCAGGAACTTTTCTCCTGTGCCCATGTCCTCAAGCGTTTTCCCCAGTTTCTTTTCTATTAGTTTCAGTGTGTCTGGCTTTATGTGGAGGTCATTGATCCACTTGGAGTTGAGTTTAGCACAAGGAGATAAAAATGGATCAATTTGCATTCTTCTGCATGTTGACTTCCAGTTGGACCAGCACCATTTGTTGAAAAGGCTATCTTTTTTCCACTGGATGTTTTCAGCTCCTTTATCAAAGATCAAGTGGCCATAGATGTGTGGATGCATTTCTGGGTCTTCAATTCTATTCCATTGGTCCACTTCTCTGTCCCTGTGCCAATAACATGCAGTTTTAAACACTGTTGCTCTGTAGTATTGCTTGAGGTCTGGGATACTGATTTCTCCAGAAGTTTTTTTTTTTTTTTTTTTTTTTTTTTTTTTTTTTTTTTTTTTTTTTTTTTTACTGTTGAGAATAGTTTTATCTATCCTGGGTTTTTTGTTATTCTAGATGAATTTGAGAATTGCTTTTTCTAACTTTATGAAAAACTGAGTTGGGATTTTGATGGGGTTTGCATTGAATCTGTATATTGCTTTTGGCAAGATGGCCATTTTTACTATGTTAATCCTGCCTACCCATGAGCATGGAAGATTTTTCCATTTTCTGAGGTCTTCTTCAATTTCCTTCTTCAGAGACCTGAAGTTCTTCTCATATAGATCTTTTATTTGCTTGGTTAGAGTCACACCAAGATACTTTATAATGTTGTGGCTATTGTGAAGGGTGTCATTTCCCTAACTTCTTTCTCAGCCTGCTTTTCCTTTCAGTATAGAAAGGCAACTAATTTGCTTCAGTTGATTTTATAACCAACCACTTTGCTGAAGTTGTTTATCAGCTGTAGGAGTTCTCTGGTGGAGTTTTTGGGGTCACTTAAGTAGACTATCGTATCATCTTCAAATAGTGATAGTTTGACTTCTTCCTTTCCAATTTATATCCCTTTGACCACCTTATTTTCTCTAAGTGCTCTAGCTAGAACTTCAAGTACTATATTGAGAAGATATGGAGAGAGAGGGCAATCTTGTCTTGTCCCTGATTTTAGTGGGATTGCTTCAAGTTTCTCTCTATTTAGTTTGATGTTGGCTACCAGTTTGCTGTACATTGCTTTAGCTATGTTTAGGTATGGGCCTTGAATTCCTGTTCTTTCCAAGACTTTTAGCATGAAAAGATGTGGAATTTTGTCAAATGCTTTTTCTGCATCTAATGAGATGATCATATGGTTTTTTTCTTTGAGTTTGTTTATGTGGTAGATTGCATTGATGGATTTCCTTATATTGAACCATCCCTGCATCCCTGGGATGAAGCCTACTTGATCATGGTGGATGATCATTTTGATGTGTTCTCGGACTCGGTTGGCAAGAATTTTATTGAGCATTTTTGCATTGATATTCATAAGAGAAACTGGCCTGAAGTTCTCTTTCTTTGTTGGATCTTTGTGTGGTTTTGGTATCCACATAAATGTGACTTCATAGAATGAGTTGTGTTCCTTCTGTTTCTGTTTTGTGGAATACTTTGAGGAGTATGGGTGTTAATTCTTCTTTGAAGGTCTGATAGAATTCTGCACTAAAGTCATCTGGTCCTGTGCTTTTTTTGGTTGGGAGACTTTCTATGATCCCCTTTAGGGATTATGGAATTTAGATTATTTCTTTAGGGGTTATGGGACTATTTAGATGATCTATTTGATCCTGATTTAATTTTGGTGTTTGGTATCTGTCTAGGAAACTGTCCATTTCCTTCAGGTTCTCCAGTTGTGTTGAGTATAGGCTTTTGTAGTAGGATCTGATGATTTTTTGAATTTCCTCAGTTTCTGTTGTTAAATCTCCCTTTTCATTTCTAATTTTGTTAATCTGGATACTGTCTCTGTGCCCTTTAGTTAGTCTTGCTAAGGGTTTATCTATCTTGTTGATTTTTCTTTGTATGGTTCTCTTTGTCTTTATTTGATTGATTTCAGCCCTGAGTTTGATGATTTCCAGTATTCTACTCCTCCTGGGTGAATTAGCTTCTTTTTGTTCCAGGGCTTTCAGGTTAGAGTAAAAGGCTGGAAGACAATTTTACAAGCAAATGGTCTCAGGAAACAAGCCAGAGTAGTCATGCTAATATCAGATAAAATTGACTTTCAACCTAAAGTCATCAAAATAGACTTCTTGCTGGTCAAAGGAAAAATACTACAAGAACTCTCAATCCTGAACATCTATGCTCCAAATGCAAGGGCACCCTCATTCGTAAAAGAAACTTTGCTAACGCTCAAAGCACACATTGCACCTAACACAATAATTGTGGCTGACCTCAACACTCCACTCTCCTCAATGGATCAATCAGGAAAACAGAAACTAAACAATAACACAGTGAAACTAATTGAAGCTTTGGATCTTCTAGATTTAACAGATATATATAGAACATTTCATCCTAAAGCAAAAAAATATACCTTTTTCTCAGTACCTCATGGTACCTTCTCCAAAATTGATCATATAGTTGGTCACAAGACAGACCTCAACAAATGTAAGAAGATAGAAATAATCCCATGCCTATCAGATCACTATGGAGTAAAAGTGGTCTTCAATAGCAACAAAAACAACAGAAAGCCCACATACACATGGAAACTGAACAATACTCTACTCAATGACACCTTGGTCAAGGAAGAAATAAAGAAAGAAATCAAAGACTTTTTAGAATTTAATGAAAATGAAGACACAACATACCCAAATCTATGGGACACAATGAAAGCAATGGTAAGAGGAAATCTCTTAGCCCTGAGTGCCTCCAAAAAGAAAATGGAGAAAGCATACACAAAAGCTTAAATTTCTTTATTAATTAGACTAAGAATCACCAGAAGAGATTCTAATTTTTCTGATATCATTGGCATTTACCTATATAAACACTCATCAAAATAAGAGAGAAGGGAGGGAGGGAGGAAGGAAGAGAAGGAAGAAGGAAGGGAAGGAGGAAGGGAGAAAAGAAGGGAAAGGAAAGGGAGGAAAAGAAGATATAAATGAGAGGAGAGGGTACAATTTTTTTTTTATTATTCGATATAATTTATTTACATTTCAAATGATTTCCCCTTTTCTAGCCCCCCCACTCCCCGAAAGTCCCGCAAGCCCCCTTCTCTTCCCCTGTCCTCCCACCCATCCCTTCCCACTTCCCCGTTCTGGTTTTGCTGAATACTGTTTCACTGAGTCTTTCCAGAACCAGGGGCCACTCCTCCTTTCTTATTGTACCTCATTTGATGTGTGGATTATGTTTTGGGTATTCCAGTTCTCTAGGTTAATATCCACTTATTAGTGAGTGCATACCATGATTCACCTTTTGAGTCTGGGTTACCTCACTGAGTATGATATTCTCTAGCTCCATCCATTTGCCTAAGAATTTCATGAATTCATTGTTTCTAATGGCTGAATAGTACTCCATTGTGTAGATATACCACATTTTTTGCATCCACTCTTCTGTTGAGGGATACCTGGGTTCTTTCCAGCATCTGGCAATTACAAATAGGGCTGCTATGAACATAGTAGAAGATGTATCCTTATTACATGGTGGGGAGTCTTCTGGGTATATGCCCAGGAGTGGTATAGCAGGATCTTCTGGAAGTAAGGTGCCCAGTTTTCGGAGGAACCGCCAGACTGATTTCCAGAGTGGTTGTACCAATTTGCAACCCCACCAGCAGTGGAGGAGTGTTCCTCTTTCTCCACACCCTCTCCAACACCTGCTGTCTCCTGAATTTTTAATCTTAGCCATTCTGACTGGTGTAAGATGAAATCTTAGGGTTGTTTTGATTTGCATTTCCCTAATGACTAATGAAGTTGAGCATTTTTTAAGATGCTTCTCCGCCATCCGAAGTTCTTCAGGTGAGAATTCTTTGTTTAACTCTGTACCCCATTTTTTAATAGGGTTGTTTGGTTTTCTGGAGTCTAACTTCTTGAGTTCTTTATATATATTGGATATTAGCCCTCTATCTGATGTAGGATTGGTGAAGATCTTTTCCCAATTTGTTGGTTGCCGATTTGTCCTCTTGATGGTGTCCTTTGCCTTACAGAAACTTTGTAATTTTATGAGGTCCCATTTGTCAATTCTTGCTCTTAGAGCATACGCTATTGGTGTTCTGTTCAGAAACTTTCTCCCTGTACCGATGTCCTCAAGGGTCTTCCCCAGTTTTTTTTCTATTAGCTTCAGAGTGTCTGGCTTTATGTGGAGGTCCTTGATCCATTTGGATTTGAGCTTAGTACAAGGAGACAAGGATGGATCAATTCGCATTCTTCTGCATGCTGACCTCCAGTTGAACCAGCACCATTTGTTGAAAAGGCTATCTTTTTTCCATTGGATGTTTTCAGCCTCTTTGTCGAGGATCAAGTGGCCATAGGTGTGTGGGTTCATTTCTGGATCTTCAATCCTGTTCCATTGATCCTCCTGCCTGTCACTGTACCAATACCATGCAGTTTTTAACACTATTGCTCTGTAGTATTGCTTGAGGTCAGGGATACTGATTCCCCCAGATTTCCTTTTGTTGCTGAGAATAGTTTTAGCTATCCTGGGTTTTTTGTTGCTCCAGATGAATTTGATAATTGCTCTTTCTAACTCTGTGAAGAATTGAGTTGGGATTTTGATGGGTATTGCATTGAATCTGTATAGTGCTTTAGGCAAAATGGCCATTTTAACTATATTGATTCTACCGATCCATGAGCATGGGAGATTTTCCCATTTTTTGAGGTCTTCTTCCATTTCCTTCTTCAGAGTCTTGAAGTTCTTGTCATACAGATCTTTCACATGTTTGGTAAGAGTCACCCCAAGATACTTTATACTGTTTGTGGCTATTGTGAAGGGGGTCATTTCCCTAATTTCTTTCTCAGCCTGCCTATCCTTTGAGTATAGGAAGGCCACTGATTTGCTTGAGTTGACTTTATAATTTTTGTTCATTAAAAAAATAAATTAGCACCATAGATTTTAAATGCTGCCTCTAGCCAGATTTACTCTAATGATTAATCTAAACACATAAACAAATACATGTTGCCCATTAAACGATATTCTTCAATTCTGTTACTTAAATATAAATAAAAATCTGAAAGCAATCCTAATGCTTTCATATTCTGAGAAAAATGTGCAAGAATATTGAGTTCATATTATATCATTAATTGTCCTTTGTCAATTTTTACTATCATGGCTAGATAATCTTTCTGGACATGGGGCTAGGTGCCTCGTGTATTTCGTGTCACAGAGCCCCACAGCAGCCTTTAAGGTAACGACCCTTCTTTCCCAAGGTTCTCCAGGGAAGACACTAGGGATCAATAAGAGCAGGTCCTTCCATCATGGGAGCAGCAAGCTGTGGAGCTGATCCAAATCCGGCAGCTTCCCACTCTCGATCTTGTTCACAGTCACACCACACTTTATTGCTTTCTCTGTTCCATCTAAAGAAGCTACTTAAGATTCTAGGGTAGTTGGCAATATATTGGTTTTTCATAATGCAAGGTTTGGGTTACTGTGAAGGCAATAGACAGCACAGAGACCCTTACCATCTTAGCCTTCCACTCGGAAAGACGAGTGACCATACATACACCTTTTACATTTAGGTATTATACGCCAGACACCATGGAGGCCAAACCTGATTATGATGTAATTTTTAAGAATCACAGTTTTGTGGGAGAGAAGAAATGCAGAAGATTACATTCTTATTTAGGAATATGACAGAGACACAAGGCCAGATGAAATAAATAACCCTGAGGATGTCAGAATCAGTCTCTTGAAGAGGGGTCTTCTTAAAATGGCTTTGGAACATCACATTCTAAAGAAGAGAAGCATCTCATTGAGTCTGCACAAGGCTGGAGTTTGTGCAGTTGTGCATGTATGATATCCAGGGTGAAGGGCAGAGACATGCTTTGGAGGTGTTGGTTTGCATCAGATAAGAAAAAGTTTTTCTTTCCTGTATTGTAATTACTAACTGAGCTCTGCTGGATTGCACGTCTTAAAACAGCATAGCAATTTTCTTTCCCCCAAAGTACGAACACCAGTGTTGAAATGTGTCTGTCATATGATACGTGTCTTAATAATACTTGATTCATAAGACAGGACAACATTGGAGCTGTACGCAACAGGCTCCCTTTTTCATCTACTTTGCACATCCTGACCTTAGGGAGAGAGCTCAATGTGTAGAACTCCCTGATTGCATGTCATTCACAAACAGTGATACTCAAAGTACTTAGCAACTAATGGTACAGGCACCCAGCAATCTAGAGAAACTAGTGTGTGCTGTCTGCATAGCTAGAGATAATGACACTTGTTTTGTGGTATGCAGGAAGAATGAACTGATATTGGAATATGGCCGCAGAGATTCTCAGGAATGGTGCAGCTAGCCGGAGAGGGGACTATGCGTTCATTGTCTAGTCTTGAATCATTTTCCTCAATGTGTTGTATCTTTGTGGAAGACCCTTCTTCCTAATCTTCATGGGCTCTAAAGGGCACACAGTCACAGCGCAGTTGAAGTGGAGCCATTTTAGTCACAAAGATCCAAGTTTTCAGAGATAGCCGAGAAAGAATTTGGGGGGTTGTCTTGGAAAATTTCAGATCATGCATAATTAAAAATAAATATCCTTTTTGTATGAAAGACTATATTTTTCTTTATATTTCCTAATAGCAGGATGTGGAAAGCTACACACTTCTCAGGCTCTCTTATAGACAATATTGCAAATGCCAATTTGATTCCATCAATTAGGAGCAATGTTTGAGATTTACTTGTGGTCACTAGTTCTGTGAGTGGAAGATCATCAGGGTTTGGAACATCTGTTTTACTGGAACAGGGGATTCTGCAGTAGTATTGGCTTTGGGAGTTCCCTGGGTTCTGATCTTGGTGCTTCCTGATCATAACCCTGTGCTTGTGTGATCTGAAGAGCTTCTGTGTCTTTTAGAATCATTCCAACCAGATAATACCCCAAGATTAAGTTCCTTCTTCCTTTACAGATGCAGGTAACTTTTTTCTTTCTCTGTTTCTGCTACCAAGGCTGATGATAACTCTGAGCAGGGAGTGTATGTATCCTGTATCAAGAATCCTCACAAGAACCTGTATTTCCTCAATGGGTATATTAATTACTTTTCTCCTTGCAATGATCAAATACCTATGTGCGGGGACAACCTATCATATGGGAGGGGCCTTGTTCACATGTGAGAAAAGAGACTGCTAGTTCTCTTCTACTCCCTTTTAAATTCAGCCAGTGAAACCAATCCACGGGGTGATGCTACTCCTACTCAGGGCAGGTCTGTATCCCAACTGAATTCTCTCTGAAAATTTCCTCACCTACACAACCAAAGGTATACCTCACTGGTGCTATGAACATTTCCTGACCCAAACAAGTTGCCAATGAAGAGCATTAGAGTAGACAACTCCTAATGACTCCTCAATGTTCAAACTGAGTCTTCACCCTCTGCAGTATATCTGACACTTTATACTTTATATTGTAATGCTCATTACAATCTTGAACTAATCTCTTAAGAATATAGTCAGTAGTTATATCTATATCTCATATGTATGCAATAGTTCACATCCAATATTTATTGAGGCACCATTTTAAATCAGGAAAGACTTAGATATCATGCAAATACCCACTAGCATGGAATTGGCAAAATAAACTATTGACATGATTTAATCCTGTAGCGATGTATTTCCAAATGAAATAGTTCTAACTATCTTGTCATGTGAAGATATGTGCAATTAATGTTAAGTGCTGCATTTATTCCTTAGATAAATGCACCTATACTCACTTGGACAATTTTAACTCTACTCCTGCTTTTAGGTGAGTCTGTCCTTGGTTGAAGCCTAACAAATCCATGAAACTCTGTCTTTCTCTAGAGAAGATTGTTTTGATGGAGATACATGGTCTATAAATGGTTGGTTTGAGCATCTGAGAAAAATATCAAAATTAAAATTTTCTGGATTTCTTTTTGCTGTCCATTCTAGATATTGTCTTCTTGCTCTGACTTGATACAGCCATGTGGACATACAGTCAGGGAAGTAAGCAAGTGTCTCCTTGCAGTCAAGATGCAAATCCAGCCTCAATGTGGACACTAGAAAGGAGACCGGAATGAGGGAGAAGACAAAACTCTGAAAAGACAAAACTCTTCTATGGAAGAGTTAGGGTAAGGACTGAAGGAGCTGAAGGGGATTGCAACCCCATAGGAAGAACAACAGTATGAACTAACGGAACCCCTCAGACATTCCAGGGACTAAGTCACGAACCAAAGAGCATACATGGGCTAGTCTGTGGGCCTCCCAGAGAAGGGGGATGCTAGAGGGATGAAGTGGGAGGAGGAAGGAGGGTGGGGAGCACCCTATATGAGTCAAAGGAGAGGGAGGAGGGAGCAAGGGGCTCATAGGGGGGAACCAGAAAGGGGGACAACATTTGAAATGTAAACAAATAAAATAATTAATTTAGAAAGTTCTCTCTCATGGTTTTTTGTCTAGGCTGTTACTTTGTGTGTGTGTGTGTGTGTGTCTGTGTATCTGTCTGTCTGTCTGTCTGTTTGTCTGTCTGTCGAGCCGAGGTAGGGATTAAGTTGGAACAGGGTTTGTCATATAAGCCTTCCTCTCAACCATGCATCTGTAGTCATTGATATCACAGCAAAAGCAGCCCTCTTGCTCTTAAGAGTCAAAGGAGCATTGACAGTGGGCCTGCAGATGATTTCTGGCAAGAACTCTGACCACGCACACAGTTCCCAGCTTCGGTGGGAACATGGGCCCAGACATAGCCCTTGGAGGCAGCCTGGACACTGGATCTCAATATGACATCAGGTGACAACACAGGCCACTCAGATCAGTATAAGCCCCAGGGACAACACGCACCACTGATACCAACACAGTGTCAGATGGCACCATAGACCACAGACATTTGCGTGGTCTTTGATAGTAGCATAGGTCACAGATATCAACACAGTTCCACACTACAGCAAAACCATGATAAAGTAATATTTTTATACAGAACATGAGTATAGTGCCTACACATGCCAGAAAAGGGTGTTGGAACCCCTGGAATTGTAGTTACACAAGGTTGTGAGCTGCATGTGATTGCTGGAAAGGGAATTGAACCTGGGTCCTCTGTAAGACTAACAAGTGCTTTTAATTCCTAAGCCATATCTTCAGAACCTAAACATTTTTAAAATGACATATATAAATTCACTTGAATATGCACAGGACATTTCTATAAACATACACAAGGCTGTTTATTGGCATTACCTCCAAGACGTGGGTTAGGAAGAAATAAGGGTAAAGAGGATATTATTGGGTTTTGTTTTGCTTTGGCTTTGTATTTAAGCTAGTAAGGTGTATAGAAGCATTCGCTAGCTCTAGTTTTAACACAGACCATTTTCTAATCCAGAAGTATCTGGATGTAGCCTGGGACTACTAAAAAACTGCTTGCACAAATGAAAGAAAGGCAAAAGGCAGGAAAAGTAGCCCTTCTCCAGATCACATTACTTCTTTACAGATAAGAGAGAAGTTAGACATGATGTATATTTGGGCCTCAATCGACAGTAGTCAGGAGAAAGCAGTGGGCAGAAGCCTGAGTTCAGATACTACACTGGTTGCCAAGCAACCAAATTTATATGACATCATGTCTAAAAGAGTCTCACTGAGAAACAGAGAACAGGCTACTGACCAGAGGCTGGCAGGGGCCAAAGTGGGACAGTTTCACCTAAGGACACATACTTTCATCTATTGTTGTTAATATTGACAAGGTCTCACACCATCCCAAAACTCACTATGTAACAAAAAACGGCCTTGATCTTGTGGAAATCCTCCTGACTCAGTCCCCCAAGTGTTGGGATTACAGGTGAGAGCCATAGTACCGGGCCATTCCACTTTCATTTTGTAGAATCAGTGTCCAGCATGATGGGCTTAATTATAAATACCCATTATTAACTTTAAACTTGCCGAGAATGCGCACCTTAAATATTCTGACTACATCCAAAACAAGCTAATTATGCTAATTACTTTGATGTGCCAATCATTCCATAATATGTACATATATTAAAATGTCACATTGTATACATTTAATATATGGACATTCTGTATGCCAATCACACCTCAATAAAGCTACGCATTTTAACCCATTTTCTGTTATTATCATAGAATATCTGTCCCTGTTCTCACGTGCCTGCCAGTCTTCTTACTTTCCTCTAAACCTGCTCTTGCAAAGAGTTCTCCAACATGACCTTCGGAGCTTTGCTTTCTATTTTTATCTGTGTGTTTTCCTGCTGTTTCTCAAAGGAAATGCGTGAACTGCCTCTGCACATCCATCTGAGCCCTTCACATCTATCTTTTCATTTAAGAGCTCAGACTACACTGAGGACAAAATTCCATTGTTACCTTGTTATAGGTGAGGAATCCATGCAAATCAGCAAATAGAAGGAATCAGCAAATATAGTGTACCACAGCCTTGTTTGTCATTTTGTTCATCCATTTGTTTGTTCGTCCCTTCCTTCCTTCCTCCTTCTTTTCTTTTATTTCATTTTATTTTTGAAACAGAGGCTCCGGTATACCCAGCTGGCCTAGAACTCTCTATGTAGCTGATGATGACCTTGAACTTCTAATCCACCTGCCTCTAACCTAGACTGCTTGGAATACAGCTGTGGGCCACCGCTTCCTGTTTGTGCTATGCTGGAGATCTAACCCAAGGCATCATGGATGCTAGGCAAGCAAGCACCTTACTCAGTGATCCCTACTTCCTCCAGCACACATGGGTTGTCCTAACAACACTGCTTGTCTCCAAAGGACATCAAGCATAGCTTTGAAAGATGTGAAGCGACAAAGGAGCAGTCTGAGGTGTGTGGCGTGAAAGAAAAGCCTATCAAGGTGCAGCATTTGGACAGTGACATTAGACTGTTTCCATCCAGGTGCCTCAGCTTTGCCACAAGCTATTCTGAAGCACATAGGCAAAAATCAAGCAACCATTAGTCCTGAGCCCTCATCCTCAGACTCAGACTGGCCAGAACCATCCATGCACAGCTCTCCTGGATCTGGAGGGGGGGAAATCAAACACAAAGTCACTGAGGTGCAAGCCATTTGTACCACAGTTAGTAAGTAGGACCCTAAGTCTGGATTTTATTTCTTCACACGTGCTCTAAGAGCATCGATTTGTTACTTATTACTGTAACCTAAATGACTCCACAGAAAGCTCGTAAAAGAGGAATGACTTATTTGGGCACCTGGTTTCAGAGGATTTATCTCACCATGGAGGGAAGGCGTGGTGGAGCAGCAGAAACATGAAGTACAGGCCCATCCACATTGCTGAGGCCAGGAGGCAGAGAGGGCAGAATGAGAACCGAAGGGTGGCCCAGCCCTAGTGACTGACTGCTGACAGCTAGTCCACATTCCCTGAAGGCTCCACAGCCTTTAAAATAACACTGGCAGTGTAGAAAGAAGCATTGCAAATGAGCCGGTGGGGACATTTCAAATTTACACCAGAATAGGGAATTTTTTAAAAAAAAAAAAAATCACTATTAAATATAACTTCCCTATAATCTGACAATTCTACTTCTGGGTATGTAGCCAAGGAAAATGAAACGAATTATGTCAAAGGCATTTCCATGTTTATCGTAGCACCATTCAAAATAGCCATGGGATAGAAACACCCTGTCTGTCAAGTGATGAATAAAATATAAAACACTGTGGTAAATACACACCATGGAATACAGTTCAGCCATAGGAAGTGAAGTCTGTCTTATAGGATTGCATAAAAGAATTAAAGACCATTAAGTAAAATTGACAAAGCAGAGAATGAAAGTTGCCTGTGACTCCACTCGTATGTGGATTATAAAATAGTCGCTCTCATAGAAAAGTCACAGTCATTCTACTCACTGACAGTAGAATAATGACTCCCACCCAAGCCTTGGGTAGAGGGCCAAGGGAAATTGATTAATGGGCACTAAGTTAGAGGATGACTAAGTTTTTATGTTCCATTGAAGAGCTACTGCTCTATATAAGTTAAAAGTTGTAAGAAGGGGATTTGAAGGTTTTCAACACAAAGAAATGAGGTGGGCATGTTTACCTTGACTTGAGGACTACTCAGGACACACCTGCATTAAAGCATCGCGAGCAAACAAAGATGTCCACTTCTGATGTCTAATAAAAAATAAATAAATAAACAATCATAAGTGCTAGAGTTTGGAGAGTAATGCTGTGAACCAGTGTCAGAACCCATAGAAGCTGTGTTTGCCTCTATAAGACCCACAGACGATGAAGCCCAGCAACACTCCATAGGTAGAGGGAGGGTTCCCAAGTCCTCCACTCAGCAGAGGAGCTGTTGGCAGGGGATGGCTGCTGAAGGAGGGAGAGGGCCTTTTCTTCCTCAGTGTAGCTCACAGTAGGTTGCTTCCACCTCACGGAATGACCTGCACCTATGCTCATTTAGGCAGCACACATCCTACTTGGTCAGTTATTTTAAAAGTAGAGGAGGAGACCACTCTGGAAATCAGCCTGGCGGTTCCTCCGAAAACTGGGCACCTCACTTCCAGAAGATCCTGCTATACCACTCCTGGGCATATACCCAGAGGATTCCCCACCATGTAATAAGGATACATGCTCTACTATGTTCATAGCAGCCCTATTTATAATTGCCAGATGCTGGAAAGAACCCAGGTATCCCTCAACAGAAGAGTGGATGCAAAAAATGTGGTATATCTACACAATGGAGTACTATTCAGCCATTAGAAACAATGAATTCATGAAATTCTTAGGCAAATGGATGGACCTAGAGAACATCATACTAAGTGAGGTAACCCAGACTCAAAAGATGAATCACGGTATGCACTCACCTAGAAACCTGGATTACCCAAAACATAATCTACACTTCAAATGAGGTACAAGAAGAAAGGAAGAGTGGCCCCTTGTTCTGGAAAGACTCAATAAAGCAGTATTCAGCAAAACCAGAATGGGGAAGTGGGAAGGGGTGGGTGGGAAAACAGGGGGAGAGAAGGGGACTTACGGGACTTTTTGGGAGTGGGGTGGCTAGGAAAGGGGAAATCATTTGAAATGTAAATAAAAAATATACCGAATTAAAAAAAAAGTAGAGGACGAGGAGAGGAAGACGAGGAAGATGAGAGGGAGAAAGAGGAAGAAGATGAAGAGGAATAAGAAGAGGAAGAGGAAGAGGAGGAGGGGGAAGAGGAGGAAGAGGAGAAGGAGGAGGAGGTAGGAGGAGGAGGTACGAGGAGGAGGAGAAGAGAGAAGAATGCAAGATGAAGGGGAGAGGTGGATGAAGAGGTAGGATGGATGTAGTCTAAATATATCACACTCATGTATGACGGCCTCAAAGAATTTACAATAATGAAAGTTAAATCAAAGTAACGTTAAATGCACAATATTATAGCTTTAGGTTAGATGAAGCTATTTGCAAAGCTAAGGTGCAGCCAACAGATCCCCCCACACACCTACAAACTATGTCCCAGTCACAGAGATCAAGGGACTAAGGCAGTGAGACCTACAGTCTGCAGTTGCTGCACCTATTTCTAAACAGGAAAGAAAAAGAAGCCTGAACGGCGGCGCTCTGATGGTGGCTTTAATTAAATTTCTTCTTTGACGTTGTTACAATGCCTTCTGTTTTGGGGATCATTACTTTTCTTGTAGCCTCATTCAAGAGCTCAGTTTAAGGTTTTAAGTTAAGAAAACCGCAAAGCAAGCCTTAAAGCCGCAGGCTGCCCTGCTGCCCAGATGGAAACCGCTCCGGGAGCAGAGGGAGGAAAACCACGCATGGGCTGCTGTATCTTTGGAAATCCATGAACCGAGAAGGAAAAGGAAATAGTGCTGTTTTACAGGAGGTGATCCCACGCATTTATAGTGTTTACAGCTGGGGGCGTGCTTGCACGTGACCTTCAGCTAATATTGAAATGCCAAGATGTTCGTTTCTTGTTTAATATTCATGTATTCAGCCAGACATTAGGTTCTGCCTGAGATGGACCAGGATTCTTCTGTATGTGTAGGAAAGCGGGGACAAAGTGAGTGAGGCTGGGATGGCTTTGGGGTGAGAGGAGCCAGGAGCTGGACATAGTCGGGTGGGAGGTAGCGGATAGCTTAGCCGGGTCTAATTCCTTGTTGTTTGTAGCTTGAAGTGGGCTGTTGCAGGATCATTTACACTGTGGGACTCATCAGAGGCTACAACCATGGTTTCCTCTCTTTGTTCTTAGAAAGCTGGGCAAGAAAGCAAAACATGGGGTGACAAGATTATCTGACAGAAGCAACTTAAGGGAAGCAGAATTCATTTGGGCATGACATCATGACTTCCTATTAGAGTGCAAAGGCATTATGGGAAAAACATGCTGGAACCACACTTAGTAAATGGTGCTGGAAAGGGTGGCAGGACCCCTAACACTGGGAGGAACAGGAAGCAGAGATCAGACGGAACCCTGTTCAGTTCAGTTGGACCCAGTGTCCCAAGGATTCTATTACTCCCCCATTCTATTATGCCACCAGCTAGAGATGGAGCATTTCAGACACATGATCTTGTTAACGGCATTAGATCTATATCAGCCAAGCAACTAGCATCCCCTTAGAAACTGAGACAGAGAAAGAAGGGGTGTCTCAATCATATCTTTGGTATGTCACCATACTGCTGACATTTGGTAAATGAAGACTGTTGGCTGACAAAGCTGAGGACTTCCCTAGTTACTCTCCTCTTTTTCTCAGTTATTGATCAGTATAAAAGATAAGCGATGATACTGAACTCAAACACAAATGCAGAAACAGGTACCCAAAGCCTAGAGAATCAACGGAGAAAATACACTGCAAACAGAGAGCCCTGTGCTGCCTAAGGTTTTATGTGACCACAGAATGTTGCCACATGATTATAATGGAGCTGTAAATTTCCTCAACTCTTTCAACTCATGTGTTTGTGCTAACACATGGGCTAACCCTAGCTCTTCAGAGGTGTTCAGATACACAGATAAAAATCAGATTACTTTTCTCCTTGCTGTGATAAGACACTCAACGAAAGCAACTTAAGGAAGGAAAGGATTATTTGGGGTAAGTTTAGGGCAGACTACGGTACACCATGGACGGAAAATCCTAGTGGTAAGAGCACTGAAGTGACTGGTCACATTGCATCTGTCATCAGAAAGCAGAGAGATTGATAGGAAGCAGGGCCAGGATATAAAACCCTAAGGTCTATGCCCAGTGACCCACTCACTACGTTGAAGGGCTAACTGTTAAGATTCTGTCTAAGCTCCATCCCACAGTTACCTGGAAACAGCCAGGTATGCTCCTCTCCACAGTTGCCTGACAACAGCCAGGTAGGCGTGCATACTATAAGAGGGGCTGCTTGTCCCCTCCTCTGTCTCTTGCCTCTCTTCCTCTTCCTCTTCTTTCTTGCTCTCTTGTCCTCCTCTGTGCCCATTCCCTTCCCCCTCTCTCCACGTGGTCATGGCCGGCCTCTACTTCTCTACTCTGTCCTCCTTTCTGCCTTTCTCTGCCTCTAATACTCTCTTAACTCCCCTCCCCATGCCCTAATAAACTCCATTCTATGCTGGTCCCTCAGGGGGAAGGGATGCCTTGGCATGGGCCCACTGAGGCACCCTCTTCCCCCCACACCTCACCGCACCCCATAGAACACATATTAATACCGCTTTATCTTTTTATAATCACAACACTAACCCTTAAAGCAGTGTTCACAACCCCTCTGGAGGTCAAACAGCCCTTTCATGAGATTCACATAAGGCCATCATTGGAAAACTACGATTTACAACCATAGTGAAATTTCAGTCATGAAGTAGCAATGAGAACAACTTTATTTTGGGGGTCACCTCAACTGAGTAACTATGCAAAATGGTCACAGCATTATGAAGACGGAGAACCACTGTCTTAAAGTTTCCACAATTTTCCAAAACAGCACCACCAGCTGGCACCAAGCATTCGAGCATGTGAGCCCACAGGAACAATTTGCATTCAAATCACAAGCATCCCGATGATCCAGTTACCTATAGGATCCAGGTGACTGTCTGTGTCCTAGAAGCCATGGCTAAGATCTTACAGTCAAGGCACATCATAGGCTATGCCATGTGCCTTTCTGTAAGTCCGCTCTATGGTGTTCACACAAAATGAAACTGCCTGCCATCACGCATCTCAGAACCCACCTGTGTCAGCACCAAGAAGCATCCCTCTACAGCAGGTGGGATTCTCACTTCAGCTGTCTAGCTGACAAATTAGGGAATACCTACGTGGCTGATGAGGTGGCTCTGTGGGTAAATGTTTGCTACCAAGTCTGAGGACATAGTTTTGAATCATAAAACCCACATGGTAGAGAGAACTGAACCCCGCAAGTTGTCTCCTGACCTCCATATGTGTACCATACCATATACAAATGCCAAAATATACAAATACCTAATGCCAAAAGGAAAGTTTAAAGAACATACATCTTTAATGATGCTCACCTTGGTGTGAGAAGTTGAAAACTTTTCAGACAGGAAAACTGAAGAAGATTCTGCCTGAAAGTGGGTCATGCCACCATGTAATCGAAATTTTAAAAACGAGAAGGTGAAAGCCAAATGAGCCCAGGGATGTGCATTGTCTGCTTCTTGGTGCGGAGGACTAAGCTGTTCCGCCATGCCTTCTCCACCATGACAGTGTTCCTCTGAACTGAGAGCCACAGCACACCCTTGCTCCCCTGAGCTGTTTTTTTTTGTTGGAGTTTGGTCTCAGTCATGAAAAAAGTTAACCAAGACAGTCAGCTTTTATTAACATTTTGCATCTTATGTTTAGCATTGATGCAAAACCTCCCAGGACTTTATCCTGCTGGGTGTGCGCTTCCTAACTGAGCACATTACCAGCCTTCAACCTGGTCTCTAGGTGGCAGATCAGTGACTGAAAGGGCATTTTGAATGAAGGCTCCTAAAATCCTTGCTCACTAACCAGGTCCTTCAGGACAGCACACTGCTCCAAAGCAAAAGCGAAATTCGATATAGCCAACCAGGTAGAGGCCAGACACTATTTCAGCAGATGATAACTGCAGTTGAAGCATTTTTTTTTAAAAAAAAAAATCTGCTGACACTTGGAAACGTGTGTTGCTTTAAGTGAATAAGAACAAAGTGTGTTTCCCTTAGAAATGGAGAGGAGTTGAACCTGGGGTTTGAAGAATAAGGATCACCCTTATTAAGTTGCCCAGGCTCAGCTTTACCCACTTCGAAGCATCCCCCATTAAAAAGAAAGCATCAAGAAAAGTATTCGGGGGTGGGGTGGGAAGTCACCAACACTGCACTTAGCAATAGTGTGCAGCAAACATGCAGGAGGAGCCTGCTGTGAGCCTTCCATGCCTGGCTCCTGCTTCTCTCAGTTCACCAGCCCCCATCTCTTATGCTGTAGCTATGAGAATGCTCCAAAGTCAAGACTAGGTTAAGAGGGGACCAAGAGGAATGTTTTAGATGAAATCAGATGTGACCTCTGGCTTTAGGAGCAGTTGCTGCGCATGGTTTTAATTATAGAACTCGGGCAGCTTCTCTGTCCCCACCGTTGCCGTAGTCGGTGTTCCTCTGTAGCTGCGCACGGCCTGCCAGCCTTCCAGGAGGAAGGGTTTACAGCCTCACACTCCATTAAAAAAAATAAATAAATCAGAAGCCCCCGAGCCATCACGTGTTTGGAAGCAATAAGACTGCAGCCCATTTACCTCTCCTAAGACATTTCAAGTCCCAGCCCAGGCATGGCCTTACAAGCCGCAGCAAACCTTACTGCAAAGGAATTAACATTCTTTTGCTCTGAGGCAGTCTGGTTTAGGGCAAATGGCCCAGAGCTGAAACCCAAGGGCTCATCCTGTGTTTTCTGAGTCTCATAAAATTGCTTTGCCCTAATGGAAGGGAAAGTTTTGTCTCTTAAAGACCTGTAGATACTTCAGGGCAAGCTGCAGTTCTTTACTGCAGGCCCTGGAGTGCTAAGGGTTAGGCTACTTCTGATGCAAGGGACATGAAGTTCATGAATGTGGAAGTTGGGGCTGAGTATCATGGGAAGAATATTCTAAGTCACTGGAAATAAGGGCACAAGAGAACTACAGACTGGAAGCCAAACGTTGCCTTCAAGACTAAGAAAAGTTTCAGCCCTGGGAAAGAGCTGAGCCAGCCGTGAAAGGTCCTTGTTGAGGCTGCAGCACCCAGCAATTTAGTCAAATGCTTTCTACTTGATGTCAAGGGTGTTTTGTGTTTTTATTTTTGTTTGGTTGTTTGTTTTTTAAGTGCTAGGGATCAATTAGAGAGCTTTGCTCCGGATAGGTAAGCAGTCTCCCAAAATGATTCATCCAATCAATACTATGTAGCTAAGGCTGACCAGAAACAACCCACCAATCCTTTTGTCTTTACTTTCCTTTGGAGTCCTGAAAGTAAAGGGGTGTACCGTCACATGCAGTTCCATGAAGTTTTATTTTCTTAAGAATTCTTTTTTGAAAGATCTATCTATGTATCTATGTATCTGTGTATCTATGCATCTATCTATCTATGTATCTATCTATCTATCTTTTATCCATCAGTCTGTCTGTCTACCTATTATTTATTTGATTGTGCAGGTGCACACATGCATGTGCTATGACATACATGTGGAGGTGAGAGGACAACTTACAGGCCTAAGTTCTCTCCTTTCTCCACGTGAGTTGTAGGAATTGAACTTAAGTCACCTGCCTGGCAGCATGTGCTTTTACTAAATAAACCACTTCCCAAGCCTTCCATAAGGTATTTTAATTGCATTGATTTACTCTGCATGCATGTACTCACACAGACATGTGTATATGTGCATATGCATGTGCACATGCAGTTACAAATATGACACAGCCCATGGGTAGAGGTCAGAGGTAACCTTTGGGAGTTGGTTTTCTCTTCTACTATGTGAGGCCTAGGAATTGAATTCGAGTCCTTAAATCTGTTACTATCATGAAAAAAAGATTGTTTCTTCTTCAATTATGATTGGTTTGCTGGGTATAGTAGTCTGGGATGGCATCTGTAGTCACTCAGAACTTGCAAAATATCAGCCCAAAAGCTTCAGGCTTGTAATGTCTTCACTGAAAAGTCAAGTGTTATTCCAGTGGGCTTGACTTTATATGTGACTCAGTTCATCCCTCTTGCAGTTTTCAATATTCTTTGTTTCTAATGATTTTATCAGTATGTCATGTGAGAAGTTTTCGAGTCCTGTCAGTGTATTCTGTGATAGTGTTCTGCATGCCTTTTGCACCTTGATAGCATCTCTTCATTTAGATTTAGGAATTTTTTTCCCATAATTTTGTCTGAAATATTTTTGTGCCTTTAACCTGTGTTTCTTCTTTTTACGTATGATGTATAGATGTGTTCTAGTAGAGTTTTCCAGAGTTGCTGCATGTTTTGTGCTTGAAGTTTTGTTTTTGTTTTGTTTTGTTTAATTTAATGTTTTCTACATTTGGAGTGATCCATTTTGTCTACCGTGTCTTCACAATTGGATATTCTATCTCACACTTGAACCTATCTATTGGTCAGGCTCTCCTTTGAGCTTTTTGTCTGGTTTCCTGAGTTTTTTGTTTGTTTTGTTTTGTTTGTTTACTTTTTAGTTTTATTTTAGTTTTAGCTTTTCTTTGGAGATTTTTAGCTGCATTAATGTCTATACTCATCTTGAATGGTTTTCATTACTTCACTAAATTTTATTTCTACATTTATTCAGACATTTATTCATATTCTCTTTGAGTTCCTTGAACATATTTACAATTGTTATTTTAAAATAAGTGTTTTACATATCACTTATTACAATATTATAATTAAGGTGATGAGTTTTAGAGGAGACATTCTTTTTTTGGATTGAATGTTTTCTTTATTTACATTTCAAATGTTTCCCCCTTTCCAGGTCTCCTCTTTAGGAATCTCCTTATCCCATTCCCCATCCCCCTGCTTCTATGAAGGTGCTAACCCACCCACCCACTCCTGTCCTCCCCTATACTTGGGCATCAAACACCCTCAAGCCCAAGGTCATTGTTTCTCAGCCCTTTACTCTGAGTAGTGTTTTTCTTTGATATTGAGGTGCATTTCCTGTATGCAGCAAAATGCTGGGTCCTGTTTACATATCCAGTCTTTTTATCTATATCTTTTTAGTGGCGAATTGAGTCCATTGATATTAAGAGATATTAAGGAAGAGGGATTGTTGCTTCCTGTTATTTTAGTTGTTATTTTTATGTTTGTGTGGCTATCTTCTTTTGGGTTTGTTGAAAGAAGATAACTTTCTTGCTTTTTCTAGGGTGTAGTTTCCCTCCTTGTGTGGGTGTTTTTCATCTATTATCATTTGTAGGGCTGGAGTTGTAAAAAGATATTGTGTAAATTTGTTTTTGTTATGGAATATCTGGGTTTCTCCATCTATGGTAATTGAGAGTTTTTCTGAGTAGAGTAGTCTGAGCTGTCATTTGTGTTCTCTTAGGATCTGTATGAGATCTGCCCAGGATCTTCTGGCTTTCATAGTCTCTGGTGACAAGTCTGGTCTAATTCTGATAGGTCTGCCTTTATAAGTTACTTGACCTTTCCCCCTTACTGCTTTTAATATTTTTTCTTTGTTTTGTGCATTTGGTGGTTTGACTATTATGTGATTGGAGGAATTTCTTTTCAGGTCCAATCTATTTGGAGTTCTGTAGGATTCTTGTGTTTTTATGTGCATCTTTTTCTTTAGGTTAGAGAATTTTCTTCCATAATTTTGTTGAAGATATTTACTGGCCCTTTAAGTTGGGAATCTTTACTCTCTCCTATACCTATTATGCATAGGTTTTGTCTTCTCATTGTGTCCTGGATTTCCTGGATGTTTTGGGTTAGGAGCTTTTTGCATTTTGCATTTTTCTTTGACTGTTGTGTCAATTTTTTCTATGGTGTTTTCCGCATCTGAGATTCTCTCTATCTCTTGTATTCTGTTGGTGATGCTTACATCTATGGCTCCTGATCTCTTTCCTAAGTTTTCTATCTCCAGAGTAGTCTCCCTTTGTTTCTATTTCCACTTTTAGATCCTGGATGGTTTTGTTCAGTTCCTTTACCTGTTTCATTGTGTTTTCCTGTAATTCTTTAAGGGATTTTTGTGTTTCCTTTTAAGGGCTTCTACCTGTTTATCTGTGATCTCTTGTATTTCTTTAAGAGAGTTATTTATGTCTTTCTTAAAGTCATCTATCTTCAATATGAGATGTGATTTTAATTCAGAGGCTTGCTTTTCTGGTGTGTTGGGGTAACCAGGGCTTTCTGTGGTAGGAGAACTGGGTTCTGATGATGCCAAGTATTTTTGGTTTCTGTTGCTTATGTTCTTGCTCTTGCCTTTTGCCATCTGGTTAGCTCTGGTGTTAGCTGGTCTTGCTATCTCTGACTGTGGCTTGTCCCTCCTACAAGCCTCTGTGTCACTAGTCCTGGGAGACCAGTTCTCTCTGGGAGGAATTTAGGTACGGAGAGCTGTGGTACAGGTACAGGGTCAGCTCTGTGACAGAGCACCAGACAGAAAGGAGAGTGATCCTGTCCCCAGCTGATCCTATGTCTTGATGGTTCTGGGAGGTTCCCTCATGTGCCAAGAATTTGAAGAGAAGTGGTGGTCTTACCTATGCTCACAGTTGTGTCAGCTCTCTTGGAAGACCAGCTCTCTCCTGGTGGTATTTGAGTATGGAGCTCTGTGGTCCAGGATCAGCTACTGACACAGACAGAAACCCGAAGGCTCCTGTCTCAGGCTGCTCCTCAGTTCCTGTGCCCTGAGGATTCTAGGAGGGTCCTTCTGAGCAGAAGTGGTGGTCTTACCTGTGCGCTCAGGATTGTCCACACTCCTGGGAGGCTAGCTCTCTCGTTGTGCTATTTGGGTATTGGTTATTCCTGTGTCTATTTTTGCAGTGAGCCCTAAGCATGTGGAATTAACCCATTGGTGTTTTCTAGTATTGGTACCTATTGTTGCCTTTGGATTTTTGTTTGTTGTGATCCCAACTTGTCAGGATGTGGGACAACTTGAGTGGAGTTTAGTATCCATTTTAGTCTATGGGCCACTCTTTGATAATGTGAAAATGGGGCTCCATCTGTCATCTCAGCTTAGTAATGGAACAGTACAAAATCTGGAGCAGCTGTGATTCCTCACAGTCTTGCATTGGTACTGTGTGTGTGATGGCTGACAGAGGGCCAGATAGGTGAAGTGAGTTTGGGACTTCTTACCTAAAATTTTGGTTGTACTCTATGTCGTCCCACATTGGTGCTATGGATGAGATGACAGAGAGGCAGGCAGGCTGAGTTTTGTTAGGTTTTGTCTCCTCCCACAGATAAAATTTACCAGCATATAGACAAGAAACTTTGTTCTATTTGTAACATTAAAAAAAAGTGAAAAGCAACATAATCTTATGGCCCTGTCTTGTACCCTAAAATAGACATGATCCTGAGGTCTCACAAAACTAGGAATAAACAATGCTTCCCAAACTAAATTGCTTCTGAAAAGAGTAACAAAAACACATTTTTTATAAGGCAGCATGTTTCCTTCTTCTATGGCACTTGAAATCTCATTGGAGAGTCAAGATCATGACAATAAAATAAGCAAAGCAAGGCCGGGTATTATTCACAGCCCAGTCTGGCTGAAAAGCTCTGCAGGATTCCAAAAAGGCTGGACCCCAAGCAATAACTAGGGATTGCTTCCATGACCACCCCTCTCACTTCCCATCATCCCTCTCTCCCAAGCCTCTCCCCCTTCCTTCCTCTCCTTCTTACATTTCAGGCTTACTTTGTACCTAATCCAATTCCCTTCCTTTGTCAGCACAGGATAAAGGCTTGATTCAAACAAGGTCCTTGACCCTGGAGTGCCTAAAGAGAAAACTGGCTTTGAAGAAGGAGACTAGAGCTAGGCCTTGAAAGACAACAGCTGAAGGTTACATTTTGTATAAGAAAAAATAGATTTAACACATTTATTGTTGCATGAATTATGCAGTTGCTTGTAAACCTTGAAGTTTTGAAGTCTTCTATTTTATATTTGTTAATAAAGAAGAGTGCCTAGTGTTTGTTTGGGTCTTTTTGTTTGTTTGTTTGTTTGGATTGGTTTGGTTTGTATTTTTCCTATAATCAAGTCATAAGCACATAAAGGATCAAGAGCTTGGATACTCTGTGGCAAGGAGGAAACCATTCTTATTATATGCCCACGGTCACTTTGGCATTTTTTTAATCTCTTTTTACACTGTGTGGTAGATACATACATGAAATTGTATAGTCTGATCTTCTCTTAATAGCTTCTCCAGAATTTACATTTTATAAAATCTTTTGCAAGCACATTGCTTAAAAGTTAAATGGTTAAAAACTACTGAGTTAATTTTTTTTATCATTTTATATTAAGATTTTTTTCTAGTTTCCCTTATTACAACTGGGCTAAGAAAGGCTTTTTATTATCTTAATATTTATGAGTTTTAGTGTTTCATAAATGAAAAGAGCTCTTAGAGCTCACTGAGCCCAACGATATCAATTTTCCAACAACAACAAAAAAAACCTGTATGTATGGACAGTTTGCTGGACATTTCCAAGATGTGCTCATTGGCATTTCCTATACATGGGAATCATCCAAGGATTTTATTAAAATACAGATTGTGGTTTAGTGGGTCTGGGG
This sequence comes from Apodemus sylvaticus, assembly GCF_947179515.1. Classification (NCBI taxonomy): domain Eukaryota; kingdom Metazoa; phylum Chordata; class Mammalia; order Rodentia; family Muridae; genus Apodemus; species Apodemus sylvaticus. The sequence goes on along the minus strand of NC_067482.1, from coordinate 65,972,278 downwards.
TGCCGATTCTGACAAGCTTTGAAGTGATGCTCAAGATATAATTTATGCATCAGATAGAAGGATTTGAGGCCAATTGTATCCATTCAAAGCCCCAGTATAAACACATAGTCCATACTTGCTTCTGCTTCCTAGGGGAAGACTTCAGTGGTCATCCAGACCATTGTGTAGAAGCTTTCAAAAGTAAAGGAAGTTTAATTCTATCACCTTAGTTTAACGATATTTTTTTTCCTACCAGTGATTGGAGAGGTACAAGCCCTTGATGATTAACCAATGAGAAGAGAGATTGAATAGAAATTCACAGATAATGAGGATCATCTAACATCTGCTGACCTTAGGGGTCTTCTAGAGGTCAAGGTTTCAGAATTAATATTAAATAAGTTGAATGTTTATCTGAACAACTAGTTCCTTGTCTCAATTTTAAGACCTTCTCAGCTAAGTAACATTGCTAGGCAGAAATACCTGATAACTGGTCTCTTTTGCTAGCCTACATAGGAATTACAGATCCAGTCAGGAATTACAGTCAGGATTGTCATCTGAGAGAAGTCCCCTTCTCTTGGAAATATAAAGTAACACATTTGTGGAATTTTCAGAAACATCATTTGCATTTGAAGAAATGTCAGAATTATTGAGCATGAGACAGGAAACAAAAATAAAAAAAATGTAGATGATTTAGGTGTCTTTACAAAAGGAAGAGAGAGTTGATAGCTTCTGCTACAGACACATTTCCCTGTGCAAGGTTTTCAGATGCTAATGTTCTTCTTGAAACCTGCTAAATGCTTGAATCATAAGCTTCAAATCATTACTGTAGAATGAGCTTCAGCACCAGTGAGCAAGGAGAGCCACAATAGAAGCCCCTCTCCCTTGTTTAAAATTTTGGCTTGAGCTTTCCAAAAGCTGGGGGTGCTCTGGCTGCCACATCTGAATGTCAGAGTGACTTCTGAGAGATGCTTCCGGTGTGTAGGAAAGCTGGTGTGAGACCCGATGTCTGTTCCCTCTTTCCTAGGTGCAGTCAGTTTTATTTCTCAGAGCTTGACATCTCAAGCAGTCTGTCTATAACCAAGCTGCTCACTGACCTTCCCCTGCAGTTCTGGTTTAAACAGGTAATATCTCCTACAGGCTCAAGTGTTGAATGCTTGATCCCCAGATGGTGGTTTGGAGAGGATCCTATCTGGGGGGAAGCAGATCACTGTCCCCAGCAGCTTGTCTGTCATGAAGTAAGCATCTCTTTCTGCCACATGCCTCTACTGTCAAGACACTCCTCTTCCATGCGTGGGTCCAAATAACTATAGGACAAAGTAGCTAAAACCAGGAAGTAAATAAATCTTTGTTCCCACAGGTTGTTTATGTGAGGTATGATCTTCAAGAAGGTCACTCTCGTGTTTTGGAATAAATTAATTTTATGTCAAACCATCCTCCTCTTCAAAGCATTACACTCTGCTCTCTACCCTCACATCCAAATCTGTTAATGTTTCTGCTCCATTGGTTCAAAATTCAATTCGTATATTCTCTCTTCAAATTCTAGCAGCCTTGGCCTTCAGAAAAAAAATTACCTTATCAAAAGTTATTTATTTATTTATTTATTTATTTATTTATTTATTTATTTATTATTGTGTATGTGCATTCCACAGTGCTTGTGTTGCAGAAGATGAGATGGCAACATTTGAAAGTTGCCTTGCTCCCTGTACCATGAGGATCCAGGGCATCAAACTCAGGCTGTCAGGCTTAGCAACAGTGCCTTAGTTTTCTGAGCCATCTCATTGGCCTCTGCTTTGGCCTTTCTGGCGCATCCTCCACCCCAGTGTTACACTATTCTTCCTATAGAGCAAATATTTTTTTAAGTTCTAGCTTGCCTTAGACAGGAATATTTGAATATAGCCCAAAGGCCACACACAGTCATCTGGTATTCAGTGTCTTCCAACACCCCCTGTTTTTCTGGTCCACTTCACCCTCATTGATTACTGTGATATAACCTCACTCAAGCAATCCACTCCTGAAAGACAAACAGAGGAAGCCATTTTGCACAGTGCTTACAAGGCTTTGGTTCATGGCCCACCTCAAAAATTTCTATGTATGATCTTAAACTTAGGGCAGATGCCTCAACTTTTAAATAAGGATATGAAGAGTGGTTGCCTCTTATGGTCACCCCAAGGTGTACTTTGAGCTCAGTAGGTTAAGATCTAGAAAGAAAGTTACTCCTGATTGTTCAGAGAGGGGGGAGGGAAGAAGGAAGGGAAGAAGCGATGGAGGAAGGGAGGGAAGGGGGAGGGAGGAGAGAGGATAGATAGATAGATAGATAGATAGATAGATAGATAGATAGATAGATTTACAAATTCAGTCTTTCTGTAATTAGTCAAAGGTGGGAAGGAACTGGGTAAGAGAGGGGGATAAGGTGAGGAGGGGGAGCCATCAGGTGTAGGGAGAGCAGAGAAGAGAGAATGGAAATCATTGGGAAAGGTGGCATCTCTAGGATGTGCCAGAGACCTGGGATGGGGAGAGCCCCAAAGTATCTATGGGGGTGATTCTGAGCCTTCTTGAGTGGGGGATATGGATCCTGCAGTGGCCACTTCTTATAGCCAGGCAGAACTCCCAGAGAAGGGATAAGGACAGCAACCTAGTTACAAAACTTTTGACCCCAAATTGGTCCTGCCTACAAGACGTGCAGGGCCAATGACAGAGCAGAAACTGGATATCCCTAGGTTAGGGATAGCTAACCAATGACTGCCCCAAATTGAGACGCATCACGTGGGCAAAAGCCAGTTCTTGACACTGTGACTGATACTCTGTTGATGCTTGTAGACTGGAGTCTAACATAGCTGTCTTTTGAGAGGCTCCATCCAACAGCCAATGGAAACAGATGCAGAGACCCACAGCCAGACATTAGATGGAGCTCTGAGTTTTGTGGAAGAGTTGGGGAAAGGATTGAGGGACCCCAAGAAGACAGGCCCTGCACAGGAAGATCAACAGAGACAACCAACCTGGACCCTTAGGAGACTGAACCACATATGTAGCAGATGTGCAGCTTGGTCTTCATATAGGTCCCCCAACAACTGGAGAGGAGCTCTTCCTGAATCTATCGCCTGCCTGTGGATCCTGTTCCCCTAACTGTGCTGCCTTGTCTGGCCTCAGTGGGAGAGGATGAGCCTAGTCCTGAAGTGACTTGATGAACTTAGTATAGGGCTGGGAGTGATAGGAGGGGGGCTCACCCTTCTCAGAGGAGAAAGGGAGGGAGGAATTGGAGGAGGATCTTTGTAAGAGGGTACTGGAAGGCGAGGGGGGACTGATCAGGATGTAAAATGAATAATTGTTTTTTTTTTTTAAAAAAAAGGAATGAAGGCATCCTTCAGAATGTTTGCCTGAGACTTGCAGCCCTTGCAAGATAGACATTAAATACACTCAGTTTGTTTTTAAGAATACATAGGTAGGCACATTAAAATTGACTATTTCATTGAAAATTATACAGATAAAATGGTAGATATAAAAAAACCTTTCTAAATTAATTGGAGGCAGAATTAAAAACATTTTGTGATTAAAATCAAATTTATATGGAAAACATTTCTAATAAAATAAAAGAAATATATAGAAAAACATGTTAAAATTGAAGATTATCATGGAAAGTATACAGATAAAATGATAGGCATAAAAAATTACTAAATTGATTGAAAGAAGAATTACAAACATTTTCTGATAAAATTAAGATTTACATGAAAAATATTTCTTGAATTTTATCAGAAATATTTTCCATGTAAATCTTCAATTTTACATGAAAATATTTATAATTCCACTTTCAATCAACTTAGTGATGTTTTTTATGCCTACCATTTTATCTGTATACTTTCCATGATAATCTTCCATTTTAACATGTTTTCTATATATTCTTCAGTTTTATCAGAAATATTTTCCATGTAAATCTTCAATTTTATAAAAAAAATGTGTATAATTCCACTCTCAACCAACTTAGGAATACTTTTATGCCTACCATTATTATATCTATATAAAATATTTCATGATAATCTTCAATTTTAGCATGTTTTTCTACATTTTCTACAATTTTAGCAGAGATATTTTCCAGATAAATGTTCAGTTCTATCATAAAATGTTTCTTTTTCATTTTTTTTTAAAAAAGAATACAAAGATGGAACTGATAAGGTAGCTTAGCAGGTAAAACAATCTTGCTATGCAAGTATGAACCCTGAAACCTGTATTTTAAGACACATTTTCCCTGCTGTATAAATAGAGATGACACTACTCAACAAGAAGAAACCTACTTAAGAAGACACTAGGTCCGGAGATCAGCCCCAGGAAGGTTTTCATCCTCAGTCAAATTAGCTCACCCAGAACCTCTTCCTGTACTCTCTGCTTCCTTTTTCTCAAGCTATTTGAATTGCACTTTAAAAAACTGCATTGGAAACACACTTAACAAGTCTCTTAGCTATTAAATAAGCATAACCATAAAAATATAATTGATATTTTGACAAGATTATGGAATATAGGCTCTATTCTAATGTTAGAGATTCATGAGTGAATTTTTAATGTGTTTATGTATCTTCTCTCTAAGCAATATTTTACTTTTAAAATATTTATTTAAAGTCTACAACAAAATATTTTTAAAGTATTTATTGTATATATGTGTAAGGATACCCATACTATAGTACACACATAGAGGTTAAAGAATGACTTGAGAAAATTAGTTCTCTCCTTCTATCATGTAGGTACTGGGAATCAAACTCAAGTCATCAGGATTGATGGTAGGTTCCTTTACCTTGTGAGCCATCTCCCAAGCTCTCTATAAATATTCTTATAACTGCACATCCTCCAACACTCATCCTTTGTGACTCTTAAATAGTCATGGATTTGTGGGGAAAGTTCATCAACAAGAGCATCATCCCCTCTGAACATAAAATCTTGGAAACATGCCAAATAGAAACAAGATAGTGATATGTTTATACAAAAACAATGAGTCACATTTACATAATATTATAGATATTGGTGTACTAGAATTTCTATAAATTAGTACTGCAGAAAATATGGATTATAAATTTTAGGTATGATGCAACTTTATTTTTGCATACAAAATGCAATATATAAATGTGTTCATGTGGAGAAAACTGGTATAATTATGAGCCACTGCATCATCAGGGGCAAGAATATTGGCACATTTCTCTCTTTGTGCATATATGTGTGTGTTCATTTATGTTTGCATTTTCACACGTGTCGGTGCAAGTGCCTGTATAAGTGACGTTTGTATGGAGACCAAGGTTATTTGGGAAATCTCCCTTGATCAGCCTCTGAGTTATCCTTGGAAGTTGCGCCTTTCAGTTGAACCCAGAGCTCACTCATATTGAAGAGTCTAGCCACCTGGCTTGCTCCAGAACTTCTGTCTCCACCTTACAAGCTAGAATTAGAGGCATATCACCTGCTTACCTGACTTTCATGTCAGTTCTAGATTACCCTCTGAGCCCCTCCAATAATAGACAATGTCTAAGATTTTTTTACATTAAAATGATTAGCATGAATTACAAAGTACCACTTAATATGGCTATCAAATTACTATTAGCAAGTAATCAATTTTAAATATTTGATATTATAAATTATTTAAATATTACATTATAGAAAGTGGGATGAACAAAGGGAGGAAACACGGCTATTATCTCTCATTATCATACACTTGAACATCATCCTTTATCGTCTATCTCTAGTTGTTCTTTTTTCCTTTACATTTTAACTACTAGAATAAACATTTCTACATCTTGCTTCCATCCCATAATATTTTGTTTAATTTTCCTAGCATCTCTAAGTATCTGTATCTAATGTTCATAATGGATAATGTTTCACATGTTACTGCACTTCTTTGTCTAACCATTCCTGCTAGTTTGGACATCCAGGCAGTGTCCAATTATTAAAAAAAAAATCTCCGGAAGTGTCATGTCCAGTTTTCTGAGGAACCGCCAGATTGATTTCCAAAGTGGTTGTACCATCTTGCAATCCCACCAGCAGTGGAGGAGTGTTCCTCTTTCTCCACATCTTCGCCAACACCTGCTGTTTCCTGAGTTTTTAACCTTAGTCATTCTGACTGGTGTGAGGTGAACTCTCACAGTTGTTTTGATTTGCATTTCCCTAATGATTAATGATGTTGAACATTTCTTAAGGTGTTTCTCAGCCATCTGAAGTTCTTCAGGTGAAAATTCTTTGTTTCGCTCTGTACCCCATTTTTTAATAGGGCGAATAACCCTATTCTCTGGGGTCTAACTCCTTGAGTTCTTTGTATATATTGGATATTAGCCTTCTGTCCTATGTAGGGATGGTGAAGATCCTTTCCCAATCTGTTGGTTGCCATTTTGTCTGCTTGACAGTGTCCTTTGCCTTACAGAAACTTTGTAATTTTATGAGGTCCCATTTGTCAATTCTTGATCTTAGAGCTTAAGCTTTTGATGTTCTGTTCGGGAACTTTTCCCCTGTGCTCATGTCCTCAAGGGTCTTCCCCAGTTTCTTTTTTATTAGTTTCAGTGTGTCAGGTTTTATGTGGAGATCCTTGATCCATTTGGAGCTGAGCTTAGTACAAGGAGATAAAAATGGATCGATTCGCATTCTTCTGCATGCTGACCTCTAATTGAACCAGCACCATTTACTGAAAAGGCTATCTTTTTTCCACTGGAAGTTTTCAACTCCTTTGTCGAAGATCAAGTGACTATAAGTGTGTGGATTCATTTCTGGGTCTTCAATCCTATTCCATTGATCCACTTGCCTGTCATTGTACCAATAACATGCAGTTTTTAACACTATTGCTCTGTAGTAATGTTTGAGGTCAGTGATACTGATTCCTCCAGAAGTTCTTTTACTGTTGAGAATAGTTTTAGCTATCCTGGGTTTTTTGTTATTCCAGATGAATTTGAGAGTTGTTCTTTCTAACTCTATGAAGAACTGCGTTGGGATTTTGATGGGGATTGCGTTGAAACTATAGATTACTTTTGGCAAGATGGCCATTTTAACTATATTAATCTTGTCAATCCATGAGCATGGAAGATTTTTCCATTTTCTGAGGTCTTCTTCCATTTCCTTCTTCAGAGACCCGAAGTTCTTGTATAGATCTTTTGCCTGCTTGGTTAGAGTCACACCAAGATACTTTATGTTGTTTGTGGCTATTGTGAAGGGTGTCATTTCCCTTATTTCCTCTTCAGTCTGCTTATCCTTTGAGTATAGGAAGGCTACCGATTTTCTTGCATTGATTTTGTAACCAGCCACTTTGCTGAAGTTGTTTATCAGCTGTAGGTGTTCTCTGGTGGAGTTTTTTTTTGGGTCACTTAAGTATACTATCATATCATCTGCAAATAGTGATAGCTTGACTTCTTCCTTTCCAATTTGTATCCCTTTGACCTCCTTATGTTGTCTAATTGCTCTAGCTAGTTCTTCAAGTACTATATTAAAAAGATATGGAGAGAGGGGGCAGCCTTATCTAGTCCCTGATTTTAGTGGGATTGCTTCAAGTTTCTCTCTATTTAGTTTGATGTTGGCTACCGGTTTGCTGTATATTGCTTTAACGATGTTTAGGTATGGGCCTTGAATTCCTGTTCTTTCCAAGACTTTTAGCATGAAAGTATGCTGAATTTTGTCAAATGTTTTTTCAGCATCTAATGAAATGATCATGTGGTTTTTTTCTTTGAGTTTGTTTATGTAGTGTATAGCATTGATGGATTTCCGTATATTTAACCATCCCTGCATCCCTGGGATGAAGCCTACTTGATCATGATGGATGATCGTTTTGAGGTGTTCTTGGATTCGTGGGCAAGAAATTTACTGAGTATTTTCATCAATATTCATAAGGGAAATTGGCCTGAAGTTCTCTTTCTTTGTTGGATCTTTGTGTGGTTTTGTTATCAGTGTAACTGTGGCTTCATAGAACGAGTTGGGTAGTGATCCTTCTGTTTCTCTTTGGTGGAATAGTTTGAAGAGTATTGGTATTAGGTCTTCTATGAAGGTCTGAGAGAATTCTGCACTAAAACCATCTGATCCTGTACTTTTATTTGGTTGGAAGGCTTTCTATGACCCCTTCTATTTCTTTAGGGGTTATGGAACTGTTTAGATGATCTATTTGATCCTGATTTAATTCTGGTATTTGGTATCTGTCTAACAAATTGTCCATTTCCTCCAGACTCTCCAGTTGTGTTGAGTACAGTCTTTTGTAGTAGGATCTGATGATTTTTTTGAATTTCCTCAGTTTCTGTTGTTATATCTCCTTTTTCATTTCTAATTTTGTTAATGTGGATACTTTCTCTGTGCCCTTTGGTTAGTCTGGCTAAGGGTTTATCTATCTTGTTGATTTTTTTTTAAAAGAACCAGCTCCTGGTTTTGTTGATTCTTTGTATGTTCTCTTTGATTCTAATTGATTGATTTCAGCCCTGAGTTTGTGATTTCCTGGATTCTTCTCCTCCTGGGTGAATTAGCTTCTTTTTGTTCCAGGGCTTTCAGTTGTGCTGTTAAGCTTCTAGTGTATGCTCTCTCCAGTTTCTTTTTAGAGACACTCAGGGCTATGAGTTTTCCTCTTAGCACTGCTTTCATTGTGTCCCATAGATGTGGATATGTTGTGCCTTCATTTTCATTAAATTCTAAAAAGTCTTTGATTTCTTTCTTTATTTTTCCTTGACCAGGGTATCATTGAGTATTGTTCAATTTCCATGTGTATGTGGGCTTTATGTTGTTTTGTTGCTATTGAAGGCCACTTTTACTCAATAATGTTCTGATAGGAGGCATGGGATTATTTCGATCTTTTTATATTTGTTGAGGTCTGTCTTGAGGCCAATTATATGGTCAATTTTGGAGAAGGTACCATGAGGTGCTCACCCTGCTATACCTCTCCTGGGCATATACCCAGAGGATTCCCCGGCATGCAGTAAGGACACATTCTCCACTATATTCATAGCAGCCTTATGTACAATAGCCAGAAGCTCAAAGAACCCAGATGTCCCTCAATGGAGGAATGGATACAGAAAATGTGGTATATTTACACAATGGAATACTACTCAGCAATTAAAAACAATGAATTCATGAAATTCTTAGGCAAATGGTTGGAACTGGAAAACATCATCCTAAATGAGGTAACCCAATCGCAAAAGAATACACATGGAATGCAATCACTTATAAGTGGATATTAATTAGCCCAGAAGCTCTGAATTCTCAAGACACAATTAGCATATCAAATAATACCCAAGAAGAGGGAAGGAGAGGGCTCTGGTTCTGAAAAGACTTGATCCAGCATTGTAGGGGTGTACCAGGACAGAGAAATGGGAGGAGGGAAGAGGGCTTATGAGACCGATGGGGAGGGGGGAACCTAGAAAGGGGAAAGCATTTGGAATGTAAACAAAGAATATAGAAAATAAAAATAATTTAAAAATTTAAAAAAAAAATCTGTGTTGCTGTGTATTGTGGACAATCATCTTCTGAGAACTCCCCAGATAAGGATCCACTTTGTCTTAAAAGAAAAAATTTTTTCTAAAGGTGAAGGACAACTGACTGTATGAAAACTGTCACTTCCTTCTCCCCAGTCCTCACCACACACCTCCATGTTCAACCTGTCTCTCAACAGTATTCTTCCAGACTGCAGACATGCTTCGAGCATCTACTCCTGCCCAACCACTGACACAGATCAGTCTTTTAAGCTGGTGGAAGTGGGAAGCTCCTGATACCTGGAAAAAGGCTGGGATCAGGGCCAAGGGCATTTGGTAGACACAGCCCTTTCCAGTTACTTTTAAGTACAGGCCAAGGCCTTGTGGCCATCATTGAAATCAATATCTGATCCAGAGCCTGATTTTAAGAGGCACTAAGCCATCTTCTTTTAAGACTAGAAACTGAGGCTTTGTAATGGATGTGACAGAGAGGCCGGACTATATGTCAGAAGACCACAGTTCCACCTGCTGGATATGCATAATTGGGGACATGCTCTTCCTGGAAGGGAAAAGTCTTTGAGGGGGAAAAGAGGAGGGAGTCCTCTGTAACTCTAGAGTGTTGTGCACTTGTGAGGTACCAAGATCTTTCTCCTTTATGAACTTGAGAAGCAGCAATGCAGCCTGATTACTATGCTCATGGTGAAGCCATTGTTTTATTCTCAATTACATATTTTATTGAGTGTCTGCTGGATACTAGGTCAAGTTTTAGGCACCCAAGATACAACAGTAAATAAAAGAAAAAAATCTTTCATCACACCTTACCTTCTAGTGGATGGCAATGACATAGGGACATAAGTGAATAAGGTGACTTCAGAGAAATTATGCAAAGTAGGCTGTGGAGTGGGGGATACTGATGTTTGCTAGAAGGTGATGAGAAAGTCCCCAGAGGCAAACATGGTACAGAGGCCTAAGAGTATAAAGGAATGAGCTGCCTGAAGATTTGCTACTAGAGAAAAATGTGGCACCAGAGAGAAAGAAAACTCATCTAGCTTATAGGTCTTTGAGAAAGGAATGAGCACTGTTTAAGTCTCCCAGTCTTTGATATTTTGTTATAGAGACTCCAGAAGGTAAGGCAAATATAATAAGTCCATGGGCCTTTTGGGGGATTTTCAAAACAAACTTCATCATTCCTTGGTTTGCAAATAACCCTCAAGGAAGCACACAAAAAATTTAAACTTTTTCCAGTGAAAAGCAGAAACATACACACAAAAAAAATATCAAACATGATTCTTTGAGAATAATGAAAAAACATTCGAGGAATTGCTAAGTTGATTCAGTCAGGAGCTAGTATGGTAAGTAAAGTAAGTGAGAGGCTTCCTTCCATAGGAATGACCTTGGATTCCAAGTTTTCAGGTTCTGTCCTACACCAGTACTTACTGGGAGCACCTGAGATTCATCCAGAAAGTGTTTATCTGGACGGTGGTTTGTTGACAACTAAATCCTTAATCTTCAAATCTCACTTGTTTTAAGAGATATACTAATAAATACATGGATGGAAAAATAACTACTTTTAATAGGTATGTCAATACTATGTCCATCTAGCAGAATATAACAGTAGGCTCTTACCTAGCATCTATGACCTGGTATCAAGTATGAGTTCTTTCTTGTGGAGTGGGCCTTAAATCCGATTAGAAACTAGTTGTTTACTTCTATAACATTTATGCCACCATTGCACCAGTGAGCATATCTTGTCAGGCCACTTGCTATTATAGCTTTCAGTGTTCACCACTGGGTAAGACTGTTGATTACTCTCCTTGTAGGATGCATAGCCCATGAAACTTGGACAGTAGGCATGAGGTTTCCAGTTTGCAACCTGCTTGATATTTCTAAGTGCTGTGACTCCAGTGGTATTTCAGCAACATGGACTCATGGTAAAATTATAGAATGTAACCAAGACCAGTGGCAAAACTGTGCAATGTATGATAGTTAAAATAGAGGACCAAGACTAGCCAACATAAAGAGCAGAAGATATTATGGAGTATTCAGTCATCAATGGGATGTCTTTATCATTCTTACTCCATCCAAGGCTCAAGGAATCATCAGAGAAAAGAATCAGATTGTAAAAGCCAGAGATACTGGATGACTGTAGCTAAACAGTATTTTCTAGAAGTGACAAATGAATTCACAATAGTGGTGCAGAAGAACACACCAGACAGAATCATAACACAGATGAAGAAGGGCTTTATGAAGTCCCACCCCTAGGTAAAGAACTATTGAAAATGGATGATTGTTGGGAGGGGAGAGTTGGATTTCTTCAGGGTTGAGGCTAAGCTCCAGTGGGCAACCCCCACCCATGCACTGGCAGCACTAAGAGGACATAGTGAGTTTAAAAACAAAGGACACATTGAACTTGGAGGGACTATTGGGAGAAATAAAGGCGGAATTAGAGGGCAGGAAATGGGGGGTGCATTTGATCATAAATGTCTGCCACGTGAAATCTAGGATTGTCTCTGCTCATTCTTATTTACCAGTCCAATTTTAGAAACAAAATTAATTTACATAGAGTATCAAAGTCTAGATGCTCTAAAGTCTTAGCAGCTCCATGGCTGAAGTTGCCTTAAAAGTTAGAGACTTATGCTCTGTCTTTGGTGATAATAACCCCAACACCAGTGACTTCACATTACCTGTGCCATGAGAAGTTCTTTCTGAAGTATACCCTGATCCCTCTTCTCATGGCCCCTAGGAAGACAACTAACTCCCTGTGTAACTTCCAGGATCTCCTTTCAACCATACTTTGTTCATTCCCATGCACAAATGAGTGAAGATAATTTACGTCCTGTTCTCTACACTAAGCAGGGCACACTCAGCACTTGAAAATACTGAGTTGGGAAGAATGTGGTGAAGCATGATGTTGTTTGACAGAGTGGAGAGCTAGGAATTAGAAGCTTCCCGTCACACCTCTGGTCTTGCTTTACTGGAGACACTATAGTGATGACAGCACCTTTCCAGCATGCCTTCACTTCCATGATGTCATCCATCCATATGCTCAAAGCATGTGAATAAAAATATCCACAGCCAATACCTGAATCTGAGCCTTATTTTTCCCTGCCAGATTGTGCACATGAATACACATCCTGGTTTCTTTAAATTGAATTTAAGAGATAAGAGCTCACAGGCTACTGTAGACCCTAAAATGTATGCAAAGTGCAATACAAAGTTCTCTCTAGATCTCTTCCCTTCATCAAGACACATGTCAGTAGTGACAGCTTTCTCTTTGGGGTCCTACTATGTGTGACTTTATTTCCCAAATGGGAACCTTAGAATGGTGACAGCTAATCTTACTGATGTACGTGATCTCTCAACCTCATAGAGTGAATGAAGTATAAGTTTTTAGCAGACGAAGTCATTTTGATTTTGTTTTATACCACTATATTTGGTGAAAAGTCTTCATGTGCATTGGGGTTTCCTTCTCTGATTGTATTCTGAAATGCTGATCAAAATGGAAAAGTGTGCTTAATGTAAAGAAGCTTACTAAACATTCTACCTGAATACTTAGATCTTTCACTCTGAAACTCAACTATCAATCTCCCTCACTATTTGTTATGTGTGTATACCTTTCTGGCTCTCTCCCTCCATCCTCCTCTCTCTCCCTCTCTTTCTGTTTGTCTCTGTCTCTTCCTCCATCCTTCTATTGCTCTGTCTCTGTCTCTCCCTCTCTCTGTGTCTTTCCCTCTCTCCCTGCATTCTTCTCTCTCTCTCCCTCAATTTCTGTGTCTGTCTCCATTTCTTCCTCCCTTCTCTCTCTCTCTCTCTCTCTCTCTCTCTCTCTCTCTCTCTCTCTTTCTGTGTATGTGCCTTTCTGTCTCCCTCCTTTCATTCTTCTCTCTTCATTCCTTCCTTTCTCTCTTTGTATCTGTTTCTCTGTTGCTCCCATCATCCTTCTCTCTGCCTTTCATTTCTTTATTCCTCCATCCCTCCCTCCCTTGGTCTCTCTCATTTTCTTTCTCTGTCTCTCTCTTTCTCTCCTTCTCTCTCTCTCACTCTCTCTCTCTCATGTGTGTGTGTGTGTTTTGGTTTACATGTCCTGATCACAGACTGTCACTGAGGGAAGCCAAGGAGGGAACTTGGAGACAGGAGCAGAAGCTGAGACCATGAAGGGGAATTTCTTACCAACTTGATTCCTCTAGTTTACTCAGCTTGCCTTTTCTGTGCAGCTGAGCACCACCTGTCCAAGGGTGACACTACCCACAATGGGCTCCATCCCCCCACATACACCACCAACCAAGAAAGTCTTGTCAGCAGGGCATTCTAAGAGAGGTATCTTTTCAGCATTCTCTCTTCCCAGCTGACTCCAGCTTCTGTTGACAAACAACTACCAAGCACAGCATGCAAAAAGATGGAATAATCATCCTGAGGAAAGCCAAGGTCATGGCTCTGATTCTGACTGTGAAGCAATGAGTCCTTGTTGTTGCACTAGCAGAGAGCTGGTAGCTACTCAGTTTGCCAAGTTCTTTGTTGCTGAAATTGACTTGCAAGTGCTCTGTAGATATAATCCCCATTTGTGAAGGTGAAGTGTGAAGTTTCGCTTTATGTTAGTGATTGTTGCTCTTCCCTTCCATCCAAGACGGTCCCTCAATTCATACACCGGCCAACTCCTCTCACACATTTTTGATTTAGAAGTTGAGGCCTGCCTCCAGCCCATAAAAGCAACCTGTCACCATGGAATAACTCACCCTCATGCGGGGGATGGGGAGAAAGCAACTGAAGAAGCAGCCAGTGAGTAAGACCATGGTTTGCAAAGTCTACTGCACAATCTGTTCATACATGGCACATGCATGCTGACTGGAAATCGGGACTCAGGGATGCACAATAATTCTCAGATACTTTGGACTGCATATTGAAAATCTTCCCTGGCAGCTACTCACGCCCCTTGCCTGTTGACCTTTTATGGGCCGAGCCCGCATGCCTGACTAACTGATTTGTTCCAGCTGCAGCTATATTTTCTACCTTCCTTGTTACTTAATTGATCCTGGCTGTGCCTGGTCCTGCAAGGAGCCCTCCCAGACCTTGCAACATGTGCTATATATCCTGTGTGTACTCCTGTGTCCTGACAAGGAACATAAAAAATCAGAGATGGCAGGAGACAAGGGGAGGGGAAAAGTCAGAAAGAACACTCTGAATGCAAATAACTTGGCTCTCTGTGGATTTCCTCAACCACTGTCCACTGTGTCTCAGATCAACTGACTTTCTTCCCACTGGCAGCTCATCTCTCGAGACTTGGATTTTCCCTTTAAACTTTAATAGCTGTAATCATCAGCAGAGATTTAAAGACAACAGAAAAAACTCAGAACAACAAATGTTTCCTTTACTCATTCTTTGTTCTTGTGGCCACACGTATTAAGGTCCTTGGCACAGTCCTGGCCTGCAGGGAAGCAGGTGAACTCAGAGACCCTGGCTCTGAAGCTCTCCATCTTAGAGAGAAGCACAGGCACAAAAACAAATAACAAAGTATTGCAGCGCTTGCGACAGCCTAGGAAAGAAGTTCCTGATGTAGGGATGGGGGACTCAGATGTTACCAAGACCCGCTGAGAGGATCTGTGACATCCAAATTCTTTTCACAGTAAAGCAAGCAGGTCATCTATCTCTTTGACTTCATTCTCTCACATGTGCAAAGGGGTATCTCTGGAGATGGCATGCCCTGAAAAATCACCACTGATGGAATATAGAACCAGAGGAAAGAACATGGCTGTCCTCTACAAAGACTAAATCAGACTTTATCCTCTATACCTTTGCCTTAAGTTTTTCCTCACAGAATGTATTATTTTTATCATTGATTGTCTTGTTCTATTTAGATGAATAAACAAATATACATTGAATTCTCAGAACTAACTTCTAACACAGTGAATACTAACAGATATAGCACATATCAGCAAAGAGAGCATGCAAACAAGCATCTGTGGGGATTCTCAATAACTCTATCAAGAAGCAACAAAAATAAACAAATAAATAAAGCAGCACAGAGAGAACCATTGTCCATTTTCATATCTTACAGTTTGGCACCAGTTCAATACTATTAGCTATATATCTTGTTTGTCTGGGTTTATAATACACACACACACACACACACATGCACACACACACACACGTATTTATGTATTTGTATATAATGTATATATCATATATTATATATTTCATATATAGGTGTGTATATACACAGACACAGACACACACACATACATGCATTTATGTATTTGTATATACTGTATATATCATGTATTATATATTTCATATATAGGTGTGTATATACACAGACACACACAGACACACAGACGCACAGACACACACACACACACACATATATATATATATATATATATATATATATATATATATATATCCACACACTTATATGTATGTGTCCACTGAACAAACATACCAATTTGTCTGCTCATCACCAATTAACAGACATTTAAATGGTTTTTGGTGTTTGATTCCTAGGAGCAATCTACTCCAAATATTTATTTATAGGTTCTCATGTTCATTTTCTAGACTAAATGCCCATAACATATATTCAGTGGCTCACTCACATGGAAGAACGACTGATGTTTCCAGCATGATTTTAATGTGTGTTTCCCAACTATGCTGTCTAAAAGACCCATTGGCTCCACATTCTCTTCAATA
The DNA here is from genome assembly GCF_947179515.1 of Apodemus sylvaticus. Classification (NCBI taxonomy): domain Eukaryota; kingdom Metazoa; phylum Chordata; class Mammalia; order Rodentia; family Muridae; genus Apodemus; species Apodemus sylvaticus. Next base: position 65,956,220 of record NC_067482.1, on the reverse strand, counting down.
CCTTCTTGTCACTGTGTTTTAATTTGGCTATTCTAGCAGGGATGTGATGATGTCTCACTGAAACTCTGCCCTGAATCACTAAGAGTTGATCATACTGGATTTCTTTCCAGATGTTTATCCATATCCACCATTGAACAAATATTGGTACAAGGCCTTTGCCCACATGCTATCAAATTGTTTTTTAACTTAGTTCAAAGGATTCGTTTATACTTGGGATACAAGCATTTTAAAAGACACCATTTGCAACTATTTTCTTCCAGTCATTAGGCTTTTTTAGAAATCCAGTTTTCAGACTAGTTTTTAGTGAATCATGCCTTTGTCATCAAACCTCAGAATTCTCTGCCTTGTCGTAGGTTGTGATGATTTTCTTATAAATATTTTTTAAAGCATCTGAAATGTCTTTTTAAAAAAAGGGTCCAAAAGCTACAAGTGTGTAACACTTTCAAAGTGTAGATGCAAGACCTTGAACTAGAACTTGTTTGTGAAGAAGATGTGGTAAGAAAAGTGGTAAAACCAGGCTTCTCAGGGAAGCAGAAGTCCTAGTCAAGATGTGCTACTTGCACAGGCAAGAAATGTCTTCCTTTCTCTGTCTATGTATCTCTCTCTCCCTCTTTCTCCTCTCTGCCCCTCTCTCTGACTTTCTCTCTGTTTCTGTCTCTGTCTCTGTCTCTCTTTCTCCTCTCTTTCCCTTGGCATAAGATGGGACCAAGGCATCGTAGAATGAGCAATGGAGCCAAGGTCAATGGATGTGAAAACCTGTGATGCATCAGGAGCAGCCATGTCCCCCAGAGATGTGGAAGCAGATGGACAGACAGGCAGAGCAGAGGTGGGGAATGGGATAGGTGTAGGGTGAGGGAGAGGGCAGCACTTAACAGGCTAATCCATATCCTCCTTAGAATATTTTCCATTGTTGACTGAGCCTTATTGCAATCAGTTAATAACAATAACCATTTTTTTTTTGGTCAGATCAAAATGATTTTCCAACACTAAGTACAGAGTCATAATCCTATTTACTTTATGCCATGACAGAAGAGTGGCTAGTAAGATAAGGAACAGACGTTAACTTCTGTGCACAGACTCAATGTAGCAAATATTTCACAGCTCCCCTTGAGGACCAGTGAAATTTTCCCTCTGAATGTCATCCCTGTTAGCCTTCTTTTCATGTAGGTGTGGCTAGTGGCGTCAGGTGATATTCAAGTCAGGTGACACACACACAGACATCCACACTACTTTTTCCGCTCTTGCCTTTGACTTTAAGCATTTCAGTCAGATGACTCTGGTTGTCCTAAGATTAGGGTGAAGTGGGCCTCAGGCTCTACTGAGGAGGAGACTAGCTGCTCTTGTGAGGAATACCTGTTTGGAGATTTATGTAATCTATCGAATTTCTAAGAGTCCACTCACAGTAGGAATTTTGTTACAGTGACTAGCATGATAATGCTAAAGTTCCCACAGAAAAGTGGCCCCATTGTATGTCTCTAGAGGAAATGGGTCCCACTGTGTGTCTCTCCTACCATGCCCACTGGAACTGTCTTCTCAGGCAAACAACACTATTTGGTTTGCTTTTTATTTTTAAAGATCATTTGTTAGGCATCATGATCATGATCAAGCTATCACATGAAATAACAACATAGAGATTATAAAGAAAGCTACATTAAGATCCACTTTTTGGAGGAGGGTCCTTAACATTCCCACAGAGCAGACACCAAAACAAGTGGTTAGAAATTTAGTACCTATTGCCTAAAACAACATTGTAGCAGCTAAGTCCTGCTCCACTGTGATTGGCTGAAATCACAAGCGAGCTGCCACTAGTATTCCTGATATGGGGCCACTGTTCTCCACAATAGAGCCTGGCGCCCACTTTTTCCCAGTCTCGTGGCAACCAGAATCACTGGACTGAGATACTTCAAGTCAGAGGAGAGCAGAGGAGTTAATGTGGATGTCTGTGTCTGCATGTGTCACCTGATGGGACCTCCATCCAGATGCCCCTTGCCATACCTACCTGGTTGACAGAGATGGCATTCTGAGAAAATTCTCACTGGTCCCTGAGGAAAACTGTGACTCTGTTGAGTCTGATGCACAGGAAGCAAACACATAGCTTCGTTCCATATCCTAGTGCCCAATCTATATTGATGGCATAAATCCAACGAGGTCTTGGCTCCGTAACTAGTGTTGGGCAATCTTTGTGACCTGATAAGAACTTTGCTACAGGTAGCTCTTTGCAACCAGCTATAGAGAGAACTGGAAAGTATTCTGAGAATTTTGTCACATCTTTTGATGCCTCCTGCTTTCCTGTCCTGCTGGCTTTGCTTCCAGGCACATCAAAATGTCCTGCCTAGCTGAGGAGATTGTTCAGGTATAAGAGTGTTTGTAAGTCTGAAGTCGTGTGTTTGAATGCTCAATAGTCATGTGAAAAGCTGGGTGTGGCCATATGTGTAACTATAATCCCCATCTGTGAGAGACAGAAATGGGAAAATGGCTAGGGCTTGGCCATATCAGCCTCACTCCAAGTTTAGTGAGAGACTCTGTCTCAGGGATCAAATATAACCAAGAAAGACCCCTGTTGTCAACATGAATCCTCCACATACATGTATATATACCTCCCTCCCTCCTACACATACAACCTGCTGTCTCTGCTGTAGCTACACTACTAGTAAGACCACCACAGGCACCTTAGTTTCTTGCTTTGGCAAAGGACTGGTCTCTCCTACTTTGATGGGAGAGTAATTTCTTCTTTCTCCATCTTCCTCCTTTCATAGATCCAACATTTGAAAACTGGTTGGTGTCATTTCCAAAATCATAGCTTCTACCAGCCCTGAAATCTTTTCCTTCATTGCTGAATCCATTGGAGCCACCCCACAGCCACCAAGCTTACTACCACTGTAGCACCATTATTGCCATGTGGACACTGAGAGTCTCACTCCCTCCACCAAAGTCATTTCCATGGCCACCACCAGTTCCAGAACCACTTGAAAGTCTGGCAAGATAAGTGTTTCTCAAGACACAGTAGAGTGACTGTAGGGACTGAACTGGCATCATTGGGACTGTGCTGAAAAGGTCATTACACTCCAAGCTGTCTCCCAAGTCTCTTAATCATCACTTCTTAATGCTCCTGCAGAGTCATTCAGCAACTTTTCCAAAGTGATAGAGATGGCAAACAACTGAGGGGGACTAGAATTTAGCCCAGACTATCTCAGTACACTGAGATTCTATTATTTTCTTTTTCTTTTTTATTTTCTTAAGAATAATAGTTTTATTAATGACCATTTTACATGGCAATTATGACAAAAAGGTATACCCTTGAAAATTAATACAAATTTAAATGAAGGAAAAATTGAAATAAAATATTAAAATCTAGCTCCCAGATTCCTTTTCATTCTTTTAGAGAAATTTTAAGTTAGTATCAAAACTCAGGAAAAGGGAATTTTCCATACATCTGACACGAGTTGAAGGTGCTCCAAAGATATCTAATATCATGTGTGTGGATTTTTTCTATATTCTTTGTTTACATTCCGAATGCTTTCCCCTTTCCCGGTTCCCCCTTCCCCATCGGATTCATAAGCCTTCTTTCCTCTGTCCCTTTCCCAATCACCCTCCTCCCATTTCCCTGTCCTGGCACTCCCCTATAACACTGGATCAACTCTTTTCAGAACCTGGGCCCTCTCTTTCCCTTTTCTTGGGTATCATTTGATATGCTAATTGTGTCTTGAGAATTCAGAGCTTCTGGAGTAATTAATATCCACTTATCAGTGATTGCATTCTATGTGTATTCTTTTGTGATTGGGTTAACTCACTTAGGATGATATTTTCCAGTTCCACCCATTTGCCTAAGAATTTCATGAATTCATTGTTTTTAATTGCTGAGTAGTATTCCATAGTGTAAACATACCACATTTTCTTTATCTATTCCTCCATCGAGGGGCATTTGGGGTCTTTCCAGCTTCTGGCTGTTATAAATAGGGCTGCTATGAACATAGTGGAGCATGTGTCCTTATTACATGCTGGTGAATCTTCTGGGTATATCCCCAGGAGTGGTTTAGTGGGGCTCTCCAGTAGTGTTATGCCCAGTTTTCTGAGGAACTGGCAGACTGATTTCCAGAGTGGTTATATCAGCTTGCAACCCCACCAGCAGTGGAGGAGTGTTCCTCTTTCTCCACATCCTCCCCAGCACCTGCAGTCTCCTGAGTTTTTGATCTTAGCCATTCTGACTGGTGTGAGGTGAACTGCAAGGGTTGTTTGGATTTGCATTTCCCTGATGACTACGGATGTTGAATATTTCTTTAGGTGCTTCTCAGCCATTCCATATTCCTCAGGTGAAAATTGTTTCTTTAGCTCTGTACCCCATTTTTAATAGTGTTATTTGGCTCTCTGGAGTCTACCTTCTTGAGTTCTTGTATATCTTGGATATTAGCCCTCTGTTGGATGTAGGGATGGTAAAGATCTTTCCCCAATCTGTTGATTGCCTTTTTGTCTTTTTGACAATGTCCTTTGCCTTACAGAAACTTTGTAATTTTATGAGGTGCCATTTGGCAATTCTTGATCTTAGAGCATAAGCTATTGGTATTCTGTTCAGGAAACTTTCCCCTGTGCCCATGTGCTGAAGGCTCTTCCCCAGTTTCTTTTCTATTAGTTTCACTGTCTCTGGTTTTATGTGGAGATTCTTGATCCATGTGAACTTGAGCTTAGTACAAGGAGATAAGAATGGATCGATTTGCATTCTTCTTCATACTGTCCTCCAGCTGAGCCAACACCATTTGTTGAAAAAGCTATCTTTTTTCCACTGGATGGTTGTAGCTCCTTTGTCAAAGATCAAGTGACCATAGGTGTGTGGATTCATTTCATCACTTCTTCAATTCTATTCCATTGATCTACCTGCCTGTCGCTGTACCAATACCATGCAGTTTTTAACACTATTGCTCTGGAGTAGTGCTTGAGGTTGGGGATACTGATTTGCCCAGAAGTTATTTTACTGTTGAGAATAGTTTTAGCTATCCTGGGTTTCTTGTTATTCCAGATGAATTTGAGAATTTCTCTTTCTAAGTCTATGAAGAATTGAATTGGGATTTTGATGGGGATTTCATTGAATCTGTATTTTGCTGTTGGCAAGATAGCCATTTTTACTATATTAATCCTGCCAATCCGTGAGCATGGAAGATTTTTCCATCTTCTGAGGTCTTCTTCTATTTCTTTCTTTAGAGACTTGAAGTTCCTCTCATACATATCTTTCACTTGTTTGGTTAGAGTCACATCAAGATACTTTATATTGTTTGTGGCTATTGTGAAGGGTGTCATTTCCCTAATTTCTTTCTCAGACTGTCTATCCTTTGAGTATAGGAAGGCTACTGATTTGCTTGAGTTAATTTTATATCCAACCACTTTGCTGAAAGAGTTCTCTGGTGGAGTTTTTGGATCATTTAAGTATACTATCATATCATCTTCAAATAGTGATAATTTGACTTCTTCCTTTCCAATTTGTATTCCTTTTATCTCCTTTTGTTGTCTAATTTCTCTAGCTAGAACTTCAAGTACTATATTGACTAAATATGGAGAAAGAGGGCAGCCTTGTCTAGTCCCTGATTTTAGTGGGATTGCTTCAAATTTCTCTCCATTTAGTTTGATGTTGGCTACTGGTTTGCTGTATATTGCTTTCACTATGTTTAGGTATGAGCCTTGAATTCCTGTTCTTTTCAAGACCTGTAACATGAAAGGATGCTGAATTTTGTCAAATGCTTTCTCATCATCTAATGAAATGACTATATGGTTTTTTGGAGAATTTTTTGAGTTTGTTTATGTAGTGGATTACAATGATGGATTTCCATATATTGAACCATCCCTACATCCCTGGGATGAAGCCTAGTTAATAATGGTGAATGATCCTTTTGATGTGTTCTTGGATTCGGTTGGCAAGAATTTTATTGAGTATTTTTGCATCAGTATTCATAAAGAAAATTGGTCTAAAGTTTTCTTTTTTGTTGGATCTCTATGTGGTTTTGGTATCAGCAAAATTGTGACTTCATATAATGAGTTGGATAGTGTTCCTTCTGTTTCTATTTTGTGGAACAGTTTGAAGAGTATTGGTGTTAAGTCTTCTTTGAAGGTCTGATAGAGTTCTGCACTAAAACCTTCTGGTCCTGTGCCTTTTTTGGTTGGGAGACTGTCAATGACCACTTCTATTTCTTTAGGGGTTAAGGGACCGTTTAAATGGTCTATCTGATCCTGATTAAACTTGGGTAGTTAGTATCTGTCTAGGAAACTGTCCATGTCATCCAGATTTTCCAGTTGTGTTGATTATAGGCTTTTGTAGTAGGATCTGATGATTTTTTGAATTTCCTCAGTTTCTGTTGTTATTTCTCCCTTTTCATTTCTGATTTTGTTAATAGGGATACTGTCTCTGTGCCCTCTGGTTAGTCTGGCTAAAGGTTTATCTATCTTGTTGATTTTTCAAAGAACCAGCTCCTGGTTTTGTTGATTCTTTGTATAGTTCTTTTCGTTTCTACTTGGTTGATTTCAGCCCTGAGTTTGATGATTTCCTGCCTTCTATTCCTCTTGGGTGTATTGGCTTCTTTCTGTTTTAAAGCTTTCAGGTGTGCTGTTAAGCTGCTAGTGTATGGTTGCTCCAGCTTCTTTTTGGAGGCACTCAGAGCTATGAGTTTTTCTCTTAGCACTGCTTTCATTGTGTACCATAAATTTGGGTATGTTGTGCCTTGATTTTCATTAAATTCTAAAAAGGTTTTGATTTCTTTCCTTATTTCTTCCTTTACCAAGGTATCATTGAGGAGAACATTGTTCAGCTTCCATGTTTCTGTTGTTTTTGTTGCTATTGAACTCCATCCTTACTCTGTAGTGATCTGATAGGATACATGGGATTAGTGTTGAGCTTCTGTTGAGGTCTGTTTTGTGACCAATTATATGGTCAATTTTGGAGAAGATACCATGAGGTGCTGAAAAGGTTTATTCTTTTGAATTAGAATGAAATGTTCTATAGATATTTATTAAATCCATTTAGTCCAAAACTTCTGTTAGTTTCACTGTGTCTCTATTTAGTTTGTGCTTCCCTGATCTGCCCATTGAGGGGTGTTGAAGTCACTCACAATTATTGTGTGGGCTGTGATGTGTGCTTTAAGCTTTGGTAAAGTTTGTTTTATGAATGAGGGTGCCATTGAATTTGGAGCATAGATGTTCAGAATTGAGAGTTCTTCCTGGTAGATTTTTCCTTTGATGAGTATAAAGTGTCCTTCTGTGTCTACTCCAGCTTGTTTCCTGGGATCATTTGCTTGAAAACTTTTCCAGGCTTTTGTTCTGAGGTAGTGTTTGTCTTTGACTCTGAGATGCATTTCCTGTATGCAGCAAAATGTTGGGTCCTGTTTACATATCCAGTCTGTTAGTCTATGTCTTTTTATTGAAGGAACTGAGTCCATTGATGTTAAGAGATATTAAGGAATAGTGATTGCTGCTTCCTGCTATTTTTGATGTGATTTTTATGTTTGTGTGGTTATCTTCTTTGGATTTGTTGAAAGAAGATTAATTTCTTGCTTTTTCTAGTGTGTAGTTTCCCTTCTTTTGTTGGTGTTGTCCATTCATTATCTTTGAAGAACTAGATTTGTGGAAAGATACTGTGTAAATTTGTTTTTGTCATGGAATTCCTTAGTTTTTCCATTTATGGTAACTGAGAGATTTGCTGGATATAGCAGTCTGGGTTAGCATTTGTGCTCCCTTAGGTTCTGTATGACATCTGCTCAGGCTCTTCTGGCTTTCATAGTCTCTGGTGAGGAATCTCGTGTAATTCTGATAGGTCTACCTTTATATGTTGCCTGACCTTTATCCCTTACTGCTTTAAGTATTCTTTCTTTAGTATGTTTGGTGTTTTAATTATTATGTGACAGGAGGAATTTCTTTTCTGGTCAAATCTATTTGGAGTTCTGTAGGCTTCTTGTATGTTCATGGTATCTCTTTCTTTAGGAAGTTTTCTATAATTTTTTTCAAGACATTTACTGGCCCTTTAAGTTGGAAATCTTTACTCTCTTCTATACCTATAATCCTTAGGTTTGGTCTTCTCATTTTGTCCTGGATTTTCTGGATGTTTTTGGACAGGAGCTTTTTGCATCTTTCATTTTCTTTGACCGTTGTATCAATGGTTTCTATTATATCTTTTGCATCTGAGATTCTCTCTTCTATCTCTTGTATTCTGTTGTTGATGTTTTGATCCATGACTCCTGACTTCTTTCCTAGGTTTTCTGTCCCAAATTGTTTCCCTTTGTGATTTCATTATTGTTTCTACCTCCATCTTTAGATCCTGGATGCCTTTGTCTATTTCCTTCACCTGTTTTATTGTGTTTTCCCTTAGTTCTTCAAGGACTTCTCCCTGTTTATTTGTGTTCTCCTGTATTTCTTTAAGGGGGTTATTTATGTCCTTCTTGAAGCCCTCCATCAGCAGCATGAGCTGTGATTTTAAATCCAGATCTTGCTTTTCTGGTGTGTTGGGGTATCCAGGACTTGTCCTTGTGGGAGAATTGGGTTCAGTTGGTGCCATATTGCCTTGATTTCTGTTAGCAACATTTCTACCTTTGCCTTTTGCCATCTGGTTATCTCCGGTGTTAGTTGGTCCTGTTAGTTGGTGCTTCCCCCAGCCCCCTGTATGCCTGCAAGCCTATCTCAGCAACCCTGGGTGATCTACTTTCCCCTGGCACAGAGTGCTGTGGGGCTGCCCAGTTCCTGGGTGCAGGTGGGGCCTTGGCAGACCTAGTCTTACTCTCGGGTGTTCTCTCTGTTACTGGCTGCAGCAGCCTGCTCAGTTGCAGGAATGAATATGGTGGCCTCACCTCTAATCGTGTGCCTCAATATAGAGCAGATATCCCCTAGCAGACTAGGTGCACAGACAGCTGTGGTGCTGCCCAGCTCCTGGGTGCAGGTGGAGTCCTGACAACCGTGTCCCAAGTAATCTTCTACTCGGGTGATCTTTGAGTACCTGTCTGCACTTGTCTCCACAGTCACAGGAGCAAAGATGGTGGTGCCTCTATTATGATTTTCTACAGGAAGAAAAAAGATTATCCTGTTGTCTCCTGTCAGAGCTTCTGTTCAGAGAAAGACAAACAGTGATAGTGTGTCCTGGAGTCAGAGGTGATAGGTAAGCTCTTCAAGGGCAGTTTGAAGAAAGCTGTGTTTCCAAGTCCACGTATATCTTCAATCTTATGTTGCATTAATGCTGTGAACATTGTGATGCTTGTCTTGGTGAGTGTGTTATAGACCGAAGATGTGCAAACAGAAAGTTCTGAAGTGTCAGAGGAGGAACAGCTAACACAGGTGGCTGGAGGACCAAGAAAACTTAATAGGAACATGGATATTTAGGGTGAACTCTGGAAAATAAATGGAAGTTACCAGAGAGGAGGAGAGTTCATTGAAAATGGAGTAAGAAAAGCATGCTCAATGATATAATGGGAGAAAAAGGCAAGCTAACCATTCCTGCAGGGCAAGAAGTGTTGGTTACTCGTCTTATAATGCTACAAGACATGCTATAAGAGATGCAGAAGTTTAGGGCATTGGTGTGAGCTCAGAAAAGGCTGCATAGGGCAAGTAGAGTTTGCATTGAAGAACAAAGTAACAGCAAAGATGTTTGAAGCTCTTCACTTTATTTCGTTGGGATAAAATTCTTTAATTCTGAGAATTGGAAAAGGTGCTTTGGGATATTTGCTAACATAGGGAGTAGAAATAAGTAGAGAGATGCTGAGATCAACCAAGGAATGCCAGGTAAGGCATCTGGAGAAAAAAGTCAGGCTGAATTGAGGCAAAAAGACCAGGTCAATCACCAGAGTCAGAAAGGTAAAACGTTCAAGGAAAAGTGCAGCTCATGTGGGGAAAGCAAGGGATGATGTGGAATCTCCTTACAGTCACAAGTGGATTCCAACACCTGGAGCAAAAGAGAATCCTTGTAAGGGGAAAAAGAACACTGGAAGATAACCAGAAGCCAGAGGTTCTCAGCCTTAGCATGTGTGGATCACAGAAGCAGTGTACCAATTCGGAATATGGCAAGAAACTGAAAATATCAACCAAACAAAATAGTCACAGAGTAGGCTCAATGAATGATCAGGGATCTAAGCATTAAGAACCTGGAGGAACTAGGAGTGCCTCTGGGCCTAACACCACAGTGGGGGAGGGGGGAAAGGGAGATTTAAGGCTGTCAAGAGAATGGATCATCTATCAGGAGATATTGTTAGAAAGAGGCCTATCTGTGTCTGAGATCTTGCACATGCCTCTCTCGTATCCTCCTACTTTCTCTCTACCTAGTACCTTTGTAATGATTAATATAGATTGTCAGTTTGCTAGGACCCAAATACCTGTGGAGGATTATCTAGATTATGTTAGCCTCTGGGCATGCCTCTAAGGGACTCTCTAGGTTAATCGAGCTAGAAAGACATTGCTTTAACTCTGCAGAGCACCATTCCTTAACCTGAGATCTTAAACTGAAGAAGAAAAAAGCAAGCTAAGCGTGAATAGTGCTTGCTCTCAGATCTCTGATTGCAAATGTAAGGCGACCTTAAAATCCCGCTGTCTGCTATTCCCTTGAACTGTGCCAGAAATAAACCTTTTCTTTCTTAAGTTGTTTTTGTCAGGTATTTTGATATAGCAACAATACAAGTAACTGATACAATTTCCAACTAGGAAAAATCAGCCAAGAGCCACCACAGAAAGGTGTCCTAGGGAGGTGTGGTCAGAACGTACAACGAATTCTTCCTCCTTGCTGGCCCTATATTCGAAGTGCAGATGAGTCCACACTGATTTCCATGGAGTTCTGCAGGTCTGCAGTTAAAAGATTTCAAATTACAAATACAAGAGAGAGACAAGATGTTTAGATACATATTACGAAGAGGCAAATTCCATCATGAGAAGATTTACATAATAGTGGATTTGGTTTTCTGCATTTTGTTAAAAGCACTTCCATTGATGAAAACTATCTTTAAGAGAGAGATGACTCATTGGGTAAAGGCAACTGTGGCCAAGCCTGATGACCCAAGTTCAATCCCCAGGATCCACATGATAGAAGGAGAGAACGGACACTCGTATGTTGTCCTCTGGGTTTTATACTGTATACTCACAGAGACACACCCACACTAAAGTATAATCTAAAACTGCCCATCTCCTTAGACTTTCAAATCTAGAATGAGTCTTATGAAAGCCTCTGAGTTACTAATTAGATCCACAAAATTGTTCGTGGGAATTTAGCTGGGTTTTCTTGAGTGACGTCTGGGTTCAGATGAGGGACTTGAGAGGAGATGTCGATAGAGGAACAAGGAGGGACAAGGAGAGCATTGCAGAGCACTTGTAGAAGCCTGTCATTTGAAGCACTGCGTGGCTGCCACACTTTCTGCAGACTATAGACAAGGATGCATCAGAAACCCACTGAACAATGGATCCAGACCTCAGACTGATGCTCTTCTAACACCAATAGCCATACTCTTTTCACAGACGCCACCATGTCTTTGTGGACGTGCAATTTCAACACTATATTTAAAAGCTCCCTTTAGAAAGAAGGCAAAAAATATTTTTTTCCTTTTTCCTTCTGTTACTACTGCTCCCAATTTCTATGTGTCATGGGCTGAATCTCATCCATGCCATGTCTCTGAAGCATTTTTTGGAAAATCCACCTTACATGATAAACCGTGAAACCTCTAGTTTCCCAATAACTATTAAACAAATGAAGATTTTTATATTAAAAAACATTTTTTTCTCTAGGCCCTAACTGTCTAAAGAATTTCTACAAGACAACAAAACCTTGCTTTTGAGGCTCTTAAGAAAGAAAACAGCTGTGGCAGAAAGAGTTATTTCTTCTCAGGAATATACAATAAAATGTGATCTAAAGGAATGCAAAAATGAGGCATATAAATTCTCTTTTACTGTTCTAGTTCAAAGGCCATATGAGAAACTTCTGGAAATTCTTGTCATCCCTGGATTCCAGTGTTGCTGTGGAATCCAGGTCTTTCTCACAGGTTTCACCCAAAGACCACCAAGGCAGGAGAAAGAATCAGCTTCATGAGATGACATTTTCCATGGGCTAGTAAGAGCCAGCTCTAAAGAGCCAAGTCATTAAATCAGATGCTTCTGTAGGCTTGTCCTATATCCTTGCTCATTGAAATAGAACTTCCAGGAACTCTATGAAGTATTTACTCTGCAAGCTCCTCCTGAGCTTCCCTGTAAGGCTTAGAATTAAAATAATTGACACAGGTTAAGGGCTTTGCCTAGTTCCATTGTCATTTTTCTTTATTAACTAATTTTTCTTTGGGCTGTTTCATCCTTGCATATACTGTGTTCTGATTGCTCCCATCTCAGCATTTTCTATCTCCTCCCTCCCTACCCACCCATCTTTTCCCTTATCAATCTGTCTCCCATAGTCACATATTTTTGTTTTGTTTGTGTCCTAAGTTTGACCAAGGCTATCTGTGTGGCCTTGGGATTGGAACTATCCATTGGTGCCTGGTGGGTTCAGCAGCAGGTACATAATTAAAGACAATGTCCTCCCAGAGTCTAGAAATACATAATAGCTCAGAAGTAAGGAATAGGGTCCTGAGTCTTCTCCCACTCATGATTAAACATTGAGACCTGACATGTGCAGACCCAGCATAAGTACCAGAGCTGCTGTGAGTTCAGGATTGTGTTAGTGATGTCATGTTGAGAAGACAGGATAGGACAGTCTTGTCTACATTTGGATTTTATATTCTTTTTACCCTTATGCCACAACACTTCCCGAGCCTTAAAGATAATGATAGAAATAGCTTGTTTAGGGCTGAGCATGTACCCATCACTTAGTCTCAGCATCTTTAGCAGTTGTTAGCCTCTGCATTTACTGCTGTTCATTGAAAACAGAGACTTTTCTGATTAGATTGTGTGTACCTTTTGTGGTGCTAGCCATGTGGATTGATGCATTGGGCAGGGTGGGAGAGTCTAGTTCATTGTTGTGACCAGGTGCTAGAACATACAATACCTAAAAGCCTTCTTGTCAGTACTGTTTTCTAACTACCTCCAAAAGGTAGCTAGAAAATTCCAAAATCCTTCCTCCTGATTCTAAGTTCATGGATGAGAATTTTTTCCCATGGGGTACACTTGTTCATCCAATCATCAACTACACTATGTAACTAATGTCCCTTCTCCACACTTATCTTCTGGAGTTCTCACACCAGACTCCATACACCCTGAACCACAGTGGTCCTGAGCCAGTGGCATCAAGTCTCATGAGGCACTGAGGAAGTAGATTCTACTACTCATAGAGTGCAAAAGTAGAAGCAAGCAATTCTAGCTGTATTCCAGTGCACACAGAGTTTATCCAGAAAAGAATGCTGTTTATAAGCATTGGTAATTAAACTTGACCCTTCATTCACCATGACCCACTGACCTTCAGATTGGAAGACTGAGCAGATGTGGGTTGTTATTTTAATGATCACTATTTATACACACACACACACACACACACACACACACACACACCACAAATCCAAGCAAAACTACATTTTTTTAAAGAGTTATTACCATGGGCGTTTACACTTCCAGGATAAAAGCACCAGTGAATGTTTCTCCCAGTCATCTTGCTTTCTTGTTGAGGCAATTCAAATGTCAGTGGTTTTAGCACCAAGCTTAACCTTTACAAGTCTGCGCCAGAGTTTCCCCCAACACAGCCTTGCTGACTCTCTCTTCCAGTGGTCAGTTCGAATGTTTAATGCTCAGAACCAAGTCCCAGTATCAATGTTAGACAGCCTTTGAGACACCCTCTGTGTTTGAGTGCTTGCCTTTAGCCAGTGAAGCTACTCGAATGTTAAGCAAGGAACAGTCACTCACCTCTTCATATGTGAAACAGAATATGAAGGGCAAGTATACTTAAGGCAAGGGCTATTGAAACAACAGGGATCAAGACAGAAGAAAGTAAAGAATCTGTTTCCATGCAAGTTCTACTCCAAAGGGAGAGAAAGCCCATGAGTCAAATAATAGATGAAATGGTGGTTTGAGCTGTAGAGAAAAATGAATCATAAAGCGAAGCCTAGAGAACACAGGAGTGAACGGAATCCTCCTGCCTGGGTGTTACAGAGGGTGAGGAGATCTTATTTTATGTGAGTGAGGAGGAAAGAGCCTCAATTTTGTCTTTTTGTTTATGTTTTTGTTTCTGTTTACCACTTCAGAAACACTGGAGAAACTAGTCTAAATGCTGATGAAATACAGATGGTCATTGTTTGCAGAGTCCACATTTGTGATTTTGCCTGCTAGGTAAAATGTATTTCTAAGTCCCATGCTGTGGTTTCTTTTCTGTTGCTGTGATAAAACACCCGAACCAGAAGCAACTTAGGGGAGGAAAGGACTTATCTGGCTTACAGTTTTAGGTCATATTCATCATTGAGGAATAATTTTTTTAAGAAAAGATGAAGCTTTTGTTCCAGGTTCAGGGATGTGGCTTGATGGTGCCCTTGCATCCGCTCATGCTCAGTTAGCTTTCTTATTCATCCTAAGAAAGCATGCCCAGGGATGGTGCTGACTGCAATGGATTGGGTCTTTATACATCAATTAATAATTAAGATGTCATTCCACATGCATGCCCATGAGCCAATCTGATATTATCCCTCAACTAAGAGCAGTTTCTTAGGTGATCCCAGACTAAACCAAATTGACAAATCCATCCTTATGACACTATCATAGTCACTGAAGGATCTGTGAAGAATAGCAAAACCTTTGGGTCCAGGTCTGCACATTTCCAGTCAGGTTCCAGGAAAGTGATGCTTTCTTTGCCTTGGTGTCTCTGCTCTTGTACCATGAGCAAATGTCTTTTTCAGTCTGTTTATTGTAATTAGTTTCAATTACTTTTTCTCTTTGTTATAGGTATGCTATTTAAAATGGACCTCAAGCACATTGCCTATAGGCTACAGATGCACATTGACTGAGGGCAGGCTAGTATAGAGGTGCATGCCATATAGCTTAGCTAGTAAAGGTATACATTATCTACGGGCAGACTCGTAGAGATGAACATTGCCTAAAGACTGGCTAGTACTAGAGAACACATTGTCTATGGGTTGGCTAGTAAAAATACTCATGGCCTCTGGGAAGCCTAGTAGAGTTACACATTGCCTATGGGATAGCTAGTATAGAAGTTATATGCACCTTAAAGAGGAAGTGTACTGTTAGAATGATATGTCAATAACCAACAATATATCTTTAAGGCATGAGTTCTCAGCCTGTGGATTGAAACCCTTTTGGGGTTCGAACTGTGCTTTCACAGGGGTCACCTAAAACTATTGGAAAACAGATATTTTCATCACAATTTGTAATGGTAGCAAAATTACAAGAGGGGGATCACAACAACATGAGGAACTGTATGAAAGGGTTGCAGGATTCAGAGGACTGAGAACCACAGCTGGAAAGGCTGTTTCTAAGGGGAATAGAGAGATAGCTCTGTGGCTAAGAACCTTTCTGCTCTTTCAAAAGACTCAGGTTCCATTCCCAATATATGCAGCTTCCAAACCATCTACAACGAGTTACAAGGGGCTCTTGACTTCTGTGGGCTATTGCATACACATAGAGAACAGGCTTGCACTCAGGCATACACTTGTACATAAAATAAAATAAAATAAAAAAAATTAAATAAAATAATTGTTTAAAACTGGGTCTTTAAACAAAACTAGAACCAAAACAAACAAACAAACAAACAAAAAAACATATGTTGGTGAGTCAATGAAAGAGAAACCTGATCCCATGTTTTGCCTAGAAAGAATGGTCTGTCTGAGATCTTTATTTCCATTCTGAAGTAATGTCATAGGACACCCCACAGACAATACTGAAGACCAACTGCATCACTTCCATTCTCTTGCTATGCTGAAAGGAAGTGTTATTTATTTTATTTTATTTTATTTTATTTTATTTTACTTTTTAAAAAGCTAGACACTTTTAAGTTCAACAGATCCAGATCTTAACTTGAATTCTGCTGTTTATGTCCATGTAATTTGGGGCCAGGTTGTTAATCTTATTGGTCTCAGTTTTATGATCTGTAAAATAAACATAATGGCACCCACCTTGCAGGGTCACTATGAAGGATAAATGCAGTAACACATGAACACTAGTTTGAGGGCACATAGTAGACAACACTTTAATTAAAACCATTTAAAATATCTCAATTTTCCATTTGGTTATATCTTGCTATTGCATATTGTATAAGGGAAAATAATCACTTGCATACATTTTTTAAAACAATCAAATTTTAATTGAAAAGAATTGCATACCTGGACTGAAAAAAATCAAAAGATATATAGAGTACAAATGAACACTTTACTTCACAGATTTTCCTCCAAAAAGTAACAGTTGTGACCCATGGTATATCTTTCTAGAAGATGTTTATAGAAGCCTAGGAATTTATGTATATAATTACTTCCAGAGTGGAGTTTAATTTAAAACCTATAAGCCTTTGCATCTTAGATAAGTTACTTTGTTATTGCTATGACAAAGTACCTGACTACAACAACCAGAGAGAGGAAGGATTGATTTTTACTCATGACATCAGAGCATTCTAGACGTGATTGCCTGGCCCCATAATCTTAGGCAGAACATGATGATGATGAGACTGGTGGGGAGACAGCTGTTCACTTCATGGCAGACAGGAAGTAGACCACAAAAGATGAAAGGGCCAAAGACAGGATATTACCCAAGCATCCACCGCCAAGCTCCTAATTTCAATAGCTAAGCCTCATTTTCTAAAGTGTCTAAAACTTCCCAACCACCAGCTGGGGACCAAGAATTTAATGCATGAGCTATGTGGGGACAGTTCATGTTCAGAGCATAACACACATTTCTTCAGATTTTAAAATCAATGCCCTGAGCAATTCTAGCTCAGGAGTTTGATTTGAGCTGTGTCTTACATTTGCTGGAAGTAACAGAAAGACTTGGCCATTGGATGCAAATCTCTGTGGGCTGTAAAGATAAGAGACATCATGGAATTCAATGTAGAAATAGAAAATATTATATTGAATGAGGTAACTTAGACCCAGAAAGCCAAATGCCTTATGTTCTCTCTTATGTGTGGATCCCAGTTCTGAATCTTTTAGACTTGAGTATATAAGCAGTAGTAGTCACAGAAGCCAGAAACATAGAAAGGGACTGTTGGGAAGGGGGGCAGGGAGGCAGAAGAGAAAGAACTCTAACGAGGTGGATAGTAGGATTCAAATGCTATCAAGGGGACAACGTGAAAAATGGGGGTACTAAGGGGAGAAAAGGTAAAACAAAGGAGAGAGCGACAACACCAAGGATGTTTGATATAAATGTGTTTGAAACATATTATTCTATAAGTTTACATGATACATACATACATACATACATACATACACACACACACAGACACACACACACCACAAAAAGATGGGTTAGGGAGTGATCATACTCCTCCTAACAGCCATAGATTACCTAACAAAACCCTTAGTGCCAGGAAGAGGAAAACTCCCTTCAAGTTAGTGTTAGAGGTTGCGGTGGGTTTCCAAGGGACGCCCAAAACAATCTAGTCTATTTACATTGCCCTTAGTTACTTCCCAGAGCTTGATGGTAAGACTTATTGCTGAGTTTTAGACACAGGATTTGAAGAAATCAAGCTGGAATTGATCCATAATCCACTTCCTCCTCCTCTAGGACTAGCTCCAACATCACCAGAAGGAACTCAGCAAGCTGCCAAGGAAGAAAAGTAATCAGTAGTCCTGCCCAGCTGTAAGGTCTATGAGACACAATGACCAGACCAGCGAGATATTTCAGAAGATGCAATAGTGGTACTTTTATATTGGGGAGGTGTGTACAGCTGTTTATTTATATCTAAGACCCTTTCAAGTAGGAAGATAACCAAAGGATGAAGATAACTGTGAATGTCTTCTAGACACACCAGGGATTCTGCACCCATAAATTCTCAACAATATGGTTGCCTAATAACTATACCATTCAACATGCCAATATGGATGGGGGAAATTTCCCAAGTCCCTACCTCTTAAATGAGCAACTACACGCAATTAATGGCTGCAGAGAAAGTGGGGGAGAAAGAATCAGTACCCCCTCCAGGGACAAGTGTGATTCAGTCTCAAGGAGTCAGTCCTAAGTACATGTACTTAGAAGAAACACTAAATGGACTCAGTAGTGTGTGTGTGTGTGTGTGTGTGTGTGTGTGTGTGTGTGTGTGTGTGTGTGTATGTGTGTGTGTATCTTTCTGTCTGTGTATATGTGTGTGTCTGTGTATGTATGTGTGTGTTGTTTATAATTCTAAAAGAAGATTCATGAATTTGAAAGGAAATTAGGGATATATAAAGAGTTGGAGGGTGGAGAGGAAAGTAGAAATGATGTAAATACAGTACTCATGGATGAATTTCTCAGATTAATAAATACTTAAATCTAAAGAAACAGAAACATTATGGATTGGTTGGTAGAATTTTTTATTTGTTGAGATAGGTGAGAAAGTTACTAAGAAACAATGACATCAGCAATCCTTCCTCCTTCTACTATCTCTCTGTGTCTGCAGAAGCTTATATATGAGTTGTCACAGATGCTGGGGCCCAGGAAGGGGATTGGGAAAGCAGAAGCTGAGCATTCCTTTTGAGATGGAAGCAATGCCCATTTGGTAGGAAGATGTACTGGTATATTCTTTATAGCATTTCTCCTCTTCAGTTCCAGAAAGTGGTACCAGGTTCTGGGAGTATATGTGCAGTGGACCCTTGGAGCTGAAACAGCCCCAGTACTGCACCCCTGTGCCCCAAAAGCCCATTATGGAGGAGAGGACCTGCTGAGTTGGGAAAGTGAACATCATGGCAGATATGTGATGTCACTAAGTAAGACTGACTGAAAAGGACATTTCCAGCTTCCCTGATATTAAAAGAAATAGTGTGTTATGTTTTATATCCAAATACTGTTGTTAATTCAACTTCTGTCTGCTTTACTGGGAGCTGAAGGTGGAGTAAAAAGAGTAAACTGAGTACAGCTCAAATGGATAGTGCAATACTTACCAGTTATTTATATATAGCATCGTGTGGGAACTTAAGACCATACTCCCAGTACATGGGAGGCTTAGACAGGAGTGACGCAAGGCTAGCTTGGGCTACAAAGAAAGTTCCAGGTCAACATGTATTGCCAAGTAAACACTATCTCATGTAAACCAACCAACCAACCAACCAACCAGCCAACCAACTAACCAACAAACCACATCCAATAGTCTAGGGGTGCAGAGAATACAACACATGAAAGACAGGTAAGCCTCAGTGATTATAGAGGAAGTGACAGTGGTCTCTATGTCCATCCTTTATTATAGGCTGTGTTCAAGAGTGTGGTATTTATAGTAACAACTCAAGCTGATTCCAAGTGTGAGTTCAGGGTAGGTTGACCAAGGAGGAAAAGACATGAAATGATGGACTAATTTTGTATAAATTCCCTTGTTAGACTGTAGAGAAAGTCAAGGAGGGGGTTAAGTGGAAATGGTAAAGAGTGCCTTAGAGACAAATGACAATGTTCCATAGGTGGTAATGGCATCTTCAGCTAGAATCAGGACAATGATATGTGAGAGACTTGAAGAATAGCAAATTCTTCAGACCCGGGTGCATTTGTGCTATTTAGGATGAGATAACATAGATGGCATGGTGGTGAGGCCCTCCTTGAAGGGTGACATTCCCTGAGATATAAAGATTCTAATGATGGTCAGAGAATAAGACAGAAATTGGTAATTTCATTTTGTCAGCATTGAAAATGAGGCAATGCTGATACACATGGCTGAAGGTGAAGAGTTGGGCATGATATGCAAGAATCTATGAGTTGTATAAATGCAGACAAAGGTCTTTCTATCTTCAGAGTTCAAGTTCCTTTCACATCCTCAGCTTTCATAGATGATGCTGATGGTGGTGAAAGTAATGGTGAGGATGATAGGATCTGTTGATCAATGAGTAGTTGAGGCACACATGGATACACTATTCTGTTTATTTACTGTGATAACACTATAGGTTTGCCTGTTATCCCACGTTACGGCTGAGAAACAGAGACCTAGGAGCAAATAGACAATCGGTCTCAGAAACACAATCCGCAAACAGATGACTTGTTCAAAAAATATAAACATCAATCATATTTAAATTATAGAGTCATTGTGATGGTCAGATTTATGATGATAATAATAGGTGAAGCACCTATTAGACACTAGACACTGTTTTACCATCTATTTTTATTTGTTCTTTGGTGATACTAGAATTCAACCCCAGAGAGTTATGTATGTTTGGTAACTGCTCTACCACTGTGCTGCAAGCCCAGTCCCAGACAGATCTTTAAAGGTTCTTTCATTTAATTATTGCAACACCATTATGCAATACGTTATATCTAACCCTATTTTAGAGCTGAGAAAATAAAGGTGCAGAGAACTTAAATAACAGCCTATGACTGCAAGTTGAAGGTACGAGTAGATGCTGAGATGTCAAGATCCAAAGTCCATGGTCTAAACATTATGTGAAACCAATATTTCAGACTTATGACTAAGACAATGGCTGATATATGGTAACAATTCATAGTAAGGTCTAAGGGGGAAAAAGTCTCATGACTTAACCTGGAACATTGATCCAGTATGAAAATGAAGGACTAAAATCCACATTCCATTATAGGCTCAGAGCTGAAGCGAAAGAGCCTCTATCTGGAAGTACATGTCCAACCTGTTAAATGAGTTAGCAAGAGGGTGAGTTCTAGGTAAGAGTAAGAAACTGACAGCATCTCTCCCGTGTATTGTTATTTTCCTCAGTTAATACATTTGCAAATATATGAGGTGAACTAGTAAAAATGCTAATGGGGACTGGGATATGGTTTAGTGGGTAGAACACTTGCCTGGCATGCATGAAGTCTTGGGTTTGATCTTTAGCAAAGCATACCTTGGGCATGGGGTCCATACCTATAGTCCCAAATATTAGAAGGTGCAGGAAGGAGGATCAGGAGTTCATGGCCATCCTTGGTACTACCTAGTGGTGTCAAATCTGCCCTGGGTACATGAAATTCTATCTCAAAACAAAACAAAAACAAGAAGTCAAATGGTGTATAGCTAGACACCCACGTACCTCAATCCTGTTCCTTGACAAACATCACTGGTCAATCCTTTACCACAGTCACCTCATATTATCTGGTCTTGGGAATCACCAGTGATACCACTCAAGAAACAACCTGCTATCTAACACTGAACTCCTGGATCCTTGAAGTCCATACAGCCTCACCATCTGATTATTGTCTGAAATAAAATGCCCTGATGTCTTTAGATCTTCATGGGTCCATTCATTGATTCCCAATGTCTTCACTCAACTTCAAGTCTAGACCCTTGGCCTGGAGGACCTATCTTTTCTTCAGGTTACAAGACAAGAATAGAAAACACATGAAAAAAAGGAATCCTACTTGCTCAGGCATCTGACATTGATACAACCGTGGTGACTGGAGGCCGCATGAAGCTGTCAGCAGCATCCTTAATGAGGGGCCTTCCCATGTTCGCTTACATTCCCAAAGTTCTCAGAAGCAATCGGCCTTTTCCAATGTTCTTGTCAGCATTCTGCTCTCCTTAAATTTGTTTCCCTTCAGTGTTTTCCACAGCTGCTATCAAGCTGGACCCAACAAATCAGATGTAAGGGGTTCTTGCAGACTCCTTCAACGTCTGCCACCCTCTGGGGTATCTAACCTTTCCTTCTTTGTCTTCTCTGAGCAGCTGTGCGCTATGCCTTTAAGAAGTGTTTTGACCGGACACACATTTTAAACAGCTCTGGATATACTTTTCACCATCTGCTTTTAAGTAGTCCCACCAACAAAAGTGCCTTTGAGCATCTTTTCACATTCTCCTCCAACGCGCCTCTCAACACTGAATCGAGACCTATCACCAACTCTAATTGAACCAAGAATAGCAGTAGTTATAATACAGTTGTGTGGGTGTAAACACTGATCCAACAAAGTGGGCACTGCCACCAACCACTATTCCCAACATCTGGGGCTAACTTTATGACAGCAACCAATAAGTGGAATGTAGATATCTTTTTTCTTCAATGTGAGGAAACCGGGTGCCAGGAAGGCTTAGTGGCACAGTTGCGAAGGTACAACTAGGAAATGCAGCTCCAAGATGACACTTGGGTTCTTGTCTTCAGGAGTGTGTATTTGGAAATAAATCAAATGTACAGTTTTGCAGCAAGTCTAGTAACCACTCTGAGGCTAGTAAATACTAAGTTGTATGAGGAGGGTGGTAGTAAAGGGTATTGTAGAAAGTCTGGTCTATCAGAGGATTTCATAGGATAAAAGCATATGGATTAGATCTCAAAGAACAAAATCCATCAACCTGGTAAGCTGGATATAGATGTAAGAGATCAAGTGGAGAACATGATGGATAAACTGTGAACATGGGTACCTGTGAGTTACTGGGCATGGGAGAACGACGCCCAAATAGAGAACATGAGTGGAAAATCCCTGTGGAATTCTAGACGCCTCTTTAGGGATCTCAAAGTTGTGGTGTTCACAGGGTCCTAAATCTCATTGATCTTCTGAAAAGTCTCATTCATAAGCACCATCCACAAACCTAGCCACCCCAACTTAAGCTGATGAGGTCCGATGAAATTCAAGAAACTCAGGCATGTGTCTCACCTGGAGAAGCAACACCATAGGAATCATTAAGTAGGCCTGGCTAACCATCTACTTCCTAGGTAAGTGACTTTGATATCTTTTTTTTTTTAAATTTCATTATTTTTTTATTCGATATATTGTTTACTTACATTTCAAATGATTTCCCCTTTTCTAGCCCCCCACTCCCCGAGGGTCCCATAAGCCCCCTTCTCTCCCCCTGTCCTCCCACCCACCCCTTCCCACTTCCCCGTTCTGGTTTTGCCCTATACTTCTTCACTGAGTCTTTCTAGAACAAGGGGCCACTCCTCCTTTCTTCTTGTACCTCATTTGATGTATGGATTATGTTTGGGGTATTCCAGTTTTCTAGGTTAATATCCACTTATTACTGAGTGCATACCATGAGTCACCTTTTGAGTCTGGGTTACCTCACTTAGTATGATGTTCTCTAGCTCCATCCATTTGCCTAAGAATTTCATGAATTCATTGTTTCTAATGGCTGAATAGTACTCCATTGTGTAGATATACCACATTTTTTGCATCCACTCTTCTGTTGAGGGATACCTGGGTTCTTTCCAGCATCTGGCAATTATAAATAGGGCTGCTATGAACATAGTAGAGCATGTATCCTTATTACATGGTGGGGAATCCTCTGGGTATATGCCAGGAGTGGTATAGCAGGATCTTCTGGAAGTGAGGTGCCCAGTTTTCGGAGGAACCGCCAGACTGATTTCCAGAGTGGTTGTACCAATTTGCAACCCCACCAGCAGTGGAGGAGTGTTCCTCTTTCTCCACATCCTCTCCAACACCTGCTGTCTCCTGAATTTTTAATCTTAGCCATTCTGACTGGTATAAGGTGAAATCTCAGGGTTGTTTTGATTTGCATTTCCCTAATGACTAATGAAGTTGAGCACTTTTTAAGATGCTTCTTCACCATCCGAAGTTCTTCAGGTGAGAATTCCCTGTTTAACTCTGTACCCCATTTTTAATAGGGTTGTTTGGTTTTCTGGAGTCTAACTTCTTAAGTTCTTTATATATATTGGATATTAGCCCTCTATCTGATGTAGGATTGGTGAAGATCTTTTCCCAATTTGTTGGTTGCCAATTTGTCCTTTTGATGGTGTCCTTTGCCGTACAGAAACTTTGTAATTTTATGAGGTCCCGTTTGTCAATTCTTGATCTTAGAGCATACGCTATTGGTCTTCTGTTCAGAAATTTTCTCCCTGTACCAATGTCCTCAAGGGTCTTCCCCAGTTTCTTTTCTATTAGCTTCAGAGTGTCTGGCTTTATGTGGAGGTCCTTGATCCATTTGGATTTGAGCTTAGTACAAGGTGATAAAGATGGATCAATTCGCATTCTTCTGCATGCTGACCTCCAGTTGAACCAGCACCATTTGTTGAAAGGGCTATCTTTTTTCCATTGGATGTTTTCAGCCCCTTTGTCGAGGATCAAGTGGCCATAGGAGAATCTGGAGGAAATGGACAATTTCTTTGACAGATACCAAATACCAAAATTAAATCAGGACCAAATAGATCATCTAAACAGTCCCATAACGCCTAAAGAAATAGAAGGAGTCATAGAAAGTCTTCCAACCAAAAAAAGCACAGGACCAGATGGTTTCAATGCAGAATTCTATCAGACCTTCAAAGAAGAGTTAACACCAATACTCTTCAAACTATTCCACAAAATAGAAACAGAAGGAACACTACCCAATTCCTTCTACGAAGCCACAATTACGCTGATACCAAAGCCACACAAAGATCCAACAAAGAAAGAGAACTTCAGACCAATTTCCCTTATGAACATCGATGCAAAAATACTCAATAAAATTCTTGCCAACCGAATCCAAGAACACATCAAAACGATCATCCACCATGATCAAGTAGCCTTTATCCCGGGAATGCAGGGTTGGTTTAATATACGGAAATCCATCAATGCAATCCACTACATAAACAAACTCAAAGAAAAAAACCACATGGTCATTTCATTGGATGCTGAAAAAGCATTTGACAAAATTCAGCATCCTTTCATGCTTAAAGTCTTGGAAAGAACGGGAATTCAAGGCCCATACCTAAACATAGTAAAAGCAATATACAGCAAACTGGTAGCCAGCATCAAACTAAATGGAGAGAAACTTGAAGCAATCCCACTAAAATCAGGGACTAGACAGGGCTGCCCCCTCTCTCCTTATCTTTTCAATATTGTACTTGAGGTACTAGCTCGGGCAATTCGACAACATAAGGAGGTCAAAGGGATACAAATTGGAAAGGAAGAAGTCAAACTATCATTATTTGCAGATGACATGATAGTCTACCTAAGTGACCCAATAAACTCCACTAGAGAACTCCTACAGCTGATAAACAACTTCAGCAAAGTGGCAGGTTATAAAATCAACTCAAGCAAATCAGTGGCCTTCCTATACTCAAAGGATAAGCAGGCTGAGAAAGAAATTAGGGAAATGACCCCCTTCACAATAGTCACAAACAGTATAAAGTATCTTGGGGTGACTCTTACCAAACATGTGAAAGATATTTACGACAAGAACTTCAAGACTCTGAAGAAGGAAATGGAAGAAGAACTCAAAAAATGGGAAAACCTCCCATGCTCATGGATCGCCAGAATCAATATAGTTAAAATGGCCATTTTGCCAAAAGCAATATACAGATTCAATGCAATACCCATCAAAATCCCAACTCAATTCTTCACAGAGTTAGAAAAAGCAATTAACAAATTCATCTGGAATAACAAAAAATCCAGGATAGCTAAAACTATTCTCAGCAACAAAAGAAATTCTGGGGGAATCAGTATCCCTGACCTCAAGCATTACTACAGAGCAATAGTGTTAAAAACTGCATGGTATTGGTACAGTGACAGGCAGGAGGATCAATGGAACAGGATTGAAGATCCAGAAGTGACTTTGATATCTTTGAGTCTCAGAGATAATATGTGTGTGTGTGTGTGTGTGTGTGTGTGTCTCTGTACACACACACACACACACACACACACACACAATGTAAAAGGAGGGGCAGTTATAGTTAAATTCCATTAACTCATTTGGTAGGGTTCTGTGAACTGATTTCCCAATATGGGCATAGCCAGATAAGCATTCCACACAATCACTACATGACATTTTTTTCCCATTATCTACCCCTAAGAGTCTTCATTAACTGAAAGGTAATTGATACTAAAATTGCTGCTTTTACTATTTGGTCATCAGTGACAAAAGTGAAAATAAATTCGTATGTAGCTTAGGATGGGAGAAACTTCCATAGAGCAGAGTATCTGTTCTGTACTTGGGAACATCTGGCACCTTGCAGACATTCTTACTTGTCTGCAAGTCAAGTGGGTTGAGGTCAAGAATATTTCTTTTTTTTTTTTTTTTTTTTGTCTTTTTTTTTTATTTGATATAATTTATTTACATTTCAAATGATTTCCCCTTTTCTAGCCCCCCCCCACTCCCCGAAAGTCCCGTAAGCCCCCTTCTCTTCCCCTGTCCTCCCTCCCACCCCTTCCCAGTTCCCCGTTCTGGTTTTGCCAAATACTGTTTCACTGAGTCTTTCCAGAACCAGGGACCACTCCTGCTTTCTTCTTGTATCTCATTTGATGTGTGGATTATGTTTTGGGTATTCCAGTTTTCTAGGTTAATAACCACTTATTAGTGAGTGCATACCATGATTCACCTTTTGAGTCTGGGTTACCTCACTTAGTATGATGTTCTCTAGCTCCATCCATTTGCCTAAGAATTTCATGAATTCATTGTTTCTAATGGCTGAATAGTACTCCATTGTGTAGATATACCACATTTTTTGTATCCACTCTTCTGTTGAGGGATACCTGGGTTCTTTCCAGCATCTGGCAATTATAAATAGGGCTGCTATGAACATAGTAGAGCATGTATCCTTATTACATGGTGGGGAATCCTCTGGGTATATGCCCAGGAGTGGTATAGCAGGATCTTCTGGAAGTGAGGTGCCCAGTTTTCTAAGGAACCGCCAGACTGCTTTCCAGAGTGGTTGTACCAATTTGCAACCCCACCAGCAGTGGAGGAGTGTTCCTCTTTCTCCGCACCCTCTCCAACACCTGCTGTCTCCTGAATTTTTAATCTTAGCCATTCTGACTGGTGTAAGATGAAATCTTAGGGTTGTTTTGATTTGCATTTCCCTAATGACTAATGAAGTGGAGCATTTTTTAAGATGCTTCTCCGCCATCCGAAGTTCTTCAGGTGAGAATTCTTTGTTTAACTCTGTACCCCATTTTTTAATAGGGTTGTTCGGTTTTCTGGAGTCTAACTTCTTGAGTTCTTTATATATATTGGATATTAGCCCTCTATCTGATGTAGGATTGGTGAAGATCTTTTCCCAATTTGTTGGTTGCCGATCTGTCCTCTTGACGGTGTCCTTTGCCTTACAGAAACTCTGTAACCTTATGAGGTCCCATTTGTCAAAAGAATATTTCTAAACAGATGACAATGGCTAAAACAGCCTCATAACTGCAAAAGTGACTTGGTCCCAAATATCAGCTGCTTGATGTGGAGGGAAAAAAAAGAGAGTTGGGTTCAAGTCTTTGCTCTGACTTGAGTCAAGTCTGGGGTAGTCACTGTAGGATGTGTGTGCGTAGTAGGGAGTGGGGAGGAAGAGTGGCGTCATCCTTATTTCCTGGCATATAATTTCTAAAATCTTTAGCTTCTCCAACATAAAATGATAATCTCTTTTTCTATGCTATGGGGTTGACTGTCTGGCTACCATGAGGTACCCTTCAAGCAAGGTGGAGGCTGACCACTGTAAAGACCAGAAGAAAACAAAAAACGTTGGACCTTCCAGCAGAATTCCCCAACCTCTGAGAGCAGCACCAACAAACAAAGCCTTAGGGTAAGTTCATCATCCAAGGCCAATGAGTTTAATCAACCATTTCTGGACACTCAGGGAATATAAAAACATACGGGGGCTTCCAGGACAGAGAAACAAACGCATCTAAATACTTAGAAGCAGACTCTCCCTAAACTCATGTAGACAGGAACTTCTGTGCTTGGTCATCCAGGCAGGCCTCTCCATTTATCTCTTCATCTAGCCTTTTTTAGGTTTAAAATATCCATAATAACGAATCAGTAAGCAATTCTCCTGATTTCTAAGAGCCACTGTAACAACTTACCCAAATCTGAGGAAGTTGTAGGTGCCCTGAATTATAGAGGGTTGTCAGAAACACACGTAAAGGCAGATTAAGGCTTGGAGCTGATATCTGAAGGCAGAGACAATGTTCATTCTAGGGAGTGGGACCCTCAGTCTAGCGGGTAGGCAGTGTAAGCATATACTAGATTGGTAGACACCCAGGTTATTCTCACTTCTTTAGAGCTATCAATTTTCTTGCTGGTCAGGGGAGAAGTACTCATATCCCCCAAGTAGGCAAAGTCTTTCTGGTGTTTGGTATGTAACAACAACAGATGAAATACAGTATTTTTTTTTTCACAGTGACATGCATGACAGAGTTTAATCAGAGGAAGACTCCAGCTCAGATCTGCTTGCAAATAAAGGAAAAAATCCTGTAATAAATCTATCAAGGCACTTAACGGTTTGCCTTTAGATTACTGTTTCTTAGACTGGTATGATCTGTTCACTTTGGGCAAAAAGTGATGCCCGTAAATGCCCTTTGTTTTTCAAGTGTTTGCAAGTTAATATGAAAAGCAAAAAACAAAATTAGAAAAATAAAATTGTTTAGAAATTTAAAATTTAGAGAACCTAGCAGTCTATGTGGATTCAAAGGTCTCTTTCTCCTTCAACAAATTATAATCCTGTCAGAAATAACAAAAGAAAACTATTATTAAGTGGCCTTTCCAGAAAACATACTGAATGAACCAACATTTGTCCAGTAATCCAGAAGCTGCATGACACATTCCAAAGATCAGAATAATAACGTTCAGCAACTGTTGAGACCTGGGCAGTAAAGACCAGAAAAGTAGCATTGAAGACCTCAACCTATAGCAAACATACCATCTTGTGCATCACAGCTTGGGAAATAGGAGAAGGAAGCCTTCAGAGGTGTGGCCCTTTGGGAGGTTTGGCTTTTCTGGGGATTACTATGGCTTTGTCCTCCTTTTCATTTTTACCTCTTGATTAGGAAGTTATGGTTTTAACCATACTTAACGTACTACCGACACGATATGCTGCCTCACCTCAAATCCAATCCAATGGGACTAACCCAATGGAATTGTTGGCCTAAAGAATCTTTTTCTCTTTATAAGTTGATTTCTTCAGGCATTTGTTATAATAACAGAAAACTATCTAACACAAGGTATTTCTCACACCTCAGCACACATGACTCATGCTAAGCAGGTATATTATTTGTGTGTCGGGGTAGTGGGTGGTTAAGATATCTAATCCCTAGTTTTGTATAATGTGGGAATTTTCAAAGAGGGTATGAGAAAGAATGCTAGGTTGACCCAGCCAAAAATCACTATACATTTACTAAGCAGGCTACTATATCTCTTCTCCCCAACCACATCTCTCTTCCCTTACCCCTGAAGAATTCTGGGAGTAACTCAAGTTTGTGCAGCTTATTTCTTAACGTGTGCTAAGAGAAGGAGGAATCAGAAGAAGCAGGCTACAATGAGTTAAATAAATCATTACTGTTTACAGAAATGTTTGATTTAAAAAAAAAAAAAAACAACTCCTGGCCTGATTTGCAAAAGATCATGAAAGATCATGGGCTGTTTTTTGTAGTTTTGAATTCCCTATTAGCATTTGACAAGCCAACAAGTCTCTGAGATTCAAATCCTGTGACCATCACATTAAGCTATAAAACAGAGTTCTGCTGAGGCAGTAATTGCCTGACATGGCTACCTGGTTCGAACTTGTGCTTAGCATGCAAATCTGCTCCAAGAATGTGTTTGACAATCACTTTTCTGTCCACTGAAACTGCCCTTTGACAGAATGTATTCCAAAAAAGGGGGCAGCGGGCTTTCTATTTTTTGCCTTTTGCAAGTCGGTGGTAGCTGAGAGCAACACCATATGCTTATAATTAGGATTACCATCAGGGAATTCAGCCTTACTGAGAGAAGGGAAAGAGGCCCACCAAGGGGAAGCACAAAAACCCTTGGAAAAACAGCACATGAAACAAGCTTGCTCCGTTCCTCTGTAATGGGAGAAACTGGATTGTGAAAAACAGTGCTGGTTCCACTCCAGACTCCCAAGAAAGGTTGCATGGGCAGAATAAGAAATGCTGACAAATACAATCAAGATCCAGGCCCTGATTTCCATGCAGGCTGAGGGAACCTCACAAAGAACCAGGCCGGCAGCCAGCAGCAGACCTAGCAAGGACGTTGAATCCAGGCTCATGACTTGCTCCAGGCCTATGTGACCTCATTGATTTCCTCTTGAAGGAGGGGGGAGAATGAGACCTCTTGTTTGTCCCTTCTCTGATTTTTTACTGGATCCAAAGCATAAGCCCTTAAGTCTGTAAGTCTATAAGGTCCCTGCCTAAGGTCTCTGCTCTGATTTTGCATGACTTGGAAAAAGTGATATACCTTCTCTGCCAGCCTCTTGGGTGGAAAAGACGATGCCCTCCTAGCAGAACCACTGTGAAAATTATACAATATAGTACAGATGTGTAGAGGAAAATCTGATGACTACTATCCACTCAACATGCAAGCCTATAATTATACCTGTTTGGTGTGCTTCTGGGTACTTCTTGTGGCTGTGAGTTAAACATGTATGAATTAACTTATTTCACAAGAAGTTATTGAACACCTACTTTGTACCTGGAACTTCTGAACTTCAGTGGTTCAGAGAACAAATATCTTCCTTCTGGTAAAAGAAAAGAAGAGCAATAAATGGGATAGGAAATAAGCAGGATGCTAAAGAAGCATCTAGAAGATAAACTTTACCCTTGCCTGGGAGATGAAGGAAGGTTCTTGGACAAGGGGTTCTCTGAGACATCTATCATGAGTCTGATCATGATAGGTAATGATGTTCAGGCAAAAAGAAAGGAGAGGAGATATATAGCTTTAGTCCACAGCAAATGCCAAGTCTCACAATGAAGGACACAGTGGATATGGATAAATTGGTCAACAGAAGCCTGGGGAAGGCCAGCAAACCAGTCCATGGTCACATGGTCAGCTAATGGACACATGGGTTTAAAAGACCCTACCCTTTCCCAAGTTTGTATGCCTGTGGAGTCCTTTGCATTCTAGGATGTTCTCTTCTTCATGCTGTACACTTCAAGGGTTCTTGTAATAAATCTTGTAGAATATACAATGTGTGACATTGAAATTTCTTTTCTTTTCGTTGTTAGAAACTGCATATCCAATGCTGATGTGAAAAGATTGGCTGCCATTCTATCAGCGAAAATATTATGAAGAAACAAAGGTAATAACCACATGACAAATGCAACCAAGGTGAGGAGACAGATGGAGATTACAGGAGACAAATTTGTTGCTGGAGGTGTGTAGATAGACCACAGAGCCCACTGTCTACCAATATGTCTACCAAACTTTAAAAGGAATTATCAATTATTGTCACAGACTTCTCTTGGCCCCAAGGGTCACTCAAGAAATCTTTAGATGCTGTTATAGTCTAATGCCATTGCACAAAGGCTAATTGGAATTTAAACCCCATTCATAGGAAGTCAAGGTCATGTTACCTACCTACAAGTAAAGGTCCCTTACTGTGTGAGCTGAAAAAAATGTGTTTAAGAAATCAAAAGTGTATGCAATGATCTATATAAAGCACCTAACACATAGTAAACAAGAAGTAAACAAGTGATTGATCCCTTATTCTTAGCTCTATACTAGGTAAAGCCAAAGAAAATAATTTGAAAAAGTCCATAGTGCCCTCTTTGGTATGCACACAGTATCACATGATAGGTAGCATATGATCATAATTTCAACATGTACTTGTGTACTTGGAAGGCTGAAGCAGGAGGATGTTGAGTTTCAGGTTAGCCTGAGCTACATAGTGAGACCCAGTCTCAGAAAACAATAGCCAAGATAGAATAAAGCCATATTTATTGTCAACTTTTAATTTACTCTCTCTAGCATGTCTAATCTTTCCCCCTTATAGATCACCAATACATTTAGTGTAGATGGTCTACAAAGCCTTCTGTTTTACAAGATGGACAGATTTGTTTCCTTTAATTTGAGAATGGATTTTATTGTGAACATGCAAATTTGAAGATGAAAAGGAATCTCAGCTGTTTACTAGGGCAGTATGGAAAGTCGCCAGGCTTTGCAGATTTGGGATCAGAAACCAAGGGCTCTCAGAATTGAAACTATTCCTTGGTTGTACTGTGTTCCTCCAGCAAAGGGAATCTACTGATTGTGTCCTTAGACACAGCTCACATGATAGTATCTTTTACTTTCTTGGTCTTCTCTGAGTTCATTTAGTCATTGTCATTTTCTCAGTAGTTTGCCAAGGCTCCAAATCAACATTTAGCTCTGTCAGTGAAAAGATGTAATTAGCTAGCAAGCCTTTGGTACACTTATTGGACCAACTTCTAGGCCAAGATTGATAGTCATTATGACCATTGCCTTCTCTAGACTCCTGAAGCCAGGAACTTGGGTTGTGGAATCCTGAACTAATCAACTCATTCCTAGTCATCTGGAATTTTCTTGTCTTAGTCAATGAAAGACCTAAATTTCAGGAGAATCTTAAACCAGGCTTAAAACGAAAAACCTCCATGTCCTGTGAACTCCTTCAGCAAATTAAAATAACCAGGAATTACCTGCAGTCACAGAACTGGGATTTTGGCACAGGAGGTGTGAGTGAAACAGGACTTCTCTCAGCAAAAGGATGAACTTCTCAGTCGTCTGCCAAGGTCTTCCTGACCCTATAGTCCATCTGTCCCAGAGGACTGTCCTGGAAGTATGTAGGATTCAATAGAGTCCTGTGGAAATGATCTATCAAATCAAAGTTCTAGAATTACAAATCTCTCATTTCTACAAAATTGGAATTTTATTATTTTGCGCATCGCACTCCAGCTTTCTAGGCTTCTATCTAAAAATTCTTGCCCTTGGTCTCAAATCAAATACAGTATTTCAGTGCAAAAGAAAACTTTTTGACCAAGTCAAGTAAAAATCAAAAGCAGTTTTAAGGTCTAAGAACCCATACACACAACTATATTTCCCAGACTGTGCAAACTGGTAGGTGTGCTGACTTCCTGCATTTTTTTTATTTGCTCCTAAAATATGCATTTGGTAGAAAAATTTGCAAGAAAGTTATAGCCTGTGAAGCTACCCAGAGTTGTACACAGTGCAAGATTGGAGTCTTCTGCCAATTCAACATAAGGCTAAACCACAATTATCACCTCAAAGGGAAAAAGAAATCATTTATTCTGAAGTCACATAAAGTGGGTTTTAGATGTTATTGGATGCCATGCCTAACTTTGGGGTTTGAAGAAGCTAGTGCTAAGCTCACATATTCCAATGTTTTAATCTGACAGTTGGAAAGCAGAAATGTCCAATGAGTATTTAAAGGGGGGCACAAAAGAAAGCAAAGAATAATTTGGCTTGAAATCTGTAGCATTCCAACTCCACAATTACAAGGTTTAGCCAAATGAACCTTGCAGGATCTTTAGCATAGGTTCAGCGGTTTCTTTCTTTCTTTCTTTCTTTCTTTCTTTCTTTCTTTCTTTCTTTCTTTCTTTCTTTCTTTCTTTCTTTCTTTCTTTTAGCATAGTAGACTTTTTTTAAATATTTTTATTTTCTGTATTCTTTGTTTACATTCCAAATGATTTCCCCTTTCCCGGATCCCCCATCCCCATATGTCCCATAAACCTTCTTCTCTCCATCCATTCTCCAATCACCTCCCTCTTTTATCTCTGTCCTTATATTCCCCTCCAAAGCTAGATCAATTCTTTCCAGGATCAGGACCCTCTCCATACTTCTTCGTGGGAGTCATTTGTTACGTGATTTGTGCCTTGGTTATTCAGGACTTCTGGGCTAATTAATATCCACTTATCAGAGATTGCATTCCATGTGTATTCTTTTGTGATTGGGTTACCTCACTTAGGATGATATTTTCCAGATCAAACCATTTGCCTACAAATTTTGTGAATTCATTGTTTCTAATTGCTGAGTAGTATACCATTGTGTAAATATGCCACATTTTCTGTATCCATTCCTCCTTTGAGGGACATCTGGGTTCTTTCTAGCTTCTGGCTATTATAAATAAGGCTGCTATGAACATAATGGAGCATGTGTCTTTATCGCATGCCGGGGAATCCTTTGGGTATATGCCCAGAAGAGGTATAGCAGGGTCCTCTGGAAGTGTCATGTCCAGTTTTCTGAGGAACCGCCAGACTGATTTCCAAAGTGGTTGTACCATCTTACAGCCCCACCAGCAGTGGAGGAGTGTTCCTCTTTTTCCACATCCTCGCCAACACCTGCTGTCTCCTGAGTTTTTGAGCTTAGCCATTCTGACAGGTGTAAGGTGAAATCTCAGGGTTGTTTTGATTTGCATTTCCCTAATGACTAATGATGTGAACACTTCTTAAGGTGCCTCTCGGCCATCCGAATTTCTTCAGGTGAAAATTCTTTGTTTAGATCTGTACCCCATTTTTAATAGGGTTATTTGTTTCCCTGGGGTCTAACTTCTTGAGTTCTTTGTATATATTGGATATTAGCCCTCTATCAGATGTAGGGTTGGTGAATATCTTTTCCCAATTTGATGGTTGCCGTTTTGTCCTTTTAACAGTGTCCTTTGCCTTACAGAAACTTTGTACTTTTATGAGGTCCCATTTGTCAATTCTTGATCTTAGAGCATAAGCTATTGGTGATCTGTTCAGGAACTTTTCCCCTGTGCCCATGTCCTCAAGGGTCTTCCCCAGTTTCTTTTCTATTAGTTTCTGTGTGTCTGGTTTTACATGGAGGTCCTTGATCCACTTGGAGTGACGTTTAGTACATGGAGATAAGAATGGATCAATTCGCATTCTTCTGCATGTTGACCTCCAGTTGAACCAGCACCATTTGTTGAAAAGGCTATCTTCTTTCCACTGTATGTTTTCGGCTCCTTTGTCGAAGATCAAGTGACCATAGGTGTGTGGATACATTTCTGGATCTTCAATTCTATTCCATTGGTCCACTTGTCTGTCACTGTGCCAATACCATGCAGTTTTTAACACTATTGCTCTGTAGTATTGCTTGAAGTCAGGGATACTGATTCCCCCAGAATTTCTTTTGTTGTTGAGAATAGTTTTAGCTATCCTGGGTTTTTTGTTATTCCAAATGAATTTGAGAATTGTTTTTTTCTAACTCTGTGAAGAACTGAGTTGGGATTTTGATGGGAATTGTGTTGAATCTGTAGATTGCTTTTGGCTAGATGGCCATTTTAACTATATTAATCCTGCCGATCCACGAGCATGGAAGATTTTTCCATTTTCTGATGTCTTCTTCGATTTCCTTCTTCAGAGACTTGAAGTTCTTGTCGTATAGATCTTTCACTTGT
Source organism: Apodemus sylvaticus (assembly GCF_947179515.1). Taxonomy (NCBI): domain Eukaryota; kingdom Metazoa; phylum Chordata; class Mammalia; order Rodentia; family Muridae; genus Apodemus; species Apodemus sylvaticus. The sequence continues at coordinate 65,921,202 of NC_067482.1, read as the reverse complement.
TTGGTTAGAGTCACACCAAGATACTTTATATTGTTTGTGGCTATTGTGAAGGGTGTCATTTCTCTAACTTCTTTCTCAGCCTGCTTATCCTTTGAGTATAGGAAGGCAACTGATTTGCTTGAGTTGATTTTATAACCAGCCACTTTGCTGAAGTTGTTTATCAGCTGTAGGAGTTCTCTGGTGGAGGTTTTCGGGTCACTTAAGTACACTATCATGTCATCTGCAAATAGTGATAATTTGACTTCTTCCTTTCCAATTTGCATCCCCTTGACCTCTTTATTTGTCTAATTGCTCTAGCTAGAACTTCAAGTACTATATTGAAAAGATATGGAGAGAGGGGACAGCCTTGTCTAGTCCCTGATTTTAGTGGGATTGCTCCAAGTTTCTCTCCATTTAGTTTGATATTGGCTACCAGTTTGCTGTATATTGCTTTAATGATGTTTAGGTATGGGCCTTGAATTCCTGTTCTTTCCAAGACTTTTAGCATGAAAGGATGCTGAATTTTGTCAAATGCTTTTTCTGCATCTAATGAGATGATCATATGTTTTTTTTCTTTGGCTTTGTTTATGTAGTGGACAGCATTGATGGATTTCCTTATATTGAACCATCCCTGCATCCCTGGGATGAAGCCTACTTGATCATGGTGGATGATCGTTTTGATGTGTTCTTGGATTTGGTTGGCAAGAATTTTATTAAGTATTTTTGCACCAATATTCATAAGAGAAATTGGCCTGAAGTTTTTTTTCCACTGGATGGTTTCAGCTCCTTTGTCAAAGATCAAGTAACCATAGGTGTGTGGCTTCATTTCTGGATCTTCAATCCTATTCCATTGATCTACCTGCCTGTCAATGTACCAATACCATGCAGTTTTTAACATTATTGCTCTGTAGTATTGCTTGAGGTCAGGGATACTGATTCCCCCAGAATTTCTTTTGTTGTTGAGAATAGTTTTAGCTATCCTGAGTTTTTTGTTAATCCAGATGAATTTGAGAATTGGTCTTTCTACCTCTATGAAGAATTGAGTTGGTATTTTGATGGGGATTGCATTGAATCTATAGACTGCTTTTGGCAAGATGGCCATTTTTACTATTTTAATCCTTGTGGCTAATATTTATATTTGTCCTATGATTTAAGTGCTAGCCCAGTTTTAGCTTGGAAGGAGTTAAGTGGGCAATTATATGCAGAAATCATAAAATATTCTATTATTTTATGCTTTTCCAGTTGTTCAAATTATCTCTATTTTATGTATCAAATATGATGGGGGGGTCAGATTTATAAGAAATCAAGATTTTGTGCATTTCTGTGGTAATAGCCAAATTTTATTCCATATTTTATAATTAAGGTGCTATCATAGAAGCCATTTTGTAGCAGTACCTACAACTTCTTAGTGGCAAAATATGAGCATTATTTAGTGTTTTTCCCATTTCAATTAACTGGGCTGTAGACTCTTAAGACATACTCTCTTATTTTACAATTCTTCTTGTTTTTTAAAAGTCTTTAACATTTTGAAAATTAATTCTTTTTAAGGTATGGCTTTTAAAAAATTTTTAATAGGTATAGTTTAGCATAAAATTCCTAGTCCAGTATCTATGTCTCTAGAGAATTCTTTTTTGGCTCCAGCATTTGTACAATTTTCACTCAACAATAAAACAACCTCCTACTATGGATATTGTTGTTATTTGATATTGATAACTTTGGTACAATTTGGATATAAGAGTCAACTCACATATTTCCAAAACTTTGGGTACCACTCATAAGAGTCAATAGGGTCAAAATTTCTCTATAGTATACAGAAGTTTGAGCATGCCATATGACTTCCAAGAGCCTTTAATTTGCCAAATATTAATATTTTTAATATATGTAGAAACAGTGTACCTTGGTTGGATTCAGTCATTTTCTTTTTTCTTTTTCTTTTTTCTTTTATTTTTTAATTAATTTTTTTTAATTTTTTTTATTCGATATAATTTATTTACATTTCAAATGATTTCCCCTTTTCTAGCCCCCCCCACTCCCCGAAAGTCCCGCAAACCCCCTTCTCTTCCCCTGTCCTCCCACCCACCCCTTCCCACTTCCCCGTTCTGGTTTTGCTGAATACTGTTTCACTGAGTCTTTCCAGAACCAGGGGCCACTCCTCCTTTCTTCTTGTACCTCATTTGATGTGTGGATTATGATTTGGGTATTCCAGTTTTCTAGGTTAATATCCACTTATTAGTGAGTGCATACCATGATTCACCTTTTGAGTCTGGGTTATCTCACTTAGTATGATATTCTCTAGCTCCATCCATTTGCCTAAGAATTTCATAAATTCATTGTTTCTAATGGCTGAATAGTACTCCATTGTGTAGATATACCACATTTTTTGCATTCCACTCTTCTGTTGAGGGATACCTGGGTTCTTTCCAGCATCTGGCAATTACAAATAGGGCTGCTATGAACATAGTAGAACATGTATCCTTATTACATGGTGGGGAGTCTTCTGGGTATATGCCCAGGAGTGGTATAGCAGGATCTTCTGGAAGTAAGGTACCCAGTTTTCGGGGGAACCGCCAGACTGATTTCCAGAGTGGTTGTACCAATTTGCAACCCCACCAGCAGTGGAGGAGTGTTCCTCTTTCTCCACACCCTCTCCAACACCTGCTGTCTCCTGAATTTTTAATCTTAGCCATTCTGACTGGTGTAAGATGAAATCTTAGGGTTGTTTTGATTTGCATTTCCCTAATGACTAATGAAGTTGAGCATTTTTTAAGATGTTTCTCCGCCATCCGAAGTTCTTCAGGTGAGAATTCTTTGTTTAACTCTGTACCCCATTTTTTAATAGGGTTGTTTGGTTTTCTGGAGTCTAACTTCTTGAGTTCTTTATATATATTGGATATTAGCCCTCTATCTGATGTAGGATTGGTGAAGATCTTTTCCCAATTTGTTGGTTGCCAATTTGTCCTCTTGATGGTGTCCTTTGCCTTACAGAAACTTTGTAATTTTATGAGGTCCCATTTGTCAATTCTTGCTCTTAGAGCATACGCTATTGGTGTTCTGTTCAGAAACTTTCTCCCTGTACCGATGTCCTCAAGGGTCTTCCCCAATTTCTTTTCTATTAGCTTCAGAGTGTCTGGCTTTATGTGGAGGTCCTTGATCCATTTGGATTTGAGCTTAGTACAAGGAGACAAGGATGGATCAATTCGCATTCTTCTGCATGCTGACCTCCAGTTGAACCAGCACCATTTGTTGAAAAGGCTATCTTTTTTCCATTGGATGTTTTCAGCCTCTTTGTCGAGGATCAAGTGGCCATAGGTGTGTGGGTTCATTTCTGGATCTTCAATCCTGTTCCATTGATCCTCCTGCCTGTCACTGTACCAATACCATGCAGTTTTTAACACTATTGCTCTGTAGTATTGCTTGAGGTCAGGGATACTGATTCTCCCAGATTTTCTTTTGTTGCTGAGAATAGTTTTAGCTATCCTGGGTTTTTTGTTGTTCCAGATGAATTTGATAATTGCTCTTTCTAACTCTGTGAAGAATTGAGTTGGGATTTTGATGGGTATTGCATTGAATCTGTATAGTGCTTTAGGCAAAATGGCCATTTTAACTATATTGATTCTACTGATCCAGGAGCATGGGAGGTTTTCCCATTTTTTGAGGTCTTCTTCCATTTCCTTCTTCAGAGTCTTGAAGTTCTTGTCATACAGATCTTTCACATGTTTGGTAAGAGTCACCCCAAGATACTTTATACTGTTTGTGGCTATTGTGAAGGGGGTCATTTCCCTAATTTCTTTCTCAGCCTGCTTATCCTTTGAGTATAGGAAGGCCACTGATTTGCTTGAGTTGATTTTATAACCAGCCACTTTGCTGAAGTTGTTTATCAGCTGTAGGAGCTCTCTAGTGGAGTTCTTTGGGTCACTTAGGTAGACGATCATGTCGTCTGCAAATAATGATAGTTTGACTTCTTCCTTTCCAATTTGTATCCCTTTGACCTCCTTATGTTGTCGAATTGCCCGAGCTAGTACCTCAAGTACAATATTGAAAAGATAAGGAGAAAGGGGGCAGCCTTGTCTGGTCCCTGATTTCAGTGGGATTGCTTCAAGTTTCTCTCCATTTAGTTTGATGCTGGCTACCGGTTTGCTGTATATTGCTTTTACTATGTTTAGGTATGGGCCTTGAATTCCTGTTCTCTCCAAGACTTTAAGCATGAAGGGATGCTGAATTTTGTCAAATGCTTTTTCAGCATCCAATGAAATGACCATGTGGTTTTGTTCTTTGAGTTTGTTTATGTAGTGGATTGTATTGATGGATTTCCGTATATTGAACCAACCCTGCATTCCCGGGATAAAGCCTACTTGATCATGGTGGATGATCGTTTTGATGTGTTCTTGGATTCGGTTGGCAAGAATTTTATTGAGTATTTTTGCATCGATGTTCATAAGGGAAATTGGTCTGAAGTTCTCTTTCTTTGTTGGGTCTTTGTGTGGCTTTGGTATCAGCGTAATTGTGGCTTCGTAGAAGGAATTGGGTAGTGTTCCTTCTGTTTCTATTTTGTGGAATAGTTTGAAGAGTATTGGTGTTAACTCTTCTTTGAAGGTCTGGTAGAATTCTGCACTGAAGCCATCTGGTCCTGTGCTTTTTTTGGTTGGAAGACTTTCTATGACTCCTTCTATTTCTTTAGGCATTATGGGACTGTTTAGATGGTCTAGTTGGTCCTGATTTAATTTTGGTATTTGGTATCTGTCAAGGAAATTGTCCATTTCCTCCAGATTCTCCAGTTGTGTTGAGTATAGGCTCTTGTAGTAGGATCTGATGATTTTTTGGATTTCCTCAGTTTCCGTTGTTATATCTCCCTTTTCATTTCTAAGTTTGTTAATTTGGATACTTTCTCTGTGGCCTTTGGTCATTCTGGCTAAGGGTCATTCTTTATCTATCTTGTTGATTTTCTCAAAGAACCAGCTCCTGGTATTGTTGATTTTTTGTATGGTTCTCTTTGTTTCTACTTGATTGATTTCGGCCCTGAGTTTGATGATTTCCTGCCTTCTACTCCTCCTGGGCGAAATAGCTTCTTTTTGTTCTAAGGCTTTCAGGTGTGTCATTAAGCTGGTAATGTATGCTCTCTCCATTTTCTTTTTGGAGGCACTCAGGGCTATGAGTTTTCCTCTTAGCACTGCTTTCATTGTGTCCCATAGGTTTGGGTATGTTGTGTTTTCATTTTCATTGTGTTCTAAAAAGTCTTTAATTTCTTTCTTTATTTCTTCCTTGACCAAGGTATCATTGAGTAGAGTATTGTTCAGTTTCCACGTGTATGTGGGCTTTCTGTTGTTTCTGTTGCTATTGAAGACCACTTTTACTCCATAGTGATCAGATAGGAGGCATGGGATTAGTTCGATCTTCTTATATTTATTGAGGTCTGTCTTGTGACCAATTATATGGTCGATTTTGGAGAAGGTACCATGAGGTGCTGAGAAAAAGGTATATTCTTTTGTTTTAGGATAGAATGTTCTATATATATCTGTTAAATCTAATTGGTCCAAAGCTTCAATTAGTTTCATTGTGTCCCTGTTTAGTTTCTGTTTTCCTGATCGGTCCATTGAGGAAAGTGCAGTGTTGAAGTCACCCACAATTATTGTGTTAGGTGCAATGTGTGCTTTTAGTTTTAATAAAGTTTCTTTTACGAAAGAGGGTGCCCTTGCATTTGGTGCATAGATGTTCAGGATTGACAGTTCTTCTTTTTGTATTTTTCCTTTGATCAGCAAGAAGTGTCCCTCAGGGTCTCTTTTGATGACTTTGGGTTGAAAGTCAATTTTATCTGATATTAAAATGGCTACTCCAGCTTGTTTCCTGAGACCATTTGCTTGTAAAATTGTCTTCCAGCCTTTTACTCTAAGGTAGTGTTTGTCTTTGACCCTGAGGTGTGTTTCCTGTAAGCAGCAAAATGTAGGGTCCTGTTTACGTATCCAGTCAGTTAGTCTGTGTCTTTTTATTGGGGCATTAAGTCCATTGATGTTAAGAGATATTAAGGAATAGTGATTGTTACTTCCTATCATTTTTGACGTTATTTTTTAAATTTGAATGCTTAACTTCTTTTGGGTTTGATGAAAGGTTACTATCTTGCTTTTTCCAGGGTGAAGTTTCCCTCCTTGTATTGGTGTTGTCCTCCTATTATCCTTTTTAGGGCCGGGTTTGTGGATAGATATTGGGTAAACTTGGTTTTGTCATGAAATATCTTAGTTTCTCCATCTATGGTGATTGAGAGTTTTGCTGGATATAGTAGTTTTGGTTGGCATTTGTGTTCTCTTAGAGTCTGCATGAGATCTGCCCAGGACCTTCTAGCCTTCATAGTCTCAGGTGAAAAGTCAGCTGTGATTCTGATAGGTCTTCCTTTATATGTTACTTGGCCTTTTTCTCTTACTGCCTTTAGTATTCTTTCTTTGTTTAGAACATTTGGTGTTTTGATTATTATGTGACGGGAAGTATTTCTGTTCTGGTCCAGTCTGTTTGGAGTTCTGTAGGCTTCTTGTATATTCATGGGCATCTCTCTCTTTAGGTTAGGGAAGTTTTCTTCCATAATTTTATTGAAGATGTTTGCTGGCCCTTTAAGTTGTAAATCTTCACTCTCATCTATGCCTATAATCCTTAGGTTTGGTCTTCTCATTGTGTCCTGGATTTCCTGGATATTTTGGGTTACAAGCTTTTTGCATTTTGCATTTTCTTTAACTGTTGAGTCCATGGTTTCTATGGAATCTTCAGCATCTGAGATTCTTTCTTCTATCTCTTGTATTCTGTTGTTGATATTTGCATCTCTGTCCCCTGATTTCTTCCCAAGGCTTTCTATCTCCAAAGTTGTCTCCCTTTGAGTTTTCTTAGTTGTTTCTACTTCTGATTTTAGATCCTGGATGGTTTTGCTTAGCTCCTTCACTTGCATGTTTGTGTTTTCCTGTAATTCTTTAAGAGATTTTTGTGTTTCCTCTTTCATGAGCTCAGCCTGTTGACCAAAGTTCTCCTGTATTTCTTTAAGAGATTTTTGTGTTTCGTCTTTCATGACCTCAGCCTGTTGAGCAAAGTTCTCCTGTATTTCTTTAAGTGTTTTTTGCATTTCCTCCTTGTTGGCTTTTGTATTCTCCTGGATTTCTTTCAATGATTTTTGTGTTTCCCTTGCAAGGGCTTCTAACTTTTGATCCATTTTCTCCTGAATTTCTTTATGTATGACCTTCATGTGTTCCTGTACCAGCATCATGACCAGTGATTTTAAATCCAAATCTTGTTTTACTGGTGTGATGGGGTATCCAGGACATGTTGGTAGAGGAGAATTGGGTTCAGATGTTGCCATATTGCCTTGATTTCTGTTAGTGACATTCCTGCGTTTGCCTTTTGCCATCTAGTTCTCACAGGTGTTAGTTTATCTTCTCAGTGCTGGACTCACCAGTGCAAGCTGCCCCTTCCCAGTTGGCCTCTGGTGCACAGCTTACCTCCTCCACTGCTTGTAGACAGTGTGCTGCTGCCCAGGCTGTTCAGATCCCAAAGCAGGCACCCGAAGGCTCCCGCTGGGGCCAGCTGGATTCACTGGAGCACACTGACTTCTCCCAGCTGGCCGCCCGGAAGCCCAGCTAGCCACTTGCAGGACTTGGAGATGTAATGCTGCCGCCCAGACTGATCTGGATCCGGAAGCGGAGAGAGTAGAGCTAAGGGCTTCTGCCTGAGGCCTTGCCCCAGATTGTGTCTGTGGAGCAGATGGAGCCCGTGTGCACTCCCAGGGAGTGCCGACGGTGTATGCTACTGTGACCTCCCCTGTGTTCTGCTCACTCTGCTGGGCAGCCGATCCGTCAACCGGGCTGTCGCACACAAGGTTAGCCTGGCCGCCCAGTCCCTGAGTCCGGGCAAAAGCCTGGGAGGCCAAGGTCCGAGCAAAGTTCCCCTAAGGCTATGACTGTTAATTGGGTTTGCCAGGTGACTAGGATGGCGGACGTGCGCGCCCGCACTCCCTGAAAGCGCAGGGAGAGTCTGCTTTGCTAACAATCACCTGGGCGGGTTGACTCACAGATGGCCCACCAAGCCGCCCAGTTCTTGGGGTCAGTCCTGTGCCTTTTGGGGCCTGGACCCCCGCTTTGTTAGCCTTAGGCTATGCCTGTTACAGGTCTGCCCGCCTGAGCTCTCTGTCGTCCTGCAGGCAAAATGGCTGCGGCGCGCTCGCAGGCCTGGGCAAAAAAACCTCCTGGTTGGGTTGGCACCCCGATGGCCCCCCGACCCGCCCAGGGCCTGGGTGCAGGCCAACGCCCGTCGGGCTCAGACCACCGCGGTGTTGGCCTCGGATTATGTTTGTGTACCTCAGTCCGATCCGTGGAGTACGGAACCAAGATGGATGCACCTCTCCTGACTGGTGGGAGGCCGAGTTCTGAAGTGGCCTCCGTGCAGGAAAGGCACCGCACAACTGCAGCTGCTTGCTGCCCAGCTGGTCAGCGAAGGTCAGTGGTCGTGGGCGCAGGGCCTAACTGGTCCCTGTGACGCCTTGGTTCCACTGCTGATGGCCCTTCAGCTGGAGCAGCCACTGGTGCCGCTGCCGCTGCCGCCGCCGCCCCGAAATCCCTCTAATTAATTTTTTTTTTATGGATGAAATTTCTCTATATATTGCTGTGACTATTCTGAGACTAGATATAAATATAGATATATATAGGTATAGGTATAGGTGTAGGTGTAGGTGTAGGTGTAGGTGTAGGTGTAGGTGTAGGTATAGGTATAGGTATAGGTAGATCAGACTGGCCTCAAAATTACAGAGAACCTGCCTCTGCTTCCTGAATTCTTGGATTAAAGATATGCACTACCACACTCAACATATTTATTATTTTTCTAAGCAAGAGAAAGTTCTCTTGTTTGAGTGACAAAAGTCTGATCTAAAATAGAAATACTCTACAAAGTTTAGTTCCACTCAAAAGTTTTAAAACAGGTCCCTGACATCTGTGGATTTTCATCCTCAAATTATATTGTATAGTAAGCGCAGGGCCTAACTGGAATTCTGGAAAAGCTTGAACCTTTTAGAACATGAAGATTTGGCTTGAAAGTAGGAGATCCAGTAAAGCAAACGAAGGTTAACAAGAGGCAGTAGGGTCCTCATAGTTTTCAGTACTCATGATACCTGATTGCTGATGAGGTTGAAGAAGAGCATCATCCAGCAGTGCAGGATTTTGAGTGCTGATGCTCTCTAAGGTTGCTTCAAGTTTGAGAGCAATAAGCATTTAAGTTTACCTCCTGAAATCTGTGGTCCTTGGAAGTGCAAGATAGAGTTCTTTATACTGAGGAGTCTCTGGTGCAGAATACTTTTCTAAGTAACAAAATTAATGGTTACAATTCTCATCCTTCTGTTTCCCATTACCTTGAACTCACCATGGAAAGTTCTTAATTTTTAGTTATCATTTTCAAAAGTCCTTTAAAATGGTCTAATCTGTTTTCCTTTAACAGAGATGGCTCAGACAGACATTTGTCTATTTTTTGTTGGTAACTGTGGAAGCCAAAAGCTTTAGCCAATGTTAATAATTCACATTTTTTGAGTATTCACTCAACTACTGATCCAGAGGACTAGGATTCATAAGGAAAAGAAAAATCTACCCAATACACCAAATTTAATAGACACTCAAATATTTGTCCACAAAAGTTTCATTATTACTGTGTAACATAGCATAAATGACCCAAGCAGGAATGACTCCAATATAAATTATATTGCTTATATGGAGGTTTTGTGACAATGGAAAATTTTGCAACAATGAGAAAATATATAAACTTAGCATGAAGATATGTTAAATCTTGGTGTTGAAGGCATTTGAATAAAATTTGATTATTAGATTTAAAATATTCCATGTGGTAAAAATTAACTAGAAAATCTTTTAAAGCCAATTTTCTATAATTCTGTAATTTGTTACTAAGAGCAGATATTTTAAGATATTTTATCTTAAATATCTTAATTTAAGATAAAATACTTAATATCTGCAAGTGGAAACAGGCTCTGTATATAGGGTTAGGTTTTTAGCATGATATTTCTCTTGTCCCTGAATGTCTTTCCCTAACAGAGATCATACATGTCTTACAAACATCTGAGGAGCTAGCCTCCTGTCTTATTCCAGTTTATTAGGGAAAATTGAAAATTTACTATACTGTGAATTACCACAGTATAGTAGAGGAAAACTACTATACTGTGGTTACCCTCAGTCTCTAGGTAGCTTCCTCTGTGGTCATCAGTCTGACCTCACATAGACTAATGGATCCAATGGAAGCCTCATCATTAGCATATCAAACTATCAAATGTAATCCAAGGACTGCCTATGATTTCCAAAGAAAGCCAAGTAAATGCTTACTACACACAACCAAGTGATTCAGGTTTCATGTCCTCCTTCCTATTAGTTCTCAGCAATCTGTGGGGAATAGCAAGTGGCCAAGAAAGATATGTTCATTTGTACAATAGTGAAATGAATGTTATGGGGATAACCAACTACTATCTGAATGAATCTAAGGTCCATTCTAGAAAATTGAATTTATGCTTGTCACTGTTAATGGGGCCAAGAAGCTGGAGCCAGTTAGATCATAGACCCTAACAGAGAATCTATTGTTGTTATTTGACTACAAGGAATTGAAACTGTCCATTAAGTGTGAATATTTGTACTCATAAATTAGTGCATCTCTCAATCCTCACTAGAGAAGCTTCCCCCAAACCTATGCACATAGAGGTGGTGTTATGTCAACCAAGTGAGTCTAAGAAAAGAACACATGGAACTAAGAGGAAATTGTGGTGAGGAAATAGGAACAGAATAAGAAGGGAAGATGGGAGGGCTATGCATGATCAAAACACATTATCTACATATATGTAATTTCAAACAATAAAAAAAAATCTGTGGGTTAACATTACCAATATTCTCTCTTATGTTGAAGGGTTGGAGGCACAGGCTCATAGAGATAAAAACTAGTTCAGTCCGACCCAGAGTATAAGCTTTTAGTTTTTCTAGAGTAGAGTGTCTGAAGAGCTAAGATTTGTGAGATAATCAAAATCAGAAGTGCAGGGACCATGTATCCATCGGGGTATTGGCAGAATATAGATCTATACATTTGTTAGTCTTTAACTTTGTGAAAAAATGTGAAACACAGCAAAAAGTGTCACAGAAGCCTTGTATTTGGTAACGGGAGCATTGTTACTCCAGAGTCCTGACTATCAGGGAGTTTGTGAGAACAGGGTCAATAGAGGCATACCTTGGATAGAGAACACAGTAGAAACAGCTCTCAAACAACATAACACATATCAAGTAACTGGGTATTGGAGAAGGAAGTTATGATAAAACTGCCCCTCTTAATCATCACTCTTCCATTTATCTCCAACTTGAGTCCCTTTCCCCCATTGGTTGAAAGAACTAAGATGTTTGAGGTAAGATGTACAAGCATCTGGAGACTGATCAGCATGGGAAAGGGTAGGGAGACAACCTAAAATAATAAATGGAATACATCTTCTCCCTTCTCTTCTCCAAAACTAAGTATAGCAAGAAAAAGAAATGAAGAGACACATTATTGCAACAAGGGAATGAATATATCAGATGGGGAGGGGAGAATTAAATATCAGGAGAAATCTTGCATCTTTAAGAGAGAATGCATCACAGTAGAACACTAGAAAGATAGACATGCCCAAAGAATTTTGTTTTGATGGGTATGTCATAGAATCCAGAAACAGTACAGAGGAATGTATGTCATTCACTGGGCTTGATACAGTGTGAAAGGGAAAGCAGATGATAATGAGGCTGGGAAGTCAGACAGGGGTCAATACATGCCAGGATCTCAAATAAAATATTATGTGAAAGGTATGTTGGCACTCCTAAAACACTGTAAATATGTTTAATAATTGTGTGATATTGTTTTAATTCAAGAGAGCTCCTTTGAGTTGCTCATGTTAGTTCATGCCCATAATGAGACTGAAGTAGTCCACCTAGGCTCTGTAGTAAGTTGCAGGCTAGCCTGGGCTATGAAGTGAGACACTGTTTCAAAATCAAGACAAAAATAAAAGGTGAAGTTCCTTCTCGTAGTTTGGAAGCTGAAGTACAAAAATTATGACTTGGTGGCAGTAGGTGAATTACGGAACTATTACCATTGTCTAGGTGAGGAGTATAGAGGATTTGGAAGGGGCATCTAATAGAGCTCCCTGGGCGCAAAGGTAGAGTATGTTAAGCACGTCAGTACCACATAGGAGGGTCATGACACAGCAAAAGGGACATCACCAAAAGCTCATTCACATGTGTTGACTACAGGAAGCATCTGAGAAGCAAGAAGTCTTCCACCGTCACATCATAGGATATTTTTATTTACTTATCTACTGAGAGAGAAATCTGAAGTAGAGTCTTATTAAGTGATGTGTAATATGAACAGTAGAAGGCCACTTGGCCACAGACTTACAAAACTGTAAAGACAATAAGAAAAGAAAGAGTGATAGAATGAGTGAGCAGTGATTAATGAAGGAAGTATAATGTTTCCTTCATTTCATCCCTTAAGACTGAATCCCACGTGGTTATGAACAAAACACAATCTGAGTGTGGGGATAAGCTTTGACAGTGTTGAGATAATCTACTGTGACCCATTCAGCAATCCTTGATTTTCAACTTGCTATGTATCGTGCTGTAGATATTATTACATTATATTAATTATATTATATTGTATTATGTTATTATATTATTAGTCTGTTATGATTGGTTAAATTTTTCTCTTCTGAGCCTTACAAAGCTTTTTACTACTGTTATTATTTTCTACTGTTATATACAATCACACCATTGCCAATAATGTGAAAGAATTCTGCTCCCATTCCCTCTCATTATTTAGATGATATTTCTCTGTACACAGACATAGTAGTTTAAGAAAGGCTTTTGTGGACGGACAATATATTTGCTTTAGGAAAAAGTTCAGTGGGGAGTTGACATGGCCTAAGAGTCTGTTGTCCATGCAGAGGGTAGGAGAAAGCCTTCCCAGGAAAGCTACCTTTTTTTCTAATTCCCACAACGAATCCTGAAGTTGTGTAGAGTCAAGGAAGTTCTCACTGAGAGACCATTGTCCTAAGATTCCATCATGTGGGCTAGGATCTCCATAACACATCTCTAACTTTTTTCTGCTAGATGAGACCAACGGACTTAGCATTTCTTTATTTTTCCAGTTACTTTTATTAAGAATAGATTTTTCCAGCCAAGCAATGGTGATATATACTTTTAACCTAGAACTCAGGGCAGAGGCAGGCAGATATCTGAGTTCGAGGTCAACATGGTCTACAGAAACATATCAGGGCACAGTCACAACCAAAAACAAAACTCAAACTCCAATGGTTCAATGTCTGGGATCCAACTCACAATCTTCCAGGCTCCTCCAAGGGCTTGTGTCACTTCTCCAGCTCTGCCCTTTGTAGCACACAGCTTGTCTTCTAGGCTCCAGCTGCCTGTACACTACTGCTGCTGCTGTTCTTGGTGGTCATCTCATGGCACTGGCATCTCCAAAACACTGCTGACTTCTACTGTAATTAGGCTTCACCAATAGCCTCTCATAGGCTCTCTTCATGGTGGCAAGCCTCTACTCCTATGCATGACCCCTTCAAGTCCTGGGCCATCAATTGCAGCTAAGGCTGCACCTACACCAATGGCCTTCCATGGCCTCTCACTGTGACAAGAGCCTCAGCTGCTCTTCATGACCCCTTCATGCCTTCAAAACCAGTACCATCTGGGTGACTCTTATACAGTACCAAGTCCAGCCACAGCACAAAATACAACTGTGGCTATCTCTGGAACACACTCTCTGTGTTCTTAGAAAACACTTCCAAGAAGATTTCATCTCAGTGATGCTGGTCTCTTCTTAATCACCACTAATTTCTTAGCTCCAGGTATGAGCATTAATAGGCCCAGTAACACAAAGGTTTGCTTTAGTGGTTCTGGTATCTTGTTACTCACAGCTGATTCTTCAGCCCCAGCTAACCAAAACCACAGAATCTTCACAATCAAAACATGGCCCCTTTAAGAGTCTTTAACCTTCCCTCCGAAATTTCACAAGCCAGGCCTCCATCTTTTGCACTGTTCTTAACATTGTCTTCCAAGCTCCTACAGAACTTCCCATCGAGCTCTTAATATTCTAATGGCTTTTCTAGCTCAGAGTTCCAAAGTCCTCCCCAAAACATGGTCAGGGTGTCACAGGAATACCCCACTATGCTGGTACCAATTTGTCTTAGTCAGGGTTTCTATTCTTGCACAAACATCATTACCAAGAAGCAAGTTAAGGAGGAAAGGCCTTTATATATATATATATATATTCTATATTCTTTGTTTACAATCCAAAAGCTTTCTGCTTTCCCCTTTCCCAGTTCCCCCCTCTCCATATGTCCCATAAGTCCTCTTCTCTCCCTCCATTCTCCTATCTTTCCCCCTCCCTTTTCTCTATCCTGGTACTCCCCTACAATACTGGATCAAGCCTTTCCAGGATTAAGGCCCTCTTCTTCCTTCTTCATGGGAATCATTTGATATGCTAATTGTATCTTCAGTATTCAGAGCTTCTGGGCTAATTAATATCTACTTATCAATGATTGCATTCCATGTGTATTCTTTTGTGATTGCATTACCTCGCTTAGGATGATATTTTCCAGTTCCGTCCATTTGCCTAAAAAAATTCATGAATTCATTGTTTTTAATTGCTGAATAGTACTCCATTGTGTATATATACCACATTTTCTGTATCCATTCCTCCATTGAGGTATATCTGGGTTCTTTCCAGCTTCTGGATATTATAAATAAGGCTGCTATGAACATAGTGGAGCATGTGTCCTTATTGCATGCTGGGGAATCCTCTGGGTATGCCCAGGAGAGGTATAGCAGGGGAGGAAAGGGTTTATTGAACTTACACTTCCATGTTGCAGTTCATCACTAAAGGAAGTCAGGACTGGAACTCAAGCAGGTCAGGAAGCAGGAGCTGATGCAGAGCCCATGGAGGGATGTTTCTTACTGGCTTGCTTCCCTGGCTTGCTCAGCCTGATCTTATAGAACCCAAGAATACCAGCCCAAAGGTAGTACCACCGACAAAGGGTC
Source organism: Apodemus sylvaticus (assembly GCF_947179515.1). Lineage (NCBI taxonomy): Eukaryota > Metazoa > Chordata > Mammalia > Rodentia > Muridae > Apodemus > Apodemus sylvaticus. The sequence continues at coordinate 65,906,152 of NC_067482.1, read as the reverse complement.
CTCCCCACTTGATCACTAATTGAGAAAATGCCCTACAGCTGAATCTCATGGAGGCACTTCCCCAACTGAAGCTCCTTTCTCTGTGATAACTCCAGCCTGTGTCAAGCTGACACACAAAACTAGCCAGTATAAATATATATATATTGTATATATACATTTATTTATTTATTTATTTATGTATTTATACACACACACATACACACACACAAAGGACTTATAAGATTAGAGAAAACGGTATTGAGTTCTATTCATCTACTGTTGGGCATTAGACCTCTCCTTAAGCATGGTTTGTGTACCCAGTGAGACTGTTGCAGAAAACAATGTTTTCTTTTGTGCGTGGTTATCAACTGGAGATAGCTTCTGGGTTAGGGATGGGGCCTTGTGTCTACTTCCCCTCTCATCGCTGGAACCCCATCTGGCTTAGGCCCATGCTGGCTCTGAGTATGCAGTCATAGTCTCTGTGAGTTCACCTGGGCTTGTGTTTAGAAGGTCTTGTTTCCTTTGTGTCCTTCATCACCATTGGCTCTTACAATCATTCTTTATCCTCTTCTGCAGAGGTCCCTGAACCCTGAGTGGAGTAGTTTGCTTGATACATACATTTCTGGACTAAGTGTCCCAACATCTCTCACTCTTTGCACATTGTCCAGTTGTGGGTCTCTATATCTGTTCCCATCTACTGAGGAAGAAACTTCTCTAATGATGGGTGAGCAAGACCCTGATCTATGGGTATAGAAGAAGTCGTTTTATTGTTATGTTCCTTTAGCATAACAGTAGTATTTGGTTTTCCCCTAGGTCTGTAGCCTATTTAGTCTCAAGTCCTTAGTCACCTGAGCAATTTTAAGAATGGATTTTAACTCATGGGGTGGGCCTTAAATCCAATTATATGTTGGTTGGTGACTCACCACTAATGCAGCAGTGTTTCTTGCAAACAGGTCACCATTGTAGAATCAAGGTTTTATAGCTGAGTTGGTTTTTACCTTTCTTCTTTGGTAGTGTGCAGAATGCCTTCTAGTATGATGAGAGGTAGTCAGCAGGGGTGTAGGCTCTCCAGAGGTACCAGCTTGACTTGTCCATGTTCAGTAAGATGCGTAGGTGTTTTCTTCACAAGTAGGGCCTTACCACCAGTTTGTGAAGAACAAAAATAGCCTTGGCAATAACTCAGGTTGTTTATAGGTTTCCATTGGGCCCCTTTGGCCAATAATCAATTAGATGTAACCAATTTCCCCAACTGAAGGTTATATTTGGTGCCAAGTGATATCTAGTTGAGGCTATGTCTCCTCCATTATTTGTTGATCTATTGAGATTTCTTTTATATATGTATATGAGAAAATTTTAAGAAACTGAAGAAGCTATCTTCAGTTGATAACCACTCACAAAAGAAAACATTGTTTTCTCCAACAGTCTCACTGGGTACACACCATGCTTAAGGAGAGCTCTAATGCCCAACAGTAGATAAATAGAACTCAATGCCATTTTTTTTCTAATCTTAGAAGTCTTTTGTGTGTGTGTGTGTGTGTGTGTGTGTGTTTGTGTATAAAGAAATAAATATATGTATATTTTATACACACACACAATGTTTTCTGATTTGGTGTTTTTATGTGATTTCTGTGCAAATGTGTCTTCTTCTTCTTTTCTTCTTCTCTTCCTCCTCCTTCTGTATTAGTTTATCATATAAACTGCATTAGTTTATTATATAACCCCACAAATGGCACTTAGTTTTAGTCATATTTCTCCCTATTCCCTCATTTACCCTCTCTTCCATCATCCTCCCTACTTGACCCTTTCATTTTAGTCCTCCTTTCCTATCCCTTACTAGACAGATCAATCCTCCCTGTACTGACTGGTTTTGAGTGTCAACTTGCCACAGGCTGGAGTTATCACAGAGAAAGGAGCTTCAGTTGGGGAAGTGCCTCCATGAGATCCAGCTGTGGGGCATTTTCAATTAGTGATCAGGCAGGAGGGTCCCTTGTGGGTGGTACCACCTCCAGGCTGGTATTCTTGGGTTCTATAAGAGGGCTGGCTGAGCAAGCCAGGGGAAGCAAGCCAGTAAGGAATATCCCTCTATGGCCTAAGCATCAGCTCCTGCTTCCTGACCTGCTTGAGTTCTAGTCCTGACTTCCTTTAGTGATGAACAGCAGTGTGGAAGTGTAAGCTCAATAAACCCTTTCCTCCCCAACTTGCTTCGTGGTCATGATATTTGTGCAGGAATAGAAACCCTGACTAAGCCACTCCCCCATAGTCCTTTGCTCTTTCTATACCTGACCTCTGTGGTTATATAAATTGTAGCCTGCTTATTGAAGATGAACAGCTAACATCAGCAGATAGCCTTATCTAAGACTTATCAACTAAAACCCACACATGAAATAATATGTAATATGATCTTTGTCCTTTTGATTACCAAGAATTTAAAAAATGAGGACCTAGTGTCTTTGACTGCTGGTTAACTTGTTCCAAGTAGACTGGTCACCCCAATTCACAAAATTGCCCAGGGCCTCACAGTCTGTGCTACACTTAAAACATTCAATGCCACCTTGAAAACTTCCAAAATGTTTCTGCCTAAGAGCAAACTAAGATCCTGATGTGAAATCTCATTTGACCTCACCCTTTCCACCTTTCCCTGAGTTTGGAAACTTAAAATATGGCCTGTTTAGACTTCTGTCTTTGGGAGACTATGGTGCAGGTCATGGAGCCCTGGTCTTCATTAAGTATCCTCCTTGTTCTTATACCAAACTGAACTTGTGAAGGCCCATCTAGGTTGCCTGAATTCCTTATGACAAATCTGAAGTGTCAGAAAATTTGTTTCTGATCAGAAACTAAAATTGATAAGTTTCACTGTCTCCTTAAGTAAATTGGCAATGCAGGGTGCTCATTAAGTCTCATGAGACACAGTGAGTAGTGAGTACAACCCAAACAAGGGTTAGTTAGAAGGTAAAATAGGATTAAGTCCAGGGCCATAAAATAGCTGGCCTTGATTCTTGAATGAGTTACTTTACATCTCTGCATCTCGACTTCAAAAAATGTAATACTGAGGATGCCTTTGATTCCCTAGAAGAGGTTGTGAAGTGGCATAGAACCCCCACAAAAGAGTTCCTATGAAGTGCTTGTCCTCCTCCTCCTCCTTCTTCCTCCTGAAGACAGTCTTACTATGAATAAGTCTTGGATAGAGACTTGGAATGAGACTTGGATAAGACTGGGTAGAAAAAGATGACACTGAACTCATTGAAATCCACCTGCCTCAGCCTCCTCAGTGCTGTGATTAAAACAAGTGTCACTCTTGATGTTTCAGGGTGGGTACAGAATGGGGGGGGTCTCTCCCTTCTCAGAGGACAAGGGGAGGGGGGATGGTGGAAAAGGCTACACAAGAGGGGGACTGGGAGGTGAGGGGGCTGTGATTGGGATGTAACATGAACAAATAAATAAATGGAAATTTATTATTATTATTATATATTTTCATTTTCAATATTCTTTGTTTGCATTCCAAATGACTTCCCCTTTCCCAGGACCCCCTCTCCATATGTCCCATAAACCTTCTTCTCTCCACCCATTCTCCAATCACCTCTCTCCTTTATCTCTGTCCTGATACTCCCCTCCAATGCTAGATCAAGCCTTTCCAGTATCAGGACCCTCTTTTTACTTCTTCATGGGAGTTATTTGTTATGCTAATTGTGCCTTGGATATTCAGAGCTTCTGGGCTAATTAATATCCACTTATCAGAGATGGCATTCCATGTGTATTCTTTTGTGATTGCGTTACCTCACTTAGAATGATGTTTTCCAGATCCAACCAGTTGCCTAAAAATTTCATGAATTCATTGTTTTTAATTGCTGAGTAGTATTCCATTGTGTAAATATACCACATTTTCTGTATCCATTCCTCCATTGAGGGATATCTGGGTTCTTTCCAGCTTCTGGCTATTATAAATAAGGCTGCTATGAACATAATGGAGCATGTGTCTTTTTGCATGCCAGGGAATCCTTTGGGTATATGCCCAGCGGGGTCCTCCAGAAGTGTCATGTCCAGTTTTCTGAGGAACTGCCAGACTGATTTCCAAAGTGGTTGTACCATCTTACAACCCCACCAGCAGTGGAGGAGTGTTCCTCTTTCTCCACATCCTCGCCAACACCTGCTGTCTCCTAAGTTTTTAACCTTAGCCATTCTGACTGGTGTGAGGTGAAATCTCAGGGTTGTTTTGATTTGCATTTCCCTAATGACTAATGATGTTGAGCATTTCTTAAGGTGCTTCTCGGTCATCTGAATTTCTTCAGGTGAAAATTCTTTGTTTAGATTTGTACCCCATTTTTAATAGGGTTATTTGGTTCCCTGGGGTCTAACTTCTTGAGTTCTTTGTATATATTGGATATTAGCCCTCTATCAAATCTTTTCCCAATTTGTTGGTTGCTGTTTTGTCCTTCTGACAGTGTCCTTTGCCTTACAGAAACTTTGCAATTTTATGAGGTCCCATTTGTCAATTCTTGATCTTAGAGCATAATCTATTGGTGTTCTGTTCAGGAACTTTCCCCCTGTGCCCATGTCCTCAAGGGTTTTCCCCAGTTTCTTCTCTATTAGTTTCAGTGTGTCTGGTTTTATGTGAAGGTCCTTGATCCACTTGGAGTTGAGTTTAGTACAAGGAGAAAAGAATGGATCAATTCACATTCTTCTGCATGCTGACCTCCAGTTGAACCAGCACCATTTGTTGAAAAGGCTATCTTTTTTTCCACTGGATGTTTTCAGCTCCTTTGTGGAAGATCAAGTGACCATGGGTGTGTGGATGAATTTCTGGGTCTTCAATTCTATTCCATTGGTCCACTTGCCTGTCACTGTGCCAATACCATTCAGTTTTTAACACTATTGCTCTGTAGTATTGCTTGAGGTCTGGGATACTGATTCCCCCAGAAGTTCTTTTACTGTTGAGAATAGTTTTAGCTATCATGGGTCTTTTGTTATTCCAGATGAATTTGAGAATTGCTCTTTCTAGCTCTATGAAGAACTGAGTTGGGATTTTGATGGGAATTGCATTGAATCTGTATATTGCTTTTGGCAAGATGGCCTTTTTTAACTATATTAATCCTGCCAATCCACGAGCATGGAAGATTTTTCCATTTTCTGAGGTCTTCTTCAATTTCCTTCTTCAGAGACCTGAAGTTCTTGTCGTATAGATCTTTCACTTGTTTGGTTAGAGTCACACCAAGATACTTTATATTGTTTGTGGCTATTGTGAAGGGTGTCTTTTCCCTAATTTCTCTCTCAGCCTGCTTATCCTTTGAGTATAGGAAAGCAACTGATTTTCTTGAGTTGATTTTGTAACCAGCCACTTTGCTGAAGTTGTTTATCAGCTGTAGGAGTTCTCTGGTGGAGGTTTTCAGGTCACTTAAGTAAACTATCATGTCATCTGAAAATGGTGATAATTTGACTTTTTCCTTTCCAATTTGTATCCCCTTGACCTCCTTATGTTGTCTAATTGCTCTAGCTAGAACTTCAAGTACTATATTGAAAAGATATTGAGAGAGAGGGCAGCCTTGTCTAGTCCCTGATTTTGGTGGGGTTGCTTCAAGTTACTCTCCATTTAGTTTAATGTTGATTACTGGTTTGCTGTATATTGCTTTAACTATGTTTAGGTGTGGACCTTGAATTCCTGTTCTTTACAAGGCTTTTAGCATGAAAGGATGCTGAATTTTTCTGGGATACAAGCTTTTTGCATTTTGCAGTTTCTTTGACTGTTGAGTCAATGGTTTCTATGGTATATTCAGCATCTGAGATTCTTTCTTCCATCTCTTGTATTCTGTTGTTGATATTTGCATCTATGGCCCCTGATTTCTTCTCAAGGTTTTCTATCTTCAAAGTTGTCTCCCTTTGAGATTTCTTAGTTGTTTCTACTTCTGATTTTAGATCCTTGATGCTTTTGCTTAGCTCCTTCACTTGCTTGTTTGTGTTTTCCTGTAATTCTTTAAGAGATTTTTGTGTTTCCTCTTTCATGACCTCAGCCTGTTGACCAAAGTTCTCCTGTATTTCTTTAAGTGATTTTTGCATTTCCTCCTTATTGGTTTCTATCTTTTGACCCATATTCTCCTGAATTTCTTTCAGTGATTTTTGTGTTTCCCTTGTAAGGGCTGCTAACTTTTTGATCCATTTTCTCCTGAGTTTCTTTAAGACATTTATTTATGTCCTTCATGTGTTCCTGTAACAGCATCATGACCAGTGATTTTAAATCCAAATCCTGTTTTTCTGGTGTGTTGGGCTATCCAGGACATGCTGTTAATGGAGAATTGGGTTCAGACGCTACCATGTTGCCTTGATTTCTGTTAGTAAAGTTCCTACGTTTGCCTTTTGCCATCTAGTTCTCACTGGTGTTAGTTGGTCTTGTTGTCAATGCTGGACTCACCAGTGCAAGCTGCCTCTTCCCAGCTGGTCTCAGTGTGCACAGCTGACCTCCTACACTGCCTGGAAATGGGGTGCTGTGGCCCAGGCTGTTCCAGATCTAGAGGTGGGGATCGGAAGGCTCCTTCCAGAGGCCTCAGGACTGGATCCTCTGCTCTGCAGGGCCTGACTCACCAGAGCATGCTGCCTCCTCCCAGCCTGCCTCTGGGTGCACAGCTGGCCTCTTGCACTTCCTGGAGACAGGGTGCCATGGCCCAGTCTGCTCCCGATCCCTAAATGGAAATTTTTAAAAAAGCATATGTCACCATATCCAGCACAAGGAATTCGTAATAAACCCCTTGTAATGAAGGTAAGCATCTGGTTTATTTTCATTTCTAAATATAATGTCCTTTCACATATCCAGATATATGATAAAAGCAAGACTTTTCTAAACATTTACCCTAGCCTTTCTCATATGGTATTAGGCTATAATAGAGGAAACATATTTGAATGGGCTATGGGGTACCATTTGCCATCAAAATCAGTATAAAGAGCCTCTTATTCATATGCCTAGTGGAGAAAAGACATCTTGGAATCAAATATGTGAGTTCAGCCTCTTGTTCTGCTATGTCCAACCAAGTGACGTTGATCTCTTTGAACCTCAGTTTCCCCTTGTGTTGTGAACAGCTAGGGATCCGTGATGTGTGCCACAGAGTATAAGCTGAGTCAAGTGCATTAAGAATTCTCTTCATTCCTTTGAGGGAGGCCACATCAGTCCTGCCACACAAACTGTGAAAGGATTGCAATGGCACCCTCCACAGTTGTGCCTGACCCTTTCTTACTGAGAAAGTTCTGGGGAAGGGATTTGTTGATATACCGGACAAGTTAACAGCATGGTTTTATGAGCTGCCAGTGCTAAACATTGTCTATGCACTTTCATCCTGTTTTTATTTGAGTTTTTGCATAAACTTCCCTTCTGTGTTGACTTGACCTTTTCAAACCCGAGTTCTCCAAGTGTTTGAGACAAGATGAGGAAATGTGTGGTGATAGTGCTAAGCTCCCTCCCCCTGGCTGGAGAGAGAGCAAGTCCAGGCATCCCGCTCCCATGCCAAGGAAGCCTATTAAAATATTAAATGAGGAGTTACTGACACGTTTAACTAGCCTCTGTGGCAAGCCTTCAACTCTTAACTTAGTAAGGTTGGGTTGAGGCTGTAACAAACCAGCTGTCACAAGCTGCATGAGCCCATTAATGACATCTGTGGGTACTGATAAATTAACACCTGACATCCATGAAAGATTAGGGGTTTTACCTTCTTTCTGCTTCTCTTTCTATAGGAAATTAGCAATGGGCTAGTTGTATGTAGGTGCAAAAGTTAAGTGAAATGAATGCAGGAGCATAGAGTTTACAAAATATTCAGGGCCATTGGTGACCACAGCAGACTAGTCTCATGGTGGTGTTTCTTTCCTGATATTTTACAATCCTGTCCTGGTAGAACATACTCAATGAGTCAGATGGACTTACAAGACCCTTGTTGTGCTTTTCTAACCAAAAGGTTTAGGCTTTATTTTAAATGTCTGCATGTTAATGACAACAGCTGTTTTTATTGAGCAGTTACAAAGTGCTAGCCAGTCAATTGTAAAGATAACCAATTTAATTTTTCTACCAACCAAAATATGATATGGATAAGACAAAGAATAAGATGGCACACCAAAGTGTAACTTGCTGTGACCTAAACTCAAAGAATATAGAAAAGAGGAGGGGAGTTTGAGGATTTCCATTGGGCCCAACACCCTCAAAATATAGCTATCTTAGAAGCATCTCCAGCTGGCATGGTACCCGATTAAAGATTAAAGATATAAAAGAGGGATAAAATGGCTCCATTAATAATGTTTGATGTAATGCTATGGGCGGTTGCCAGCTTACATAAGTAGATTGGAGACAGGAGATCTCATGGTGATGATTGGGAGCACTGGCAGACTAACTGTAGTGATGCCTCCTGTTCTCACTCACTTCTCAGTGTCATCATTCCTCTTGATGTATACCTTTACTGTCCGGTTCTCATGTTGAATTATGGACTAGCTTTGCAACATTTCTTAGCCATTGCCCTAGTGGCTGCAGTAACGACCTTGCCTCAGTTCCTAGCTCAAGTCTTAGGAGGCCTAGCTTTTCCACCTGCTCTTATATTTGGGAAACTGCCAGGGCTAACTCCCTGAAGAAGGAGACAAAGCGGAGGTGAGTTGCTTCACCTGTCCTGGTTAAGGCCACCTAAAATTGACCTGCAGGCATCAAACTGCACAGCTTGGATTTTGTCTAGTCAATATCTGCAGAGGCCAATAGACTAGCCAAGATTGGAATAACCCTGGAGACCCATGAGCCAAATATTTCTTATTTATGTTTGTCAGGAAGGACATGCGATTTGCTATGCAGCATCACTGTGGGCATAAGTAAATTGTATTCTTCTAGAAGTTGCTATTTCATTCAAAAGTAACAAAAACAAATTCATGTATGAGAACACTGCCAGTGGTTCAGGTCAGAGCAGCAAAGGAAGGGATCTTAGCACTCATTTGGCTCTTCCAGCCAATCTGAAGTAGTGATCCTAGAACATTCAATTCCACTTAACAAGTATACATTGGGCATCTATTATATGGATAACAGCTTATTAAGCACAATTCTGATGCTTGGAAATTTGACACTCAATGGAACTGTAACACTAAGGGGACAGAGAAGAATGACCATACTGTCATTTACATAACTCACCTCACCTAATACACTGAAATTCCCTCCTGATATTTCCCTCATCAACTCTATAAATAACTCACCTCTGTTGCTAATGGGAAGAACTGTGTCCTTCAGCTGAACTGGTTGGGAAACATTTGAGACCTGTCAACTTTTAAAGTCGGAGCTAACTTTCTGTTGTCAAACATAACCCTCATCTGTAGAGAAAGGAGGACCCATGTGTGTTATTACAGCCCTGCCTGCCAGGCAGTCAGGAAACAAAAGGCAGCACTCACAAGTGGCTGTGATTTACAGCCTGGCTCTCCAGCTAACCCCCTCTCAGTCAGTGACAATTCACAGATAGGGACAAGCTCTTTCTTGAGCTGAGAGACAATTATTCATCCAAAACATATACATGGGGCCCTTGTTAATGGGTTTGTTCTTTATACCATAACACAAACACAGCATCATGTGGTTTGCTTATGTCATGTCTTCCTTAAAGCCAAGCAATACAATGAGATTCTTAACTCAAGCATGGACTAGAAGTGAAAACTTGGGTTTTTTTCAGTCCACTTGTGTATATGAATAACAACCAGAAAGTCAGTAGGGAAGCTCACTCTCTAAAATTTCTAGCATGTATTGCTAAGACCTACAAAACCACTGAAGTATTACATATAATCATCATGTTTCAGGGTCACACACGTATCTAGTAATTTGCCTAAGCACTAATCCAGATTCTTGGCTTGAAATTACTTGGGATATGGCTAGCTTCTGAAGTCAGGTGACCGTCAGTAAAAGTTACCTTTGGTAACAGATAAGCCTACTTCAATTAGGTCAGTATTTTAAGAGCACAAAACTGAGGTTTACCAGAAAAGAAACATTCTCCCTCAAAACTAACATCAAATCATGCCTGCTTCAATCTTGCTGGTTTGTCTTACTTTTTTTATATTTATTTTTTGGCAACCCCATTAGCCAATTCATTAAAATAAGCCCATTCTCTAACTCAGTGTGAAATACATATGGATATCACATGTGATATATATATATATATATATATGTATATATCCATACACACATATATCATAATGTGTTTTTCATGTGTCTATATGTGTGTATCCATTTGCATTCATATTTGTGTGCAGGTGCACAGTAACATGCATGTACACATATCTATGGAGGCTTGAGTTTGTCAGGAGATGTTCTCAAGCAAGTCTCCAGTTTGCTTTAATTTTTTACTTTATAAAGACTTATTTTGTTTTTAATTTGTGTGTGTGTGTGTGTGTGTGTGTGTGTGTGTGTGTGTGTGTCTTATAAAGGGCTATGGGCAATAGCAAAACAGGCTGTTGATTCAACTCCTTACTCTGGTAAAAAGGGCAGCATGAACTCCCCCATCAGCATTCCCTCCTCAATTCTCCATTCTTCAGGTGGTCCCCCAGCTCCAGCCCCAGGAGTTCTGCTGCTCCTCAAACATGTCTGCTTTGTGTCTTTCTTCAAAGGCTCATTCTTCGCGTCTGCTTTCTCCCTGAAGACACTCCATCTCCATGGCGCCTTTACTTCCCAGAAGCCTTTAATCCAAGGTTTTCTTAGTAGCTAATGACCACCCTGTATATCCTTCATTCTTCTTCACAGTACTATCACCTCCATGTCCACAGGCTGCTTTTTGTACAGTTTTGCCTCTACTGAAATATATTCACTAGGAATGCAGGATATATGTACTTAGTTTTTTAGGTATTATATATCTTTCATTCACATCAACACTAACTACTATGTCTAATACAGAATGTAATATTTCAATAAATATCTTGATGAGAAAGTAAATTTATGCAATGCCAAGGCTTATAAACTCTGGTTATTTATTCACAGTATTTTTGCAAGGATTATGAATGTCTCTGTTATCTCATTTTCCAGCCACCCAGGTCTCTTCCCTTCACAGGTAAACAATATGATTTTCACATATGTCACATCACAGAAATATTTAGCACACATAAGAAAACATACTTTGTTTTAACATATTTACTGTATTATTTTTGATGGTTTTGCTTAGGTGGACATATACTATACACATTGTTTTAGTAGCTGTATTAGTCAGGGTTCTCTAGAATCACAGAACATGTCAACAGTCTCTCTATAGTTAGGGAATTTGTCGATGACTTACAGTTTTTAGTCCAACCCCCCAACAATGGTCAGCAGCAGCTGTGGATGGAAGTCTAAGGATCTAGCAGTTGCTCAGTCCCACGAGGTAAGCAGGTAAAGAAGAGTGAGTCTTCCTTCTTCCAATGTCCTTATGTAGGTCTCCAGCAGAGCGTGTAGCACAGATTAAAGGCATGTGCCACCAAAACATTAATCCCAGATGACCTTGAACTCAGAGACCTCCTTGTCTTGATCTTCTGGAATTCATAGCCACTATGCTTCAAGATCTCCATGCCAAGATCCAGGACAGAAACTAGTATCTCTCAGCCTCCAGATAAGGATTATAGGTGAGCCTTCCAATTCTGGATTGTAGTTCATTCCAAATATAGTCAAGTTGACAACCATGAATAGCCACTACAGTAGCTGAATGTTATAACGGACTTATTTCAGATAATTCTATGTAGAAATGTTCTATATAATGAAAATAATACCTACACAAAATGATGTACCATAATTTATTTAACTAGTCCCCCATTGATGCACACTGAGATTATTCCTAGTATGTGTTATATTTTTGCACTGGCTGGTTTTGTGTGTCAACTTGACACAAGTTAGAGTCATCAGAGAGAAAGGAGTCTCAGTTGAGGAAATGCCTCCATGAGATACAGCTGTAAGGCAATTTCCCAATTAGTGATCAATTGGCCCATTTTGGGTAGTGCCATACCTGGACCGGGGATCCAGCATTATATAAAAAAAGCAGACTGGGCACACCATAGAGAGCAATCCAGTAAGCAGCACCCCTCAATGGTGCCTACATCAGCTCCTGCCTCCAGGTTCCTGCCCTGCTTGAGCTCCTGTCCTGACTTCTTCCAATGGTGGACTAGGATCTGGAAGTGTAAGCTGAATACCCCCCTCCCCCTTGCAACTTGCTTTATGGTCATGGGATTTTCATCACTGCAATAGAAACCATAACTAAAGACATTTTTACACTCATTATTTTGGTCATTTTCAAGAATTGAGTTTGATCATAAAGTTGTACATATTGAGAGTTGGGAATACAGCTCAGTGGTAGAACGTTTGTCTATAATTTCAGATATTCTAGTACTTTTGACCAGCTGAACTAACACTTTCATTTGATTCAGTTTACATTAAAAGGATAAATTTCTAGAGATGGAATCATAGATTAAAGGTTATGATCATCTATATAAGTGTGGTAGTATTGTCAAATTGCCTTCAAGGAACATGTGCCAATTGCATTCCTATTCTGGGAGAACTCATATTTTCCCCCACACCCCACTGGCTCATAATGTTATAAAATGTTCTTAATTTTACAAACTTGATAGGTTTGTAAATGATACCTCATTGTAGTTTTAATTTGCATTTCCTTTATATTAGGAAAGTATTCTTTCTACATTTATAAGAACCATTTATATTTCCTGTTATATTAACTTTCTATTGAAATAATTTGCTTGTTTTTCTTTTAGGTTCCAATTCTTTTGTGTATTGATTCGTAGATGTTCTCTAAAGTAAAATGACCTCTGTATTTACAATAAGTACAGCAAATATTTGTCCCTTTTTGGTTTGTCTTTGACATTATTTTTCTTTGTGTACAATTGTGTTCTTACATATATGTGGTTAAATTTATATGATTTTCATGTTGGTTTTATGTTATAGGAAATGATTTCCTAACTCCAAGATTATTTTAAAAGAATTGTTCAATATTTTCTTATAGTATTTTATGGTTTCAATTTGTACAGAACCATTAAAATGATATGGAACTCATTTTTATATGTGTGAAAAAGTTAGGTTCTATGTGGGCAACTGTGTGAATGAGTGTGTGTGTGTGTGTGTGTGTGTGTGTGTGAGATTGAGAAAGACAGAGGGTTTTAGTTTTCAGTTATGCCTTTTGAATGTTTTTTCCCTGTTTTATTTATGTATTAGTCTTCTGTGAAAGTGGGTTTATATTCTAGGACAACCTGTCTATTTTATGGCAATATCTACACCTGAATGTAGCAAAATCAGTGTGTTTTAATTAATGAAGATGCACATGGTCTAATATGTCTAGTACCTAGAATGTTTCTAAAATTCACCTTTTCTGTCTTGATTCCAACCATTTGCTTAATTTCTGTGTTTCTTTTATTCATTTTATCCACATCTTGCCAAAATTCTATCTCAACCGAACTTAACTACTCTACTATTTATTCATTGAAGATGATCTTGACTTGGAAGGTAAAGTGTATTTGACATACATGGTTCTACAGTTATCTGTCATATGAAGAAGTGCTCAAATCATCCCTTTTATTCACATATTTATTATGATAGACCCTTGAATCTTGTTGAATAGTTCATCATCTCAAGATAATCACACAACTGTTTTCTCTTGATACATTTCTATGATAAATTATATGAGCAGCTTTTCTGACATTTAGCATCCTGAAGTTAATTTCCACTTGATTGTAGTGTGTTCACCTCTTAATGCACTTGTAAATTCTGTTAGTTGTTCATACAGATGAATCTGTTTGTTCTGCAATTTGTTTTAATTCTCTGTTTATATCTGGTTCAAGTTCAAATGCTACACCAACTTCATAAAAAGTAAATTTTGGAGGTTTCCTCATAAAACTATGTTCTGGAACAGTTTAAGCAGCAATGTATCCTTTTCTTTAAAGGTTTGCTGGCCTTCCTCTGTAAAGTCATCTGAGATGCTTGCTTATGGGGTATAACACTTTAACCAAGCTCCTAAGTTTAGTAGATATCAGTGAAACTTCAACTTCAGAACTCATTTCCCTGGTGCTTAATATGTGCTTCAAGGGCCACCCAAATTTTTCACACAGTCATAACTTTTGTGACCTCTATAGTGGAAGATGTTTTCCATCTTTACTAGCTCAGGCTACTATCTCTTCCCATGAAAGTTTCTGATTGAAGAGAAGGTGTTATTAGAGTAACCACAGACAGTTGGAGCAGGAGAACTAGCTAAAGATAACTTGGAGAGTTCCCAAGTATATACACAGATGACCTATAGTCATCAGCTATTTTGTGATCCCTTTTTTCGTCCTTAGAACCACCTTGCTGAGGCAGCAGAATTCTAGTATCCTCCCCACCCCACTACACACACACACACTTTTGGCATCCATTTGAAGAGAATGTAAAGGCTTGGGCACTTCAGGTCATCTCAGAGATGTACTCGCTCCTTGGGTACTGAGGCTTTCTCTAAGCTTCTTAGCATTAGACACTAATGTCTTCAAGGCAGTCTTACTTCACTCGTTCCATGCCAGCTGTTGACACCCGTTGTCTATCCTATACCCCCAAATTCCTCCTTATATCTCCTTCTAGACAACCTGAGATGCAAGAAGAATGATGGCTTTGATATATTTAGCTTTTTAAAAAAAATTGATACTTCAAACATGTGCATACTTACATACATGAATGCATACATACATACATACATACATACATACATACATAGTGTTTCATAATTTCTGAGGTGTTTTGTTACATTGACAGACTTGGAGTATAATAATGATTTCCAAGCCCAATCTTCCACACACACTAGCTTTGGTTATCTGTAATCACAACATGAAAGCAGAAAGCAAGAATTTTTCCTAATAAAATTATCTTGGGGCACCCAGCTTTGAAAATATTGGAAGGAGAAGACAAAGTTTGAAGTGTATTGGAGCCAAAAGTTAATTTGTAGAAAACACTAACTTATAACAGATATAAATATGCAAATAAATCATTTCTAATAAATTTCAGTCAAAATGGAAGATTTCACTAGGGAGGAAAATTCTCAATACAGGACATATCCACTTTAAAAAAAACTGTCACTCAAAAACCAAACTATATAAAAGAAACCACCAAAGCCTTACTTATGGAGCAAGAATCTGTTGCAGAACTGAAAATAACAGAAAAATTTGCATTCACAGTCACACTCTACCTGTTTATTTATTTCTGAATCTCTGTGCATTGAATTGTACCTTAGCAAGTCTTGTAAATTCCACATGAAGGGCAGGCCAAATTACTACCCCAAATTGAAAGAGCTTGAATAAACAAGTATTCCAGTGAGAAAACCACACATATTTATCAATATCTCAATGCATGTACTTTATGAGTAATTTGATTACACAATTATGCAGTTCAATACAACATAGCAGCAATTTAGAAATGCACTTAAATTGCTCTGGGTAATGAGCAACATTCATTCAAATAGTATTTAAGATTAGACACTGCACAAGAAAACATAAAATACCTGAAAATACATCTCATCTATGAAAGAAACTCGATAGTGTTTTCCCCAAATTTGCCAACAATACTAGAATGTTTTTATATTATCAGTAATGAGTTGTGAAGTTGAAAGAGTCTATAAAGGGACAACAATAAAAAATTAATTTTGATGACGATTGCCAGAGGATGGACCTAATTGTCTTTTTCATCTTTCTATGGAAAATAGTGCTCAAAATGTAAGATTAAATAAAGAAATAAAAAAAAATAGCCAGCAGAGAACTATTGGTGGAAATCTATTAGATATGTATTAGTATTCAGAATTGCACTATTTTTCTGGGCTTAATAGTGCATTGGCTTTAGATTTTTCTTCACCATTTGTCTTTTTATATATTTTAATTTTAAGCAAAAAAATTCACTTTGCTAACATCTTCAAATAAAAACCGTGTGTGTTTTTGTAGGGTGGTGACAAAAATTTTTAAGCAGTAATACAAAATCCATTTATGTCCCATGCGTGTGACCATCTCATGTGTTTTGGAGTTTGTAGTGTTTCCCATTTCTTCTATGGTCAATTTTAGCAATATGTGTTTCCCTGGGTAGTCCTCCAATCACCCAGACCCTCTTGCTACCCTTCCAGGCTCATACTTTCTGTATTTAAGCCTTTGCCTGTGCTTTGTTCTTCTGCTTCAACCCAGTTTCGGTTTGTGCTTTGAGACCAGACACTGGAGTCTAGTTAGCAGCACTGCTTCTTCCTTGTCTGCTTTTACCTTGCAGGGCAAGAGACCCATGTGAATAACTGCATGCTTAATTAACACAGAGCCTTGGCCAGAGTCCTGCATCCATTTCCCCACACGTGTCCATGCTTTGACATCTGTGTTATTTTTCAGGGTCTCTCGAACTGGCTTCTTGATTTTAATTTGCTTCTCATTTGGTCGCTTTGAGTGACTAAGCTGCCACCTTCTTTCTTCCCTGGGAGAGGAAACCTGGCTTAATTATTTCTAAATGGAATACATCTTTCCTTATAAAACTAATTAATTTCTCAAATACATCTTTGGGATGCTGAGACATATGCTTGGAAGTTCAGTCAATTGCTGAGTAGCCATAATTCTCAACATCTTTTCTGTATGTTTTAAAAAAGCAAGCAAATGAATCCATAGAATTTGGAGAAAACTGATCCTGGCTTCATCATTTGCCTGTGATTTAAAAGAAAATGTACACTTGCTGAGATCTGATTTCCTCACTGGAAAATTCTTGTATGATTCCTTGGATTATCCTGGTGGCCAAAAAAAATTATATGTGGGAAATGTTTAAAATTTTAATGAATTATAACAACAATGGTTTTAATTGAAGTATCAAATTGAATCAAACCCAACCAGATCTGTTTTAAACAATCAGTATATTTCTAGAAAATATGAAATACAACCACTAATTTCCTAGTAGCCAAATCAACAAAGGATACTATTCAAATTTGTAATATATAAAATTATATATAATATAACTAAATACAATATATAATATAATAATAATATAAACCTGGTATCTCCCATTTTTTTTCTAGAAACTTTTTTGACAACTTCTCTTCTAAAACCAGAAAGTATGAGTTGAGACTGTGATTAGGCTTACAGATTTCTACATCATATTCAGCAAATGGTAAGACAGAAAGTTAAGTTACTACTACCCACTACCCTTTTCATGTGTGAATTTGGGACACTCTTCCCAGCTATAGCCTATGGCAAGCTCTGTATACGGTCCCGAAAAAGAAACTCCATTCAGTCTGGTGACCAGGAGACCCAGGAAATATCGACTTTATTTTGTGTTAGTCTTTATCATAAGGCCCCAGTGCTCAATTTTAGTTTTCTTTTTGATTCATGGATAGTAAACTCTAATGAATAACAATAACTAGGTTATATTCAAAATCTTTCTGTAGCTATGCAAAATAAATTAGCAAAACATGTTTTAGATTTTAAAAAATGCCATGTGGCCCACTATATAAGGTAATAAATAATCTAAATATATGCTAAGTACTTACGTTATTATCAACTTACTTCAGTATAGAAAGAATTTTTTCTCCTTCTTGCTAGAATTTTTTAAATTTTCTGAAATTTTAGTCATCTTTTTACTGGTTTCAAAAGTGAATATTAACTGAATAGGATTTACTATACAAATACACAAATGTACTTAATGTTTATAATATTTGTATAGTAGCTTAAAATATTAATGGAGTCTTCTAATTAAACACAAAGGCACGTGTATACTCACATTTTCTAAGTAATCTATACATAAATATTTCATGTAGGACATTTAATATTTTCCTATTTTCCATTTTTTCTGTATATTACTTACAGAAATTTGGACAAGAAAGATATTTTTGGTTATCAATTCACATTAAAGGATGCAGAACTATAAATTGTTAACTTGTAGAATGCATCTGTAAAATGACTATGGACAAATGCCTAGAATCAACAATATTCAGAAAGTTCATTTAGATGCATAAAGAACAGACTAACACCCAAATGAAAAGTGGACTTTAGAAGACTGAGCAGGTATCAGATGGAATACAACTAGCTAATAATAGTATATAGAGATATTCAAATCCATAGTAAGTGGGAAATATAACTCAAGACAAAAACATAATTTCAGAGCCAATTGATTGACAATGAAGGCTTCAAGCCATTTTTGTGATAGACAAATTTTTAATAGTTTGATTGATACCAAAATTTAAAGATGAAAATCAATGGGATTTTTTTTTTCTGTTTTGGTTCTTGATCTTAAACCCTGGGACTTGCCCATGAAAGACTAGAGAACAGAGCAGGCAGGTAGAGCCAGGAGCACAGGGAACACAAGGGTGGCAGAGCAGCTGGGACAGGGTCTGTCTAGGGTCTACCTGCACCCAGAAGCTGGGCAGTGCCACAGCACTCTGTGCCAGGGGAGAGCCGGTCACCCAGGGGTGCTGAGACAGGCTTGCAGGCACATAGGAGGGACAAGCACCAGCCAGAGACAGCAGGACAACCTAACACCAGAGATAACCAAATGGAAAATGGCAATCCTAGGAACGTTACCAACAGAAATCAAGGCAACATAGCACCATCCAAATCCAATTCTCCCACAACAGCAACTCTTGGATACCCTAACAAACCGGAAAAGCAAGATTTGAATTTAAAAACCACAGCTCATGGCACTGATAGAGAGCGTCAAGAAGGACATAAATAACTCCCTTAAAGAAATACAGAAGAACACAGGTAAACAGATAGAATCCCTTAAAGAATTACAGGAAAGCACAACCAAACAGGTGAAGGAATTGAACAAAACCATCCAGGATCTAAAAATAGAGGCAGAAACAATAAAGAAATCACAAAGGGAAACAACTCCAGATATAGAAAACCTAGGAAAGAAATCAGGAGTCATGGATCCAAGCATCAACAACAGAATACAAGATCTTGGCTCCCAGATGCCAGAGAGATCTAACAGACAACACCAGCTACACCGACATAGCCTGAAACTAACATCACTTGGTTCTCACCCTGTCAGGCTTTTGCCTACACCCAGGGCTTGGGAAGATCTGTGGGCTGTCTATGAGCCAACCTTGTTGGGAGGGTCATTTGCCCTGCAGAGTGATCAGCACTTAGAAAAGGTCCCCGCAGCATCCTCCATCTTCACTCCCTGTCGGGGCAGACAAGCAGCACCAGGTTCACAGAGACAACCGGAGTATAACATTGCTTGGGGCAAGACATATCAGGGCTCCAAGGGCACCCAAGAGGAGGGCAGCACACCAGCAATCTGTGCCAGGGGAAACCCAGTCATCCAGCGGCGCAGAAATAGCCTTACAGGCTCACAGGAAGTTCAAGCACCAGTCAGTGACAAGACCAACTAATGCCAGAGATAACCAGATGGCAAAAGGCAATCGCAGAAACATTACTAACAGAAACCAAGGCAATATGGTGCCACTTGAACCCAATTCTCCAACAACAGCAAGTCCTGGATACACCAACACACCAGAAAAACAATATTTGGATTTAAAATCACTGGTCATGATGCTGTTAGAGGAACACAAAAAGGACATAAATAAATCTTTTGAATACAGGAGAACATGAATAAGTTAGAAGCTCTTACAATGGAAACACAAAAATCACTTAAAGAAATTCAGGAGAATATGGGTCAACAGATAGAAGCCAATAAAGAGGAAATGCAAAAATCACTGAAGAAATTGAGGATTTTAAGGATTCTCTCTTAAAGAATTACAGGAAAACACAAACAAACAAGTGAAGCAACTGAGCAAAACCATCCAGGATCTAAAAACAGAAGTAGAAACAATTAATAAATCTTAAAGGGAAACAACTTTGGAGATAGAAAGCCTTGGGAAGAAATCAGGGCCCATAGATGCAAATATCAACAACAGAATACAAGAGATAGAAGAAAGACTCTCAGATGCCGAAGATACCATAGAAACCATTAATTCAATAGTCAAAGAAAATGCAAAAGGCAAAATGCTTGTAACCCAAAACATCCAGGAGATCCAAGACACAATGAGAAGACCAAACCTAAGGATTATAGGTATAGATGAGAGTGAAGATTTACAACTTAAAGGGCCAGCAAATATCTTCAACAAAATTATGGAAGGGAACTTCCCTAACCTAAAGAGAAAGATGCCCATGAATATACAAGAACTCTATAGACCTCCAGACTGGACCAGAACAGAAATACCTCCTGTCACATAATAATCAAAATCCCAAATGTGCTAAACAAAGAAAGAATGTTAAAGGCAGTAAGAGAAAAATACCAAGTAACATATAAAGGCAGACCTACTAGAATTACACCAGACTTCTCATCATAGATCATAAAAGCTAGAAGATCCTGGACAGATCTCATACAGACTCCAAGATAACACAAATGCCAGCCAAGACTACTATATCCAGCAAAACTCTCAATCACCATAGAGGGAGAAACCACGATATTCCATGACAAAACCAAATTTACACAATATCTTTCCACAAACCCAGCCATACAAAGGATAATAAGTGAAAAACGCCAATACAAGGAGGGAAACTACATGCTGGAAAAAACAAGATAGTAATCTTCTTTCATCAAACCCAAAAGAAGATAACCACTCAAATATAAATCAAAAATGACAGGAAGTATTAATCACTATTCCTTAAAAATCTCTTAATATCAATGGAATCAATTCACCAATAAAAAGACATAGACTAACAGAATGGATACATATATAGAACCCTACATTTTGCTGCATTCAGGAAACACACCTCAGTGTCAAAGACAAACACTACCTTAGAGTAAAAGGCTGGAAGACAATTTTACAAGCAAACGGTCTCAGGAAACAAGCCGGAGTTGCCATTCTAATATCAGAAAAAAATTGACTTTCAATCTAAAGTCATCAAAAGAGACACAGAAGGACACTTCTTGCTGGTCGAAGGAAAAATCCACCAAGAAGAATTCTCAATTCTGAACATCTATGCTCCAAATGCAAGGCACCCTCATTCATAAAAGAAACTTTACTAAAGCTCAAAACACACATTGCACCTAACATAGTAATTGTAGGTGACTTCAACATTCCACTCTCCTCAATGAACAGATCAGGAAAACAGAAACTAAACAGGGACACAGTAAAACTAATATAGCTTTGGACCAATTAGAGTTAACAGATAAATATATACAACATTTCATCTCAAAGCAAAAGAATATACCTTTTTCTTAGCACCTCATGTTACCTTCTCCAAAATCGACCATATAATAGGTCACAAGACAGACCTCAACAAATATAAGAAGATTGAACTAATCCCATGCCTCCTATCAGATCACTATGGAATAAGAGTGGTCTTCAATAGCAAGAAAAACATCAGAAAGCCCACATACACATGGAGGCTGAACAATAGTCTACTCAGTGATACTTTGGCCAAAGAAGAAATAAAGAAGGAAATCAAAGACTTTTTAGAATTTAATGAAAATGAAGGCACAACATACCCAAATCTATGGGACACAATGAAAGGAGTGCTAAGTGGAAAATTCATAGCCCTGAGTGCCTCCAAAAAGAAACTGGAGAGAACATACACTAGCAGCTTAACTGCACACCTGAAAGCTCTGGAACAAAAAGAAGCTAATTTACCCAGGAGGAGTAGAAGACAGGAAATCATCAGACTCAGGGCTAAAATCAATCAAGTGGAAACAAAGAAAACCATTCAAAGAATCAAGGAGTCCAGGAGCTGGTTCTTTGAGAAAATCAACAAGATAGATAAACCCTTAGCCAGACTAACCAAAGGGCACAGAGACAGTATCCAAATTAACAAAATTAGAAATGAAAAAGGAGATATAACAAGAGAAACTGAGGAAATTCAAAAAAATCATCAGATCCTACTACAAAAACCTATACTCAACACAACTGGAGAATCTGGAGGAAATGGACAGTTTCCTAGACAGATATCCGACACCAAAACTAAATCAGGATCAAATATATCACCAATTTACCAAAATAAAATCAGGATCAAATATATCACCTAAATAGTCCCAAAACCCCTAAAGAAATATAAGGGGTCATAGAAAGTCTTCCAACCAAAAAAAGCACAGGACCAGATGGTTTTAGTGCAGAATTCTATCAGACCTTCAAAGAAGACCTAACACCAATACTCTTCAGACTATTCCATAAAATAGAAACAGAAGGAACACTACCCAACTAGTTCTATGGAGCCATAATTACCCTGATACCAAAACCACACAAAGATTCAACAAAGAAAGAGAACTTCAGACCAATTTACCTCATGAACATTGATGCAAAAATACTTAATAAAATTCTTGCCATCTGGATCCAAGAACCATCATTCCCCATGATCAAGTAGGCTTCATCCCAGGGATGCAGGGATGGTTCAATATACCATCCACCACAATACACTATTGTGTATTGTATTGCATATAATACTTGAGGTACTAGCTAGAGCAATTAGACAACATAAGGAGGTCAAAGGGTTACAAATTGGAAAGGAAGAAGTCAAATTATCATTATTTTTAGATGATATGATAGTATACTTAAGTGACCAAAAAAACTCCACTAGAGAACTCCTCCTATAGTTGATAAACAACTTCAGCAAAGTGGCTGGTTACAAAATCAACTCAAGCAAATCAGTAGCCTTCCTATACTCAAAGGATAAGCAAGCTGAGATAGAAATTAGGGAAATGACACCCTTCACAATAGCCACAAACAATATAAAGTATGTTGTATCCCAACTCAGTTCTTCATAGAGGTAGAAAGAGCAATTCTCAAATTTATCTGGAATTACAAAAGACACAGATAGCTGAAACTATTCTCAACAGTAAAAGAACTTCTGGGGGAATCAGTATCCTGGACCTCAAGCAATACTACAGAGCAATAGTGTTAAAAATTGCATGGTATTGGTACAGTGACAGGTAAGTAGATTAGTGGAATAGAATTGAAGACCCAGAAATGAACACACACACCTATGGTCACTTGATCTTTGACAAAGGAGATACAACCATTCAGTAGAAAAAAGATAGCCTTTTCAACAAATGGTGCTGGTTCAATTGGAGGTCAGCATGCAGAAGAATGCAAATTGATCCATTCTTATCTCCTTGTACTAAACTCAACTCCAAGTGGATCAAGGACTTCCACATAAAGCCAGACACACTGAAACTAATAGAAAAGAAATTGGGGAAGACCCTGAGGACATGGGCACAGAGGGAAAGTTCCTGAATGGAACACCAATAGCTTATGATCTAAGATCAAAAACTGACAAATGGGACCTGAAAAAATTACGAAGTTTCTGTAAGGCAAAGGACACAGTCAAAAGTATAAAATGGCAACCAACAAATTGGCAAAAGGTCTTCACCAACCCTACATCTGACAGAGGGCTAATATCTAATATATACAAAGAACTCAAGAACTTAGACCCCAGAAAACCAAATAACCCTATTTAAAAAATGGGGTAAATAAAGAATTTTCACCTGAAGAACTATAGATGGCTGAGAAGCACCATGAGAAATGTTCAACATCATTAATTATTAGGGAAATGCAAGTCAAAACAACTCTGAGGTTCTACCTCACACCAGTCAGAATGGATAAGATTATTAACTCAGGAGACAGCAGGTGTTGGCAAGGATGTGGAGAAAGATGAACACTCCTCCATTACTGGTGGGATTGCAAGCTGGTACAACCACTCTGGAAATCAGTCTGGCGCTTCCTCAGAAAACTGGGCATAACACTTCCGGAGGAGCCTGCTATATCACTCCTGGGCATATACCCAGAGGATTCCCTGCATGTAATAAGGATACATGCTCCACTATGTTCATAGCAGCCCTGTTTGTAATAGCCAAAACCTGGAAAGAACTCAGATGTCCTTCAACAGAGGAATGGGTACAAAAAAATGTATATATACACAATGGAGTGCTATTCAGCCATTAGAAACAATGAATTAATGAAATTCTTAGACAAATGGATGGAGCTGGAGAACATCATCCTAAGTGAGGTAACCCAGTCTCAAAAGATCACTCATGGTATGCACTCCCTGATAATCAGATATTAGCCTAGAAGCTTGGAATACCCAGGACCCAATCCACATATCAAATGATGTCCAAGAAGAAGGAAAGAGCGGCCCCTGGTTCTGGAAAGGCTCAGTGCAGCAGTGTAGGGGAATACCAGAACAGGGAAGTGGAAAGGGGTGGATGGGGAAACAGGGGGAGGGAAGAGAGCTTATGGGACTTTCAGGGATGGGGATCAAGGAAAGGGGAAATCATTTGAATTATAAATAAAAATATATTGAGTAAAGCTCGAGGGCAAAAAATATGCACAACTATTGTGATGACATCTAAATATTTTGAAAATGCAACTTATATTTTAAGATATTTCATTGTGCTTTATTAGTTCAAAAATTATAATGAATGTATTTCTGCTCTCTGAATAATGTTAAAATGTAATTTAATCCCATGTATATGCATATGTATATGTATGTGTATACATGTGACAATATATCTGGTGTGTATCAAATGCTTTATACAATTTTGCTGAAGTTAATTATAAATCATCTTTATGCATAAAAAAAGAAATCTTGGTGTCAGGTACATTTTAAATATTCTCCTCCAGGCACATATGCATCTGATGTGCAGCTCAGTCTCCATTGGGGTCCCCCAACAACTGGAGCAGAGCTGCTGTCCCTAAAGCTGTTGCCTGTCTGTGGAGTATGTTCCCCAACCGCTTGCTTTGTCCTGCCTCAGTGGGAGAGGGTGTGCCTAACCCTGAGGAGACTTGATGCAAGAGGATGGGGGTAATAGGGGAAGCTTCACCGTCTCGGAGGAGAAGGGGACAGGGGATGAAGGGAGGGAATTTGTGTGTGGGGCAACTGGGATGGGGAGCAGCAATTGGGATGTATAAATTTAAAAAAATAAAGAAATATTTTATAGTTAAAAAAAAAAAACAGAATACAAGAGATAGAAGAGAGAATCTCAGATGCAGAAGATACCATAGAAAGCACTGACACAACAGTCAAAGAAAGTGAAAAATGCAAAAAGCTCCTGACCCAAAACATCCAAGAAATCCAGGACACAAGGAGAAGACCAAACCTAAGAATTATAGGTATAGAAGAGAGTGAAGATTTCCAACTAAAAGGGCCAGTAAATGTCTTCAACAAAATTATGGAAGAAAACTTTCCTAACCTAAGAAAGAGATACCCATGAATATACAAGAGGCCTACAGAACCCCAAAAAATTTGGATCAGAAAAGGAATTCCTCCCATCACATAATAATTAAAACACCAAATGTACTAAACAAAGAAAGAATATTAAAAGCAGTAAGGGAAAAAGGCCAAATAACACATGAAGGCAGACCTATGAGAATTACACCAGACTTCTCCCAAGAGACTATGAAAGCCAGAAGATCCTAGGAAGATGTCATACAGATTCTAAGGAACGACAAATGCCAGACAAAAGACCCAGGCTACTATATCCAGTAAAACTCTCAATTACCATAGATGGAAAAACCCAGATATTCCATGACAAAAACAAATTTACACAAATCCAACTCTTCAAAGGATAATGAATGGAAAACACCAACAAAAGGAGGGAAACTACACACCAGAAAAAGCAAGAAATTAATCTTCTTTTAACAAACCAAAAAAGAAGATAGCTATACAAGCATAACTCCACCTCTAATAACAAAAATAACAGGAAGCAACAATCATTTTTCCTTAATATCTCTTAATATCAATGGATTCAAATCTCCAATAAAAGGACATAGACTAACAAACTGGATACATAAACAGAACCCAATATTTTGATGTATATAGGAAACTCACCTCAGGCACAAAGACAGATACTACCTCAGAGTAAAAGGCTGGAAAACAATTTTCCAAGCAAATGATCCCAAGAAACAAGCTGGTGTAGCCATTCTAATATCAAATAAAATCAACTTTCAACCTAAAGTAATCAAAAAAGATAAGGAAGGACACTTCATACTTATCAAAGGAAAAAAAATCTACCAAGATAAACTCTCAATTCTGAACAGTAATAGTGGGAGACTTCAATACCCCACTCTCATCAATGGACAGATCATGGAAACACAAACTAAACAGAGAAACAGTGAAACTAACAGAAGTTATGAACCAAATGGACTTAATAGATAAACATAGAACATTTTATCTGAAAACAAAAGAATATACCTTCTTCTCAGCACCTCACAGTACCTTCTCCAAAACTGACCATGTACTCAGTCACAAAATAGACCTCAGCAAATATAAGAAGATTGAAATAATTCCATGCACCCAATCAGATCACCATGGACTAATGTTGGCTTTTAGTAACAACAAAAACATCAGAAAGCCCATATACATATGGAAACTGAACAACACTCTACTCAATGGTAACTTGGTCAACAAAGAAATAAAGAAAGAATTTAAAGACTTTTTAGAATTTAATGAAAACAAAGGCACAACATAACCAAACTTAAGGGACACATGAAGCAGTGCTAAGAGGAAAACTCATAGCTCTGGGTGACTCCAAAAAGATAGTGGAAAGAGCATACACTAACAGCTTGACATCACATCTGAAGGTTCTAGAACAAAAAGAAGCAAATATACCCAAGAGGAGTAGATGGCAAGAAATAATCAAACTCAGGGCTGAAATCAACCAAACCAGGAGCTGGTTCTTTGAAAAAACCAACAAAATAGATAAACCCTTAGCCAAATGTCATGGACCATCCCAACTGGGAACTAAATCAGAGGGGGAATTCTGGATATCAGGAGAGGAAACAGGTCCAGTGAGTGACAAACAGACACAACCACAGAGGCGGTTTGAATCTGAATGTATTTTCCTGAATATCTCCTAGTCCAGTCAAGTTAACATCTCAAATTAAACATCACATTCATCTGTTAAAGCTTCAGTTTTCTTGGGCAGTACAGGCTGTTTAACCGTAGTCCAGGGTGGCTGCGGTTAAACTGCTTTTTCTTCGTGGCCCCACTGTAGTGCTAGCCCAACGGGAGCTGAGGAAAGACGATTCCTGCGTCTGCAGAGCTTAGAGAGTCTCCTGGCCCATGCTGTCCTCTAAGAGCACTTCTGCCTAGTCCACCCACTGTATTCTTCTCTGTGCCATGCTCGGGGCCACCATAGGCCCCCTACAATCAGCTCTGGTAGCAGCCCCTAGCCCCCAGCCTGGGGCTGCTGTAGACACCCCCTCCCCCGGTGAACTAACTCACTGCCCAGAGGGTCTCCCTGAGTAAAAAGTATCTACAGTCTCCTGAATCACACCTGGATAAGCTAAAAATGTTTTGGTCAAAGACTCCCTAGGTGGGGTCTGCAAAAAACAAGCTTGCCTTGCTACCCAGGTGAGCCAGGGTAGAGATAGCCTGCCTGCTTAACAAGCAAGGTCAAGAGTTAAAGGCGGAACAGGATTAACTTGTCTGCAGTGGATGTCCCAGAGGTATCCAATTCAGTTGCAAATTAGCAACTCAAAAGACAGAAAGCCTGGCCTCTGGGATAAGGGAGGTAGCTTTGAGCTATGCACCACCTCAAATGTAAATTCTTACTACCTTGCCCAACACCCACTTGTAAGGCAAAGACTTTATATAAGGTTCTTCTGATGTAAATATCCTTAGTCTGGATCTATTGTTTCCAAATCCATCAGCCCTGCATGTAAGACTAAAAACAAGAAAGAACCTGTGATTTTCAGATTCCTGGAAAATTTTACTGCCTGCTAAAAAAGCTTTTTCTACCATATCTGGGGCCATAATACATATATATCCTGTTGGGAGGTAAATGTAATTACATAAATGATTGGAGCAAAGTGTTCCAGAATTTTTTGGCTACAAGATGGGTTCTTTTACATCTTAATATGGTCAGTATTCTTAGTCCTGGCCACTAGGAAGGAGAGTTTCAGAAGTATAGTAAATGCCAAGTGAGATTTTTCAGCTTCTGTGCTAACAGAGTGTTTTGCCAAAATTCCCAGGAGACATTTTTCACCTCTGTCTGTAAAATTTTGTTTTACAGATTTCACTGGGCCACTGCGGCAGCCAAACTAACCAGAGGGCAAAGAGACAGTATCCAAATGAGCAAAATCAGAAATGATAAGGAAGACATAACAACAGATACTGAGGAAATCCAAAAACTCATCAGATCCTACTACAAAAGCCTATATGCAACACAAGTGGAAAATCTAGATGAAATTGACATTTTTCTAGACATATCCCAGGTACCAAAGTTAAATCAGGATCAGATTGTCGTAGTACAGAATTCAATCAGACCTTCAAAGAAGACCTAACACCAATACTCTTCAAACTATTCCACAAAGTACAAATAGGAGGAATACTACACAACTCGTTCTATGAAGCCACAATTATGCTAATACCAAAAGCACACAAAGATTCAACAAAGAAAGAGAACTTCAGACCATTTTCCCCGTATAAATAGGGATGCAAAAATAAAATTCAATAAAATTCTTGCCAACCAAATCCAAGAACACATCAAAACGGTCATTCACCACGATCAAGGAGGCTTCATCCCAGGGATGCAGGTATGGTTCAATATACAGAAATCCATCAATGTAATCCACTATATAAACAAACTCAAAGAAAAAAACCACATGATCATTTCATTAGATGCTGAGAAAGCATTTGACAAAATCCAACACCTTACTTCATGATAAAAGTCTTGGATAGATCATGAATTCAAGGCCCATACCTAGACAACAGTAAAAGCAATATGCAGCAAACCAGTAGCCAACATTAAACTAAATGAAGAGAAATGTGAAGCAATCACACTGAAATCAGGGACTAGACAAGGCTGCACACTCTTTCCCTACCTGTTCAATATAGTACTCAAAGTCCTAACAAAAGCAATTAGACAACAGAAGGAGGTCAACAGGATTCAAATTGAAAGGGAAGATGTCAAAATGTCACTATTTGCAGATGATATAATAGTATACTTATGTAACCCCAAAAATTCCACCAGAGAACTCCTAAACCTGATAAACAACTTCAGCAAAGTGCCTAGATATAAAAATAACTCAAAGAAATCAGTAGCTTTCCTGTACTCAAAGAATAAAGAGACTGAGAAAGAAATTAGGGAAATGACACCCTTTACAAGTCTCAAAATAATATAAAATACTTTGATATGACTCTAACCAAGCAAGTGAAAGATCTGTAGGACAAGAACTTCAAGTCTCTGAAGAAAGAAATTGAAGATCTCAGAAGATGGAAAGATGTCCCATGCTCATGGATAGGCAAGGTTAATATATTAAAAATGGCCATCTTGCCTAAAGGAATCTAAAGATTCAATGCAATCCCCATCAAAATTTCAACTCAGTTCTTCATAGAGTTAGAGCAATTTGCAAATGTATCTGAAATAACAACAACAACAACAAAACAGGATAGCAAAAATTATTCTCAATAATAACAGAACTTCTGTTGGAATCACCATCCCTGTCCTCAAGCTATGCTACAGAGTAATAGTGATTAAAAAAAAAAAAACCTGCATGGTATTGGTACAGTGACAGGCAGGTAGATCAATGGAATAGAATTGAAGTCCCAGAAATGAACCCACACACCTATGATCACTTGATCTTTAGCAAAGGAGCTAAAACCATACAGTGGAAAGAAGACAGCATTTTCAACAAGTGGTGATAGATCAACTGGCAGTCAACATGTAGAATAATGCAAATTGATCCATTCTTATCTCCCTTTACAAAGCTCAAGTCCAAGTGGATCAAGGATCCCCACAGAAAACCAGACACACTGAATCCAATAGAAGAGAAAGTAGGGAAGAACCTGGAGCACATGGCCACAGGGGAAATTTTCCTGAACAGAACACCAATAGCTTATACTCTAAGATCAAGAATTGACAAATGGGACCTCATAAAATTACAAAGTTTCTGTAAGGCAAAGGATACTGTCAAAAGGACAAAATAGCAACCAACACATTGAGAAAAGATCTTTACTAATTCTACATCCAATAAAGTGCTAATATCCAATATATACAAAGAACTCAAGAAGTTAGATTCCAGAGAACCAAATAACCTTATTTTAAAAATGGGGTAGAGAGCTAAACAAAGAATTCTCAGGTGAGGAATACTGGATGGCTTAAGAACACCTACAGTGATGTTCAATATCCTTAATCATCAGGGAAATGCAAATCAAAACAACCCTGAGATTCTACCTCAAACCAGTCAGAATGGCCAAGATCAAAAATTCAGGGGACAGCAAATACTGGAGAGGATGTGGAGAAAGAGGAACACTCCTCCAATGCTGGTAGGATTGCAAGCTGGTAAATCCACTCTGGAAATCAGTTTGGTGGTTCCTCAGAAAATTGGACCCAGCTATACCACTCCTGGGCATATACCCAGAAGATGCTCCAACATGTAATAAGGACATACGCTCCACTCTGTTCATAGCAGCCTTATTTATAGTATCCAGAAGCTGGAAAGAACCCAGATGACCCTCAACAGAGGAATGAATACAGAAAATATGGTACATTTACACAATGGAGTACTACTCAGCTATAAAAAACAAAACAAAACAGTGAACTCACAAAATTCTTAGGCAAATGGATGGAGCTAGAAAATATCATCCTGAGTGAGGTAACCCAATCACAAAAGAACACGCATGATATGCACTCACTAATACATGGATATTAGTCCAAAAGCTCAGAATACCCAAGATACAATTCACAGACCACATGAAATTCAAGAAGAAAGAAGACCAAAGTGTGGATACTTTGATCCTTATTGGAAAGTTAACCAAAATACCCATGACTCACAGCCAAACAATAGAATGAGCATAGGGTCCTCAATGGAGCAGCTAGAGAAAGGAGCCAAGGAGCTGAAGAGGTTTGCAACCCTGCAGGAGGAACAATAATATGAACCACCCAGTACCCCCAGAGCTTCCATCGACTAAGCCACCAACCAAAGAGTACACATGGAGGGACCCATGGCTCCAGCTACATATGTAGCAGAGGATGGCCATTTCAGACATCAGTGAGAGGAATGGCCATTGGTCCTGTGACTACTTGATTTCCCCAGAATAGGGGAATACAAGTCAGGACATGGGGGGGAGGGCTGTGATGAGGAGGGGGAGGATGGATGAATGGGGGGTGGTGGAGGGGTAACTGGAAAAGAGAATACCATTTGAAATATAAATAAAGCAAATATCTAATAAAAAAAAGAAAGTAATTTTCCAATTCATCTAGAATAACAAGATACTCAGGATAATGAAACTACTCTCAACAACAAAAGAACTTCTGACAGAATCTACACCCCTGACCTCAAGCTGTACTATAGAGCAAACAGTATAAAAACCTGCATGGTATTGGTACAATGACAGGCAGGTAGATCAGTGGAGTAGAATTGAAGACCTACAAATGCACCCACACACCTATAACCTATAGTCACTTGATCTTTGACAAAGGAGCTAAAACCATCCAGTAGAAAAAAAGATAGCCTTTTTAACAAATGGTGCTGGTTCAACTGACAGTTAGCATGCAGAAGAATGCAAATCGACCCATTCTTATCTCCTTGTACAAAGCTCGAGTCCAAGTGGATCAAGGACCTCCACATAAAACCAGACACACTGAAACTAACAGAAAAGTTAGTGAGGAAGAGCCTCAAGCACATGGGCACAAGGGAAATTTTCCTGAACAGAACACCAATAGCTTATGCTCTAAGATCAAGAATTGACAAATGAGACTTCATAAAATTATAAACCTTCTGTAAGACAAAGGATACTGTCAATAGGGCAAAACAGCAGGCAACAGATTGGGAAAAGATCTGTACTAATCCTCCATCTGATAGAGGACTTATATCCAATATAATACACATTTTCAATTCCTAGAATTATAGGGTCCAGCAGGGACTCCTCCTATTATGCATCAGTGGTCAGCTGGCTGGCCACAACTGGGGTGTTCTAATGAACAGGGCTTACCTCTCCCATATGTAATATTTGTGTACCACAATTCTTTAATTAAGTAAATATTGTCTCATGGATTCAATGAACCTAATCTTTCCATGAAGGAGAAAAAGAAGCCAATGTCTTTCACTAGGTGCTGTTCTCAGGTTGAAGTAGACTTGTTAATGGAAATGAGCTGTTGTTTTGGGTGAGAAATTGTGGTTAGTCAATGTGGATCTTTTGCTATCAATTCTTCTAGTGCCTTGGGACACTGCTTTCTCTCTCTCTCTCTCTCTCTCTCTCTCTCTCTCTCTCTCTCTCTCTCTCTCTCTCTTTCTCTCTCTCTCCTTCCTTCCTTCTTTCTCTCTCTGTCTCTGTATCTCTCTCTCTCCCTTCCTTCCTTCCTTCCTTCCTTCCTTCCTTCCTTCCTTCCTTCCTTCCTTCCTTCCTTCTTTCTCTCTCTGTCTCTGTATCTCTCTCTCCCTTCCTTCCTTTCATTCTTTCGTTCTTATTTTCTTTTGTCCTTTAGATGTTGTGAGTAGTTTTAAATGGTGCTTTATGCAGTGTTGCAACCACAGTACCTCAGCCTGATTATTACTTTTCCACTTGTGATTTCTGTGACAAAGGCAAGATAGTTAGTGCCCCTAGGTGTCAATTGTTTCATCTCTTTTATTTCTTTCTTTTACCTTCTAGGTTTGGGATATTTGATAGTCTCCTGAACACACTTTCTGCTGCTTACACTTTCTGCTGCCTAGACGTGGTACACAAAACATTTTCATCCTGGTTTTTGTTTGTTTGTTTGTTTGTTTGTTTTTTAAATATTTATTTATTTAACTACAATTTTTAAAGAAGCATGTGAGTATTCATAGAGGTCACAGGAAGGCTTCAGAATTCCTGAAGCTGAATTTGTAAGAGGGTGGTAAGCTTTTTATATCAGGTCTGAGAAACAAACTCAGGTCCTCTGGAAAAATAGCAAGGTTTCTTAACCTCTATGATGTTTCCTCTGTTTCTATCTTGTCTAGAAATGGTGTGAAGGATAGAAACATGAGTAGTGGGAACATATACTCTCACTAGTGATTTGGTTTGGTGTTTAAATATTTTGTTGTTTTTATTGCATCTGCAATTTTGGAGCATAAAAGAATAACAAGAAGCTATTGCAAGCAACATTGTACAAAAATGTATTAATTTTATATTATGGTAGGAGGAGAGATTCTGGCTCTAAACACCTAAATCAAGCATTTGTAATACTTCTAAATCTTAAACCAAAGTACTTCTCATTAAAATGAACTATCTCTCATTGATACATTAATTTAAAAAAAAAAGTAAGAATAGAGAGCTATCACTAAGCTACTTTCTCACATACACCCAAATTCTTATACATAGTCATTAAGAATAAAACTTCTAGAAACAACAATTTCAGCAAAATGGCAGAGTACTTACAATACTTATAATAATATAAAAAACTTATAAAAATCAGTAGCCTCCTTTATATATATTGGATATTAGCCCTCTATCTGATGTAGGATTGGTGAAGATCTTTTCCCAATTTGTTGGTTGCCGATTTGTCCTCTTGATGGTGTCCTTTGCTTTACAGAAACTGTAATTTTATGAGGTCCCATTTGTCAATTCTTGCTCTTAGAGCATATGCTATTGGTGTTCTGCTCAGAAACTTTCTCCCTACCACTCTGGAAAGCAGTCTGGCAGTTCCTCCGAAAACTGGGCACCTCACTTCCAGAAGATCCTGCTATACCACTCCTGGGCATATACCCAGAGGATTCCCCACCATGTAATAAGGATACATGCTCTACTATGTTCATAGCAGCCCTATTTATAATTGCCAGATGCTGGAAAGAACCCAGGTATCCCTCAACAGAAGAGTGGATGCAAAAAATGTGGTATATCTACACAATGGAGTACTATTCAGCCATTAGAAACAATGAATTCATGAAATTCTTAGGCAAATGGATGGAGCTAGAGAACATCATACTAAGTGAGGTAACCCAGACTCAAAAGGTGAATCATGGTATGCACTCACTAATAAGTGGTTATTAACCTAGAAAACTGGAATACCCAAAACATAATCCACACATCAAATGAGATACAAGAAGAAAGCAGGAGTGGTCCCTGGTTCTGGAAAGACTCAGTGAAACAGTATTTGGCAAAACCAGAACGGGGAACTGGGAAGGGGTGGGAGGGAGGACAGGGGAAGAGAAGGGGGCTTACGGGACTTTCGGGGAGTGGGGGGGGGCTAGAAAAGGGGAAATCATTTGAAATGTAAATAAATTATATCGAATAAAAAAATAACAATAAATAAAAAAAAAACCACAGCAAAAAAAAAAAAAAAAAAAAAAAAAAGAAACTTTCTCCCTGTACCGATGTCCTCAAGGGTCTTCCCCAGTTTCTTTTCTATTAGCTTCAGAGTGTCTGGCTTTATGTGGAGGTCCTTGATCCATTTGGATTTGAGCTTAGTACAAGGAGACAAGGATGGATCAATTCACATTCTTCTGCATGCTGACCTCCAGTTGAACCAGCACCATTTGTTGAAAAGGCTATCTTTTTTCCATTGGATGTTTTCAGCCTCTTTGTCGAGGATCAAGTGGCCATAGGTGTGTGGGTTTATTTCTGGATCTTCAATCCTGTTCCATTGATCCTCCTGCCTATCACTGTACCAATACCATGCAGTTTTTAACACTATTGCTCTGTAGTATTGCTTGAGGTCAGGGATACTGATTCCCCCAGATTTTCTTTTGTTGCTGAGAATAGTTTTAGCTATCCTGGGTTTTTTGTTGTTCCAGATGAATTTGATAATTGCTCTTTCTAACTCTGTGAAGAATTGAGTTGGGATTTTGATGGGTATTGCATTGAATCTGTATATTGCTTTTGGCAAAATGGCCATTTTAACTATATTGATTCTATAGACTCCAGAAAACCGAACAACCCTATTAAAAAATGGGGTACAGAGTTAAACAAAGAATTCTCACCTGAAGAACTTCGGATGGCGGAGAAGCATCTTAAAATGCTCAACTTCATTAGTCATTAGGGAAATGCAAATCAAAACAACCCTAAGAATTCATCTTACACCAGTCAGAATGGCTAAGATTCAGGAGACAACAGGTATTGGAGAGGGTGTGGAGAAAGAGGAACACTCCTCCACTGCTGATGGGGTTGCAAATTGGTACAACCACTCTGGAAATCAGTCTGGCGGTTCCTCCGAAAACTGGGCACCTCACTTCCAGAAGATCCTGCTATACCACTCCTGGGCATATACCCAGAGGACTCCCCACCATGTAATAAGGATACATGCTCTACTATGTTCATAGCAGCCCTATTTATAATTGCCAGATGCTGGAAAGAACCCAGGTATCCCTCAACAGAAGAGTGGATGCAAAAAATGTGGTATATCTACACAATGGAGTACTATTCAGCCATTAGAAACAATGAATTCATGAAATTCTTAGGCAAATGGATGGAGCTAGAGAACATCATACTAAGTGAGGTAACCCAGACTCAAAAGGTGAATCATGGTATGCACTCACTAATAAGTGGTTATTAACCTAGAAAACTGGAATACCCAAAACATAATCCACACATCAAATGAGGTACAAGAAGAAAGGAGGAGTGGCCCCTGGTTCTGGAAAGACTCAGTGAAACAGTATTCGGCAAAACCAGAACGGGGAAGTGGGAAGGGGTGGGTGGGAGGACAGGGGAAGAGAAGGGGGCTTACAGGACTTTCGGGGAGTGGGGGGGCTAGAAAAGGGGAAATCATTTGTAATGTAAATAAATTATATCGAATAAAAAAAATTAAAAAAAAAGAAATGTAAATAAAAAATATATCGAATAAAAAAAAGTGGAAATGAAAAAAAAATCAGTAGCCTTTCTATATACCAATAACAATCACACTGAAGATACACTTTTGTGTATTTTGTTCGGGTTTTTTGTTTGTTTATTTTTAATTGCTTTTTATTCATGTTACAACCTAATATCAGCCCTTCCTCTCCTTCCAGTACTCTTCAGGAAAGTCCTCCTCCCATTCCACCATCCCCTTTTCAAAAAAGAAGGGGAAACCCCCTCTGGGTGTCAAACACCAATCCCCACCCTTGCACATTAAATAGCTGCTGGAGTAGGCACATCCTCTCCCACTGAGGCCAGACAAGGCTATCCATTTAGTGGCATGGGATCCACAGGCAGGCAACAGGCTCAGGGACAGCCCCTGCTCTAGTTGTTGGGGGACCTGCATGAAGACCAAGCTGCTTATCTGCTACATATGTGCAAGAAGCCTAGGTCCAGTCCATGCTCACCTTTTGGTTGGTGATTCAGTCTCTGGGAGACCCTCACAAGTGTCCAGATTAGTTGACTTTCTTGATTTTCCTGTGAGGCCCAATGTTGTCTTTGAGTCCCTTAATCCTTCCTAAGGATTAAGTTTAAGTCCCTTAAACTCTTCTTTAAGACTCCTTGAGCTCCATTTAATGTTTGGGTGTGGGTATCTGCATCTGTCTTCATAGCTGCTGTATGGAGCCTCTCAGAGGACAGTTGTGCTAGCTTCCTGTCTGTAAAACCAAAGGAGTATCATTAATAGTATCAGGGATTGATTCTTGATCATGGGTTGGGTCTTAATTTGGTGAAGTCATTTGTTGGCTATTCCTCAGTCTCTGCTATATCTTTGTCTTTGAAAATCTTGTAGGCAGGACACATTTGGGGCCTAAGGTTTTGTGGGTGGGTCACTGTCCTTGTCCTTCTACTGGGAGTCCTGCCTGGTTATAGGAGGTAGCTGTTTCAGAATCCATATCCCTCACTTCTAGGCATCTCAGCTATAGTTGCTCCCACAGACCCTCAATGGCATCTCCCTGTGACAGTTTGTACATGTTTGGCCTGGGGAGTGGCACTATTAGAAGGTGTAGCCTTCATGGAGTAGACGTATAACTTTGGGTGTGGGCTTTCAGACCCTTGTCCCAGCTGCCTGGAAGCCTTCAGATGAAAATATAGAACTCTCAGCCCCTCCTGCATCATGCCAAACTGGATGCTTCCATGTTCCCACCTTGATGATAACTAACTGAACCTCTGAATCTATAAGCATCCATAATTAAATGTTGTTCTTATAAGTGTTGCCTTGGTCGTGCTGTCTGATCACATCAGTAGAACCCTAATTAAGACACTCACCATTCCAGGTCTCTGGTATATTCTAGAGATTGCCCCCCCCCCACACACACACACCTCTACTTTCCTTTCTCCCTCCCCTGTTCTCCTTACATATGCTCTCCCTTTCCCCTCCCCATCCACTCTTCCACTCAGCTCCCTCCTTCCCTTCACCTCCAATATCTATTTTGTTTTCACTTCTGAGAAAGATTCAGGCATCCTCCCTTGGGCCATATTAGCTATTTGGCTTCTTTGGGTCTGTTGATTATAGCATGGTTATTCTTTACCTTACAGCTAATATCCACTTATAAGTGAGTATATACAATGAACTAGAAAATATCATCATGAGTAAAGTAACCCAGACCCTAAAGACCTCAATTTGAAAATTTAAAGAGTGAAACTTCTAGAGAAAATATATATATAAGACACAGGTGTAGAAAAAGACTTTCTGAACAGAATTCCATTTGTTCAGGAATTAAGGCCAACAGTTGACAATCAGGACTAAAAACTAAAACTATAAAGCTTCTGCACAACTAAGGAAACAAGTGAATGAAAAAAATTCACAGAATGGAAGAGAATCATTGCCAGCTATACATCTGACATGGGACCCATATCGAGCAAATACAGAGAACCGAAAAGAGTCAAGGAAACAAATCACACAATTAAAATATTGTCTAGGAATTTAAACAGAGTGTTTGATAGAAGAAATAAGAATGGCTAAAAAATACTTCATAGTGTTCATCATCCTTAGCACTCAGGAAAATACAAATTAAAGCAACTTTGAAATGTCATTTTACCTTAGTCAGAATGGCCCAGGTCAACAAAACTACTGACAACAAATACTGGTGAGGCTGTGCAGAGAGAAGCCTTCATTTACTGTTGGTAGAAACTTGGTGCCAGACACTCTAAAAATCAGCATGGAAAGTCCTCATAAAAAGCTAAAAACAAATCTACCATAGGACCCAACTACAAGACTCGTTGGCCTGTGCCCAAAAGGACTCAACATCTTCCTCCACAGATATTTGTTTAGCATTGTTCATAGGCATCCTATTTACAGTAGCCAGGGAGGGGGAACAAGCTAAATGTTCTTCAACTGATATACAGACAACAAAAATGTGGTACAGATAATGCCATGGAGCTCATGAAATTTGCAGGCAAATGGATGGACCTAGAAAAGATAATAATGAATGAGGTAGCACAGGCCCCGGAAGAGAAACAAACACTGCTTGGTTTCTCTTTCCTCTATGGTTCCTAGATCCAAACCCTCAGATGAGAATGTACAGCATGGAGTAACCACGTAAACCAGAAAGTATAAGTAGACCATAGGCGTGGGGGGGGTGATTAAGAAGAAAATAGCAGGATATAGGTTATGTGATGTAGGGACCAGAAAAATGAGCAAGGCCCCCAACTGGCAAGGAACAAGGGAGGTCAATACAGAATGAGAAGGGACAGGGGGAAAATAGCATCAACATTTTTTTGATAAAGCCTCAATGAATCATTTTATATTTACCTAATATTATATACAATGCATGCATATATTAAAAGAATAGTTACACCACTTGGACTTACAATGTTCCCCACAAGAACCACAGACTAACAAAAAAACCCTAGAACCAAGTATGAGAAACCTTTCAAATGATTTGTCAGGGATAGTCTACATGATTTTCCCAAACAATATAAACTATCACTATAGTCCCTTGATTGTCTGTCAGGGGTCAGTGTTGGGCCCTATTGTAGAAGACATACCACATTTAAGATACAAGACTGTGGCATTTCAAGCTGGATCTAGCCTGACCACCTTTTTCATTTCATCTATCTTTCATGGTACTAGAAAATGCTATGCAAGCTGCAAAGGAAGGAGCACATTCAAATAGTCCTACTGAGTTGCTGCAACGTCTATAAACCATGACAATGACAGCATGAAAATATATCCTTAATGGTACAATAAGGAACACCCACATATTGGTGGTAAGCCAACAGTTGTCTAATAGGATTTAAGGCCCACTCAGGAGGGTGCTGGAAACCTAGTCAGCTTCTTAGACCTATTTAGGTCATGGACCTTAGAAAAGAATCTATTACTACCACTTTGTTAGACCAGCATAATTCCTTATCCTTATATCCACAGATAAGTGTAGCTACTGTAGGTACCCGAGGCCTGCAAAGCTTGTGACGCC
This sequence comes from Apodemus sylvaticus, assembly GCF_947179515.1. Taxonomy (NCBI): domain Eukaryota; kingdom Metazoa; phylum Chordata; class Mammalia; order Rodentia; family Muridae; genus Apodemus; species Apodemus sylvaticus. Next base: position 65,867,051 of record NC_067482.1, on the reverse strand, counting down.
ATACAAGCGACAATCAAGACAATGTATAGGTGTGTTGCTAAGGCAACAGCTGCCGTTTACCCAGAATTCCATAGCCTACCTTTACCTGTAATTATGTCACCACCGATATATAACCGGGCAGTGCTTCTTCCCCGTCCTCTTTTCTCTTTTCTCTTTTCTCTTTTCTCTTTTCTCTTCCCTCTTTCTCCCCTTCCTTCCCGCCCACTACCCCTTCCCTATCTTAAATAAAGCCCCACGTGGAACTGTTTGGCCTGGCCTGTCTCATTGCGGCTCATGGCTCCACCGCATCCCCACGCGTGGTGCGGCGTGCGCCTGAGCAAGCAAGGTGAGCAGACAGGACAGTTGCGCAGAAACCAACAGCTACCATCTGCCATTTTAAAAAAAACCCTCTCTTTACCTATTTAGGTCATGGACCTTAGAAAAGAATCTATTACTACCACTTTGCTATACTACCACAAATGGAGACCATCACAGAAAACTACAATTAGACACAATGAAATGATAATAGATCATGGGGAGCTCAGCCCCAGCAGATACATCTATATCACAACTTCTGCATCTGTAGCTCAGAGAATATCACAGAACAGAGGATGGAAAAATTTAAAGCCCAGAATACCAGACTCTTTACAATGGTTGCATAAAAGAGTCTTGAACAACGGTAACATCAGTGAACATGTTAATGTGCAAAGTGGAAAAGTTAGTGGGGGTTCACCTGTGGACAAAAAAGTACAGGCAACTAATGACTTGTGTGTGTGTGTGTGTGTGTGTGTGTGTGTGTAACAATAATAGTCATAGATAAAAGGCTATCAACTTGAGAGAGGGCCATAGGAGGGATTTAAGGGAGGGCACATGGAAAGAGCAGAGGGAGAAAAGAGGGGAGGGAGAGAGTGATATAATTTTATCTCAATTAAAATATATATTTTTTGAAAAAGAGTAAAAGCTGCCACACACCTTCAGGAGTTAATTTGGAAATCTCTTATACAGATAAACACTTGTACCTTCCATCAATGTCCTATTTCTCATTTTGTCCATACTCAAGTGAAATTCATTCACATATGTACCAACTATATAACATTGTTCTGAAAATGCAATTTGAAGTAGAAAAATGTTGGGAACGAACCAAGCATTTGTTGCAAAGTAAACAGATAATTTGTGGTTTAACACAAAACACAATTTTTATAGTAACAAAGATGGCTGAGATATGTGTATTTGTTATTCTGGTTACACTGCACTTCAGAACAAAAAACAGAGTGGGGAAAAGGGAGTGGAAGTAATAACATAAATAAATAAAAACTAAGTGAGATAAATAATCTGGGTCATGCACAGTCTATGTCATAGTCAATTGACTTTTTTCATGCTACAAACACATTTCCAAAGACAAATTACTTCATTATATGTGTTTTAATAAAATAAGAAAATTTAACTTCACTTCAGAGGTCAATTTTAAAATTACACACAGAATATATAAATATAAATTACATCTAATGCATATACTATATACCCATAAAATATATATACTGCATACATATGGATCTTGTATGTGTACTATACCTAAAACACACAGTATACATCTTTTATAAACACTGCTTGCATATTTCCTAGGTTTTTATTTATTTCTTGAAGAAAATTGGAGGTAATTAATAGTTTTTCCCTAGGCTTTTCATAGTCTTTCAAATGGATTCTCACACAAGCCTGCACCCTTACTACATGCAGTATTACTCCATGGTTATTTTACATGCTGGCCCTGCCAGAATCTTACCCTGGGATATTGCTGACACAGCGTCCCAGGATGTCATCTGAGCCTCCATATCCCAGCTCATACTGGTCCACTCTCATTTCCCAGAGTACAGCACTTCAGGCTCATCATCATCCAAGCCTACTCCTTTCTATTCTTTTTATTTTCCCTGCCAGAGTCTTTTTTATTCATTAAGAGCTAACTCATTATGTTCATTCACAACGACAAAATTTACCTTCTTAAAATACACACATTTGTGTACTAGAAATGAGAGACATGGTAGTAGACCAGAAAGAACACAAGAATAAAAAACAACAGAGTCGATAGACACCATTGTCTAAGTGTTTTATGTGGTTTTAGGTTCAGTGCAGTCTTTCCTTGCTGTCTTCACGGATCCCTCATTGTCTTTGCATTTTCAGTGTGTTTCTCTCCTATTTCCAGTGTTTTCTCTCATTGTACATAGAAAGCCACCGACACACTGCTTCAAATGCTGCATTCCACTTTTTTGTGAGTTCAGCGAGAATAAAGTCTGCTATGGACTGGTGATGGTTTAATTGTGTATCCTCCAAGTTTCTTGACATCAGAGGCTAGATTCCCTGGGTAGCAAATTTGGGGATGTCATATAACCTTTGACGAGTTGTGCCTAATGGAAGAACTTAGGTCCTGGGACATGTGGTTGTTTCCTTGTGGTCTCATGGTAGTTTCCCAGAGTATTGTTACAAAAGGAACAACTCTGGGGCTACTCATCTCTGTCCTGAAATCAGAATGTCACCAATGGGTTGGATAGGCCGTTGAGCAGTTAATAGTGAATATCTCTTTTGAAGAGGACATGAGTTCATATCTGGGTGTCTCAAATATACATGTAACTCTAGCTTCATGGGATATGATACTTCTGGTATCACACACCACACACACACACACACACACACACACACAGACACACGGAGGAGAGAGAGGAGAGGTAGAGGCAGACAGACAGACAGACAGACAGACAGAGGCACAGAACTAAATCTTAAAAAATAGATGTCACCAGTTTGCTACCGTTGCTATCTGCCATGAGATGATACAGAAAGGAGTGGCCCTCACCAGGACAACAACATATCAGTTTGGACTTTGAACCTCCATAACTGTCAAAATAGATCTCTTTTCTTCATGAGGAGTCCAGGTCAGTTATTTCGTTTGGGCTGTGAGAAGCTAACATCCTTTTCTAAATGTAGCCATGTAGCCATCTCAAAGACCTTCTCTACTTAAATGTTTACTGCTCACTAGCTGGACTTCCAAGGCCTGTTGCTCTAGGAAGTAACCATGCTTAGGGCGTCCAATCTGAAATACAAAACCTGGAGTTCTCTTAGGCTCCTGTCTCTTGGAGACAGAAGTGTAGTGTACTAGACAATGAATGCCATAATCATCCATGCAGATCATACTGCATTGTTTCTGTAGTAACTAGTGAAGTAGACTTGATTGACAGCAAATATTTTTTTAAGGTGGTACAACATTTCTTTTCTTTTTTTTTATAAGTATTTTTTTATTCGATATATTTTTTATTTACATTTCAAATAATTTCCCCTTTTCTGGCCCCCCACTCCCTGAAAGTCACATAAGCCCCCTTCCCTCCCCCTGTTCTCCCACCCACCTCTTCCCACTTCCCTGTTTTGGTTTTGCCCTATACTGCTACACTGAGTCTTTCCAGAACCAGGAGCCACTCCTCTGTTCTTGTACCTCATTTGATGTGTGGATTATGTTTTGGGTATTCCAATTTTCTAGGCTAATATCCACTTACTAGTGAGTGTGTACCATGATTGATCTTTTGAGACTGGGTTACTTCACTTAGTATGTTGTTCTCCAGCTCCATCCATTTGCCTAAGAATTTCATGAATTCATTGTTTCTAATGCCTGAATAGTACTCCATTGTGTATATATACCACATTTTTTGCATCCATTCTTCTGTTGAGGGATACCTGGGCTCTTTCCAGCTTCTGGCAATTATAAATAGGGCTGCTATGAATATAGTGGAACATGTATCCTTATTACATGCTGGGGAATCCTCTGGGTATATGCCCAGGAGTGGTATAGCAGGATCCTCCGGAAGTGGACAGCAAGTATTTTATTGCTCAATTTGCATGCTACTATTTTTTCATTGGATATTTTATTTGCATTTCAAATGTTATCCCCTTTCCCAGTTTCCCCCCTCCTGGAAATCCCCTATCACATGCTCCCTCCCCCTGTTTCTATGAGGGTGTCCCTTCACCCACCATACTCTCACCTCCCCACTCTCATTTCCCCTACTCTAGGGCATTTACCAAACCTTCATAGGACCAAGGACCTTTCCTCCCATTGATGCCTGACAAGGCAACCCCTCACTACATATGCAGCTGAAGCCATGTGTACTCCTTGGCTGATGGCTTAGTACCTGGGAGATCTGGGGATCTGGTGGGTTGATATTGTTGTTCTTCCTATGAGGTTACAAACCCCTTTAACTCCCTCAGTCCTTTCTCTAACTCCTCTATTGGGGAACCCCTGCTCAATCCAATTGTTGGCTGAGAGAATCCCCTTCTGTATTTGCAAGGCTCTGGCAGGGCCTATCAGGAGATAGCCATTGCATGCTACTTTTAAAAAATGGTCTAGCTTCTATCATTACTATACCTCTAACCTATACTTAGGTCAGAGGGTTTAATACCCTCACTTACCCTCTTGAAGAATTCTTGTCCCAAGCCCTAACCTTCAGAGGTTGTTTACTATGGATACTTCCCTGCAAGAGTCTAAACCTCCATCCAGTACCTGAGACCAGCCTGGATGGACAGTGAACAGTGACTAGGCACTATGGCCTGGGTGTGGTCGTTAGCATGGCCTTGCTTTCGATGGTCTGAACTCCTCTACTGTTTTCTGTGCTTCTTTCCCCATTGCATAACATGTCCTGTCCCTTTGCATACATAAGGCTAACTAGACACTTCCAGTGACACCAGATCCCCCTTCTTCTGAGGATATCTTAGGCTCCTATACCTAACCCTGGCTTGAAGAGAATACATAAAATGTTTCTTCTGGTTGGAAGGATATTTCTTTACAGGATTGTACAAAATTTGGCCCTACAGTGGGTCCTATCTCTTTGGTACTAACGGACAATAATTCTTTCATGGTTTGTTTTTATTTTTTTAAACAAAAATGCATTTAAAAACATTTTATTGCTAAGTACCTCCAGAACAATTTTTGCACTGAGCTGTTCACCCATTATGGACAGTCAAGCCTCAGCTACACCCATTATGGATAGCCAAGCCTTAGCCACATTCCTTATTAAAAGAACTATCCTCTATCCTTTATCACAGAGACTATGGTCAATATTTTACAACTACTCCTCAAAGCAATCTGACTCTGGATGATCACCTGGCCCAAGGACAGGAAAATAACAGGTTGATAACTGAAAACAAATAGTGGCAGTTTCCTTGAGATTCCTTAGCACTTGTCTTAGGGTTTTATTGCTGTGAACAGACACCATAACCGATGTAAGTCTTATAAAGGACAACATTTAATTGGGGCTGGCTTTTTGGTTCAGAGGTTCAGTCTATCATCATCAAGGTGGGAGGATGGCAGCGCCCATGCAGGCATGGTGCAGGCAGAGCCAAGAGTTCTATATCTTCATCTGAAGTCTGCTAGCAAAGTACTGGCTTCCAGGGAGCTAGTCCTAGGGTTTAAGCCCACACCCACATTGACACATCTACTCCAACAAGGCCACACCTACTCCAACAGGCCACACCTCCAAATAGTGCCGCTCCCTGGGCCAAACATACACAAACCACCACAACACTCCTCCATAAAATGGATGGAGGTGATCCACTGAATCTGTGACTGCTTCAACAGAACACTGCAGGGAAGATGGTGCTCTGCCAACTGCCAAATATTGCCCATCTTTTCTTACCTCTTAAGATAGCAGTTTCCACACAAAATCCATGTATGGGTCTGTACTTTAGCCTTTAAAGCCCAATTTGTTGACCATAATCTAAGATTTTTTTAATCACTAGAAAAGAAAATGATAGGAACCTTCATCCTCCCAGTGTACAAGTATAGCATCCACTGGTGTGGATGTGTGGGGTCCTATGCATGATGCTCTTTGACTGAGGGCCATCAGGATTATATGTCCCTCAACTTCCCCACTTCACTTAGGTCCTGAGCTTTATTCCCACAACTGAATTGATTTGGAGCATCACCAAGCTGATTTACAGGTCACACAAAGCAGCCCTCAGACCAACAAAACAAGAGCCAGATTTACAAATCCTTGAAAACATATAATAAATGCCAAATAAAAACTTTCAATTTACCAATCTTTATTTGTGGGAAGTATAAATCAGCGGTACAAATGGAACACTGTTGGCTTTATTATGATTAAGTTTCTAAATTCTGATATTTTTGTCTTCGATTTATTTTTCTTCTCAAATTTGACCCTTTTTTATGAGTACACTTCTGATCTTAACAATGGGGGGTGGGGGGTGGGGGGAGCACCTTTGTTGCAAGTTAGAACAGACGCTTGGCTGACAGATGTTCCGCTTAGGTATTGATGCTCACATGGTGATGGTTAACCTTTCTGTTCAACTTGACTGCATTTGGAATCCCTTAGGAGAAACACCTCTGGGCAGGGCAAAGCTGTGGGGTGTTTCCAGGGAGGTTTAACAGAGATGCCTAGACCCACCCTGAATATGAATCTGGAGTCCTAGATTGAATAAAAAGGACAAAAGGCAGGAACTTAGCTGATTGCAGCACCTTAGCATGTTCTGCTTCCTGACTACAGAAGCAATACAACCATCTGTCTCAACCTCTTGCCACCATGCTCCCTCCACTATAATGAACACTACCTTCAACCTGTGAGATGAGGCAGCCCTTTGCCCCTTTAGTTGCTTTTTGTCACAGCACTGAGAGCAGTATCTAACATAGCACACTATTTTTAATGTAGAAGACCAATAGGACCTTTCCAATTTCTGGCCACTGGCCCATTTACCAAGAAGTCTTAGATACAGGGTTGCACTTAGCCAAGCAAAGCCAGGGATATCCCCACAAGAGTCCTCTAGGATGTCCCGCCCCCACCCCCCAAGAGTCCTCTGCTTTCCTTTAATTGGTTTGTTGCACAGTGACTTCTAATATTCTTCCTGGTTTTGCATGACATGACTTTAAGATGTATTTTCTTTAGAAAGAATTTGCAATCTCGGGCTCAGAAGCCATTAAGAACCCAACTTCTGCATAGGAGGAGGTAAACATATTAGAGGTACTGGGCAGTCTTGAGTGATAAGCAGCTCCAGTATTTTCCTGGTGAAGGGCATATGCTTGTGTCTGAAACTCTGCTGTAAATCATACTCTCTCTCTCTCTCTCTCTCTCTCTCTCTCTCTCTCTCTCTCTCTCTCTCTCTCTCACACACACACACACACACACACACACACACACACACAAACACACACAGACACACACACACACACACAGAGAGAGAGAGAGATCCTTTTGAGAAATGATGAGTGTCTTAGCATATTGTTAGTGGGCAGACCTCTATCAGCTAGTGACATCAACACAATTGTGAAAAGAAAAGAAAATGCAAAGCAGAAAAGAAGTTGAGGAGCTTAAACCAGTCTCTCCACCCACTGTTCATTTTAAGCCAATACCAGAGGAAGACACCATCTCAATGCAAAGAGGCTGTGCAGAGCATCACATGTGTTTCAAAATAAAAGCTTCTTTAATATTTTTATTACAAAAGTATAATTTTCAGCCCATAAAACAATATACATACGTGAATGTGTCCAATTCAAAGACAATAATTTTGTGCCCTCCATATTAAAAATGATGTTTTCTAGCTGGGAGAAAATGCCTCAGATGATGCTATCACAGTTTATTCCAGCACGAGTGAGCTGTTGTTTTGTTAGCATTAATTGACTGTCAAATTCAAAGTGGGAAACAGCTGTTATGAATTTGTCATCAATGTACATTTGGGATGTAACAGTGCCTGGTCATAGGTGACTTTTCCAGACTGAAAGATGAGGTTTAGGCACATATTTCTTTACCACACAGTGTCTCCCTTACCTTTAACAACTCCCCACAAAATATATTATTTTATCTGCACAGTACTATGTTAGAACTATAGTGTCTAGTAAATGCAGGAGAAAACATTAATTAAAAATATGAGCTGGGGAGATGGCTCAGCTAGCTCTTGCCACAGAAACTGGATTTGGAAATCCAGAGTTTGGATCTCCAAGCCAGGTAAATGCCCTCTGGACATGGTAGCATGCATGCAAAGCCCAAAGTCTACATCTACACACCTACATACCCGCACACCTGCAGGCACACACACACACACACACAAACACACACACACACACACAGGCCAGTTCTCCCAACAACTAGAATTGAGGTTTAGCCTGACACTTATCTGCTTGTGGATAGATCCTGTGCCCCTAACTGGGCTGCCTTGCCTGCCCGCAGTGGGAGAGATTGTACCTAGTCCTGCACTGACATGAGGTGCCAGGGTGGGTTGATTCCTCAGGAGGAACCTCCCCCTTCTACGAAGGGAAGGGAAGGGCTATGGGGGAGTACTGGGAAGAGAGGGAACTGCAATGTGTATGCAAAGTGAGTAAATACTTAAAAAATGAAAATGATTCCCAACAGCAATTTAGACCTGAACATGGTTATGCACACATGCACCCCCCATATGTGGCCACATGCAAAACATGCATGTACATTACATACACACACACACACATACACACATACACACATCACCATCTACCACCCAGGTCTATTTTTTTTAAAGACAAGATATCATGCATCCCAGGCTGGCTTCAAATACCTGATGTAGCTGAGAATGACTTCAGACTTCTGCCAACCCTATATCCATGTTCTAAGTGCTGGGATTGCAAACATGCCTAGTTTTACCCTGTGCTGGGGACTGAACCCAAGGCTTCATGCATGTTATACAGGCACTCTACCAACTAAGCTATGTCCTGTGTACACCCTTTCTGTACTACATCTGAGGCATTGAGGCAGAGAGATAAAATGTAAACACAGTATCTGTGCTTTGATTCTACCATGGGGAAGACTTGACTCACTGGTGAGGTATTCTACAAGTGATTTTTGCTACAAATAAAGTTTTCAAATTTATAGATGATACATTTTTTAAAAAATGAATTAGAGTAGGTAGTACTGTATTGGATTTTTTGTGTCTTTATTTGTTTGTTTTATTTTATTTTTGGTAATAGGTCCTTCTGCTTATTTGAATTTGACATGTAAGAGAGAAAAGAGATGATGGTAAAGTTTTGGATGGTCCTTATAAAATTGTAGGTAATAATTCTGTGGATAAGGGGCCCATATCTGAACATTGTTTGTCAGGATTCTTTGTTATACTGGACCAGGAAAAAAATAACAAGGACCTCTGCTTTGAAGAATTCATCATAATGGGTGGTTCTGTATACAGGCATGGGTCCTATAGAATGGGCTCTGGGCTTGCTGCAAATAGGTTTTTATAGTAGTTGTGAACACTAAAATGACTGTCTTTGTGTTTGAGAAAGAAGAGATCAAAGAGGTATGACCCCGATTCTCACAAGCATAAGCATGCCCTTACAGTGGATCTCCTGTGTTGGGCAAAGACACAGAGACTGGAGTCAGCTCTCACTCCTGACAGGAGCTCCCAGGTGCAGGGGTAGAAGAGAACCAGCCAACTAAGCTACAGACACGACAGAAAACATCCAGCTCATGGAGCAAACGGTAGAAGAGCAAAGAAACCTTTGTGGATGGTTTGTTTGGGAAAGAAAATAAATAAAGGAGATGGATTCTAGCAGGTCACAATGTTTGTATTGTGAAGATTTCAGGAAGTCTAACAAATGAAGCAGGGTGCGGTTACCTAGACAGGCAAATTTGGGCATATTGAAATGACATGATGCATGCAGTGTTTGAACTGAATCTCCTATTTCCAAAGAAGAGCATGTATGGATCCTTGTCTATGTAACAGATTATTTTAAAATGTTTGTATTACACGTTGTTTATTCTGTATGGGTGTGGGGAATTAAATGGGCATGGGTGTACATATGCCATGGCACATATGTGGAAGTCAAAGGACTATCTATAGAAACCAATTTTCTTCTTCCAACCAAGTAAGCTCCAGAGACTGAGTTCTTGTCACCAGGCTTGGCAGCACGTGCTTCTACCCTCTAACCCATCTTCCTGGCTCCAGAATGTTATGATCATTTCTAAAGCTATTTGAAAATCATTATTTAATAGCCTCAACTTTCCTTCTTAATGTTTAAAGAATAAAAAAAAAAGTACCTTGAAATCTTCAAACTGAGAATTAATGAAGTCTATTCTTAGGATAAGGGCAAGTTTGAAACATGAGTTAGTAAATGTATAAGAAATATATAAGAAAACACACTATGGTAAATGGCATAAAGTTAGGAAGCTTATACTAGAAGTCTGGGAGACTCTGTAATGGAAGGAGCCAGGAGTCACAGGGTTAGCACACGGGTTGCTGTCTATGGGTTTTGCTTTGTGAAGGTCATTCAAGCAACAGAGTCATCCTCGATCAAAGGAAGAAAAGGGTAGAGCTCTGAGTTAAGGGGCCAGAGAGAGTAAAAACAAAAAGAAGAAGAAGAAGAAGAAGAAGAAGAAGAAGAAGAAGAAGAAGAAGAAGAAGAAGAAGAAGAAGAAGCAGCTAGGAACATCTATTTGCAGCAGGGCCAGTGTTGACAAAGACTGAGGGACAGATGCAAATATTTCTGCTGCTTCCTGTCAAAGCCATGCATGGCAAACGGGCAGGAAATGAGGAGAGATGGCTTTTTCCCAGGTTGTTATCATTTATGCTTCCTTGTCCAATTACTGGCATTAGAATCATAATGCTGTGTGATGGTGGTGTTTTCTCCCAGTGCCCGGAAGCTGCCTCCCTAAGTGCTCATAAACATCTTTGGGAATGAGTGAGCCACAGACTACAAAATGCACTTCCTGACTCTGTCATTACGGGCATCTGGCCTTTACTGTGAGCCACTTACAAGTGGCCACATGCAAAGAAATGACACTTTGACGTTGATGGCGGCCATGGAGTATCAAACAGGAGCTAATTCATACCAGGTAGGTTGATGGTGTTTTAATGTCACTCTTTCTGATGATCTGGCTAACCCAAGATTCAATACTTCCAGCAAATATGGTCAGTGGGGAGTATAGAGGATCATGGGAAGAAACGAACTTCAAGTCTTCTTGCTGATATCTACCTTTATTTCCATTTCCTTTGGGCTTCCAACCTTTTGCAAAAGAATTTCTTTACCTCTTTCTTCCCAGCTGTATTCACATATTAGATGCCCATTCACACTCCTCTCTTTTTTTTTTTTAAGATTTATTATTATATGTAAGTACACTGTAGCTGTCTTCAAACACTCCAGGGGAGTCAGATCTCATTATGGATGGTTGTGAGCCACCATGTGGTTGCTGGGATTTGAACTCAGGACCTTCGGGAGAGCAGAGAGTGCTCTTAACTGCTGAGCCATCTCTCCAGCCCCACACTCCTCTTTTCACAGTCACAATGCATGGCTGGCTCTCACGAAGGCAGTGGTATAAGGCCTGACAAGGAAACTGAGTCCCAGTCTGTTTCTTGGTATTATTCAACCAAGACACACTTTATGTGGTGTTTAAACGTAAGCCTGGAAATCTGCAGGAGTCATCAGATGGAGTGAGAGGAAGCCCTATCTGAAGAAAGAAAACGGAGTCAAAATCCTGATAGCACCAACTGGCCCTTTGGATCTAATTTCTCTGCCTTGAATGTCCAGTTTGTGGCATAAATACCCTCCCCAATTTTTCTCTAAAGGCCATTTTAAGTGAATATCTGTCACCTGTATAATTTATTACATGGCAAAAGCCCAACCGGGCAGTCCAAAGCCAACTGGAACAGGATGAGTATGCCACGGTAGGAAGGAAACATTAAAGGACATCTTAGCCCTTATTTTAATCCAACCCTGTAAGTGGTCATTGCAGATTTGAGTGTGAAATGAAGTGGGTTGAACAGTGGTGCACAGGGGAATAGGGATATAGGATTTAGAAAAATAAGAACTTGGGAGGTAGCTCAGTTGGTCAAATATTGCCTAATATACTTGGAGCATTGAGTACAATACTCAGTAAAAGAGAAGAAGGTGAGGTGAGAAGAGGGGGAGGGAGAGAGGGAGAGAGGGAGAGAGAAAAGGAGGGATAGAGGAAGGAAAGAAGGAAGGAAAGAAAGTAGGAAGGAAGGAAAGAAAGTAGGAAGAAAGGAAATGACTTATGTCCTTAAGATGGTTTGAACCCATCAAACCTGAACCAAATGTGTTATCCCTTAATTTTTCCCTACTCAAACCCATGCCCTACCACCCACCCTCTCTGTTTCCCATGCTGCTCTGTCTAACATGAACAGATAGCATGACATCTCAGTAAAAGTCTCCCTCGATGGCTTTTCCACTGTATACTCCATGTCTGGGTACAACTGGGACTCAGAGAATTATTTTTGCAAGTGTATATGGAAGAACAGACTCCTGAACTGAATGGTCAGAAAGCAGGTTGAGTGGTAAAATATAAAGGCCACCCTGTAGCCTTCCCTCTTCCCATGTCCTCTTCACTGCACCATGCTTTGCCTTCTGGGAACTGCCTTTTAGAGAGCTGCATAAATTGAGTGTTGCTTGAAATGCTTAGAAAGAGAGAAGGGAGGAAAGAAAAAAGCGAGGGAGAGAGGGAGGGAGGAGTGGAGGGAGGGAGAAGTGGAGAGAGGGAGGGAATACTAGCTGCTTCTTGGTTTTTGTTGGCATGGAAACACTATATACCTCTCTCTGAGCAAAGATTCTAGCACACTGCAATATTACTGTGTGCCGGTCTCACAAAATAAGCACTGGGCAGGGATCTCAAAGTACTAGCAAGGAAAGGCAAGCTGAACAGAGTCTGGGTAAAAAGTTAGACAGGCATCCCCAGGAAAATCACAGAAAAGCATCCAGGCTACATTGTGAAATCCTGGAGCTGTGTCCCAGAGCAGCAGAGGTAGTAGGAAGAGGCTCTTCCTTGTCTCCTGATCAACCAGCAGAAATCAGGTCATCTGCAGATCTAGCCAGTTCTTTTCTCCTTTTTCTCGAGCTCTAAGACATTTAAGCCATTTGTCATTTCTGCATGTGTTGAGGTCTTTTCTTCCTCCCTAAAAGCAACAACAAGGTCTGTAAACACAGTGAGAATTTCAGATGCAATACATAGGACAGAGGCCCCTTCTTGCTCTTAGCCTAGTGAGGTAAAGGAGCACTTTGTTTGGAAATGTAATCTTCCATCTCAAGCAGGGAGATACCAGGGGAGGCTGAAAAGCAGGTGGTACTATTATATGCCACAATGTTTTTTGAAGAAGTCAATTTTGAGACAGTATCATGGTAAAGAATCCAGGACAAGCAACCCAGGAAAGAAAGTCAACCCTTTTTCTTTTTTTATAACATTACCTACAGATTACCAAGAGATTCCGCAGAGACCAACCTTCACTAGTCTTTAACCGTTGCACCACCATGGCTTTGCAGGGCTCTCCATTTCTGACATAGTTTCTGTCTCCTCAACTTTCTTCTCAGGGCTGAGTTGGCAAAAGCATCACAATATAGGCTGAAACAGCTGTTCACAGGGAAACCGTACCATCATACCTCACACAGCCCGGCCAAGAGGTAGGTCAATCAATAACATTATGAAATATTTATATTGAGGGGAAATATGGGGGAAGCTGCTTTTTGTTTGTTTCTTGTAGCCTAACAGGGTGTGACACTACTTAGGAATGGGGTCTAGCATCAAAATTGCTCTTACTCTCTATTTCAAAACCCAGTGAAACCCTGAGCCTTTAGAAGCTTGGGACCCTCAACAAAAGTGAAGTCCACCCTCATGTCACCAAGGATATCTACCACTATGATCTCACTTTGGTGCCCACACCATTGTCTTCTCTGGTAGATGCTGCCCTGTACCACTTCAGAAGTTCCCTTGTATTAGGGAACCTCAGCCATCCCCATCAGTCTTTGGATTCATTAATCTCCCCCTGCTGCATTGTCTATCCTTATCTAGCCTAGGTTACCCTTGAATATATTTGTCTTCTTTCAACTACCCTCATTCATACCCAGCCTTACCTTTGTGCTCAGTACCCTCCAGTGCCATTGTCATTCACAGTACCCCCTTCCAGTCTGCAGAAGTCTTACCTCCTTCTGTGGCTCACACACTCTCAGGGTCATCTTGTCTATCTTAGTGTGGCAGTGGTAACAGGATAATAACAATGACACTGTCACTAGCACAGTGCACATTTTCAAAAACTGTCATTAGTTTGGTGGACTTACAGTGACCTCCTGACTTCATGGTGGTCAACTTAATGGGCTTTTAGCTTTACTGGGATCAAAAAGAGATAGGCACCCAGTAAGGCAAGGGCCCATACACCACATTCTTCACTTCAGCTTGGCATTTCTCTACAAATATGTTTTCCTTCCATGATTTCACCCCACTGAAGGTGAACAGAAGTATTTTTATTACATTTAACATAGGCTAGACTAAGATATAATGTGCAGCAGGTTGGGTATATTAAATGTATGCATTTCTACTAACATTTTCAACTTTGACAATATATTATCAATACATGACCTCATTGTAAGATGAGGACTGCGTATATACAAAACATCTTTATATTTATTGATAGCCTGTGTCTTCCATGTCATTGCATAGCATTATCATTTAATCCTGCTAAAAATCTTGCAGAAAATGAGAGATTTCCCTCCCAGATGAATAAATTTCATGGCTTATGAAAGTGGTGTTACACCCTTAAGTACAGGGCATATTCCAGTCCCTGTTTGCAGTATTGTGACAGATACCATCCAGAATAACACTGAGGTGTGTCCAACTGTACTGCACACATACTTTACCCTTGTGATGTTTTGTCCCTTCAATCATAAGAGGAAGGATACTTTTTTCTTTGTAAAAAAATATTTTATTAGATATTCGCTTTATTTATATTTCAAATGCTATCCCCTTTCCTATGTTTCCCTTCTGAAAAACCCCTAGCCCATGTCCCCTCCCTCTGCTTACCAACTACCCCCCCCCTCTGACTTTCCTGACCTGGCAATGCCCCTCCACTGGGGCATTGAGCCTTCACAGGACCAAGGACCTCTCCTCCCTCACATTAATGTCTGAAAAGGCCATCCTCTGCTACATGTGTAGCTGGAGCTATGGGTCAAGAAAAAGGAATCTTGACACCAAAGAACCTGGATCTCAGGAAGCCACCCAGCCCGCCACTGTAGAGATGAGGCCCCAGCAGAAACATCCTCTAACTTGGTGCAGCTTTCATATCAGAAACAACCTCATTCCTATTCTAATCAAAGTCATGTGTGCCTTTTTTCCTCATAGACTTTGCATTCGTAAAGGGAAAGGAAAGTTTCAGCTTCAACATTCTCAGTTGGAGGAACTGGCTGAAAGTCTGCGTAGAATGATGAAGGTCTGTGTCTCCCTTTAAGTTCCTCCTTTTACTTCTGGCATCGAAAGGAAAATAGGTCAGATATTGAAGTTTTCTGCCTCTGCTACATTCCCGTCTATCTCAGGCCTTTCTCCAGCAGAGCAAATTTAGATCCCTTGAGTTAAAGCACAAGAAATGTGAGATGCTCTGTTATGCAAATCACAGGAGGAACAAGCAGGCTGGAGGAGGGGTGGGTAGAACATGCTCTGCTGAAGGGTTTTGAATTATTGAGTTGTAAGATAAGTAGAAAGAACTAAATGTTGACCTACTTTGACCTCCACAGCAGATGGAAGATTCTTAAGAAATTGCATTATAGAGGGGAGAAAAACAGATAGGAAATGGAGATAGTACGGATTAAGGACAGGCCATACAGTAGTTAGAGCCTGAATTTTGCTCCAAGACTGCCTGTGTTCAACTCCCAGCCCCACATCCAACCTGCCGCAGCTTACATACCTCCACAAAGAAAATACTGGTAGAAATAAGCCCTGCTTTGAGCAATGTGTACAACTTGTTCCCAATAAACGCCACTGTACATGTTAAACATACCACAAGAGCCATCCTTGTGAGCTCCCCCTTCTTGTGCCTTTTGGTTACTGCCCAAGTGGATAAATAAGGCTGCTTTACCTCCACTGTACAACATCTCATTCAATGGGAGAAGAACATCTCATAAAATGCACTAGAAATGAAGATAAGGAAGCATGGGCACAGCTGAAACTCAAGGCAACTGGGTGTAGTTCAGGGCTTTGGAAACACTCATGACTGAATGGATGCATCTTACATGGCATTTCTGTCTTTCACTGGGCTGTTATGTCAATGAAGGGACTCTATTGGTAGTGCCTACAACCCCCCCTTTAGAAAGAAGCTCTCTGGGGCTAGGAAGAATGCTCAGTTGATAAAGTGATTGCCACCCACAGGAAAGGACTGGTTTCTCTCATCCCTAGCACTCACATGAAAGCTGGGGACACAGCAGTAAGCATCTGTAACCTCAGCACTGTGTTAAGGGAACAAAGATAGGGAGATTCCTGGAGTTCATTGGCCACTAATCGATAAGCTCAGGTTCAAGGAGACTCTGACTGAAAAAAATGGTAAAGAATGATCAAGGAAAATACCGATGTCAACCTTGGGCACGCATATGTGTACTCATGCACACACATGCATGCACATCCACACAAACGTGTACATTTACGACATACATATACACTTATATACACAAACAAAGGGAAAAAGTGACAATTTTCTTGAGCTATGTTGACTCAAGCGCCAACATAGCCAGAAAAGCTACTACTAAGCCAAAAGACCACATGGGTGTCTCCCAGCTTATAAATCAGGTGCCAGTGAGTCAGGTGCCTACCCTGATCAATGAGCTGAGTCTTGACAGGGGAGGATTTCAGAGTCAGCTGAGTCAGAACAGAGTAGGACAAGAAACCAGAATGCAGTAGATGTCCGTCTAAGATTAGGAGTTAATTCCTTGTATCTTACACAGTTCAGTGAAGTATGATTGCCAGTTTCAAAGCTCATCTTACCATGCGTGATAATTTTCAAGACCACTTTCACCTATTGGATCCAATGAGAACTGAGGCTGAAGTCATCCATTATGTTGAATGTAAGCTTGAAAAAAATTAGAATTCTCTAAGAGATTTTTCATACTGGAATGTTTTCATTTCACTAAGTCTTAAGTGACCCTAATAAATACTTTGCAGAAATGTTTGTGACACTCTGACTTTTACCACCTACTATTGATTTTATTCTTACCTTGTCTGATGAAAGAGAAGCATATGCCCTCATAGGCAAGGACAGTGACATTTATGGGACAGGCAGGGAGTACAAAATAACATTTTCCAAATGGGTTTTTCCAAATTTCTTGCACATTAAAATCACCTGGGAAGCTTGCTTTCCATAGAATTTTCCTGCGTTCTTATTTATAAGGCATGAAATTTCATGACTTTTATGTCTATGATTCAATATTCAGTAAATGTATACAGCATTGTAAACATTCCCACAATGCAGCTGTAACATGGAAAGCATCCTGGAAATTCTCCACCACGTCCGAAAAGCTTTTCATTTTGGTCTGGATTTTTAACCAATTTAATCTCAAATTAAAACCTGAACTACTGAACTACTGTTCAAATTAAAACCTGAACTACTGTTCAAATTAAAATCTGAACTACTGTTCAAATTAAAACTTGAACAGTACTGTCAATATTTTGCCATAAATTTATCAATGAAGTTGTACATTTATAAACTGTCTTAGTCCATTCCAGCTGCTAAAACAAAACTACTCTATAAGCAACAAGCTCTTTCTCATAATTCTAGATGATAGAAAGTCCAAAGTCAAGATCTGGTGCTGTTGAGGGGCTTGTTCCTTACAGATGATGCTTCACACTATGTGTTTGGCAGAAGAGGCAACACAGCTCTCCTGGATGTCATTTAGAGGGCACTGATCCATCCTCATGACCAAATCATATTACAAAAATTTGTTTCCTAATCATAATGTAAAGATTCCTATTGTCTTGTGGATTAAGATTTCAAAATATGAATGGAGATAGATTCACAAACTTTCAGTCCACAGTACATACAGAAAATATTACATACTGTATAAATAATACCTTGCCACATGCCAGAGTTGTATTTTTAAATGAATTTGACCACAACATACATAGTCTTTCCTCACTTACATTGACTATTCCTTACCTCAGTTAAGACTGTGTCATGGGAGAAAATTTATGATTAAAATAACCAAAGAGTATAAAATATACAAAAACATAATGTGTCTATACAATGCATCCTACACAACAACTAAAACAGATTATATATGTGTATTATATAATAAACTTTATAAATACATATATTATAAATAATAAACTATATATATTATATATAATAAACTATATATATATATATATATATATATACAAACATACATGTAAGTGAGTTTTAAAATCATTTTCTCAAGTAATTAGAGGTCATTATTTCAGAGTGTAAATTTATATTTCTATGAAGAGGGTATTCTGAAAAAAATTAGAATTTTGAGGGGTAAGACAGATGATTGGCTCTTGGGACCAAGAATGATGTGACAAGAAAAATATATGGGTAATAATGACAAGCTGATTTAATTAATAATTTAATTTACATTACATCCTAACAACAGTTTCCCCTCCTTCTGCTCCTCCCAGTCCTCCTACTCCCATCCCACCCCATCCACTTCTCCTCTCTCTCTTTCCAGGAAAGAGGAGACCTCCCATGGATGTCAACCTGCCTTGACATATCAAGTTGCAGTAAGACTAGGTGCATCTACTACTATTGAGGTTATAAGAAGCACTCCAGTAGAGAGAAAGTGTCTGAAAGGTAGGCAATGCAGTCAGAGACAGCACTTGCTCCTACTTTTAGGAGTCACACATGAAGACTAAGCAATACAACTGTTACATATGTACAGAGTGTCTAGGTCAGTCCCAGCAGGCTTCCTGGTTGGTGGGTCAGTCTCTGTGGGTCCCCTATGGTCCCAGGTTAGTTGATTCTTTAAGTTTTCTTGTGGTGTCCTTGACCTCTCTGGCGTCTACAATACTTCCTCCTAGTTTTCAGCAAGCTCTGCCTGATGTTTGACTGTGGTTCTCTACATCTGTTTCTATCAGTTGCCGGGTGAAGCCTCTCTGGTAATGCTTGTGCTAAGCTCCTGTCCCTGCACATCTTTTAGGCAGGACAAATTGTAGGTTAAAGATTTAGTGGTTGGGTGTTGGATGGTTCCATGCCCCACATGGCTAGGAGTCTTAGAGTCACTTTCATAGATTCTGGGGAGTTTCCAAATGCTCTAGGTTTACTAGTTTGCCCCAGAGATTCCTCACACGCCTCACCCTGATTCCATCAGTCTCTCCCAGTACTCTCTCTATTTGTCCTATCCCTCCAGATCCCTCTTGTTTCTTTATGAATGCACTCCCCCATCCAGTCCTCTCTTCCTCATTCACCCATGATGTCTATTCTATTTCTCCTTCTAAGACAGATTCAAGCTAGGACTTATTGTCCTCCTTTAGTCCCCCTTTAGGACTCCTTGTTACTTAGTGTCTTTGGGTCTTTAGATTGGAGCTTGGTTATCCTTTACTTTATGACTAATATCTACTTATAAGTGAGCACATACCATGTTTGTCTTTCTAGGTCTAGGTTATCTCACTCAGGATGATCTTTTCTAGTTCTATCCATTTCCCTACAAATTTAATGATGTCACTGTTTTTAATAGCTGAGTAATACTCCATTGTGTAAACGTGCCACATCATACCACATTTTCTTTATCCATTCTTCAGCTGAGGGACATGTAGGTTGTTCCCAATTTCAGGTTATTAATGAATCTATAACCATAATTGAGCAAATGTCCTTGTAGTATTACCGAGCATCCTTTAGGCATATTCCCAGAAGTGGTATATCTGGGTCTTGAGGTAGATCTATCTGAGTTTTCTGAGAAACAAATTGATTTCCAAAATGCCTGTACAAGTTTGTACTTCCACCAGCAATAGGCAATTGTCCCCTTTGCTCTTTGTTAGTATGAGATCTTCCTTGAGTTTTTGATCTTAGCCATTCTGACATGATGGAAATTAAGAGTTGGTTTGATTTGCATCTCCCTGATGACTAAGAATGTTGGACATTTCTTTAAGTGCTTCTCAGCCATTAGATTCCTCATTTGAGAATTTTCTGTTTAGCTCTGTACCCATTTTTTAATTTTGATTTATAATTCATACTATTTATATTTTTGAGTCCATACATACACATTTACATACACACACTGTTATACTTAAATGAATATTCTCTTATATGTTATATAGTATTTTAGATGACACTTCTGAGCTCCCTATAATAAGAATTTACCTTTTAATTTTAGTGTAATCATTAAACAAAATATACACTGAAAACCTGGACTCAATGTGAAAAGGACCATTCAAAATTGTGATGATTTTAATGGATACAAATAAACCTTTGGAAATTAAACTCATTGTTAGCTTTTATATTTATTTTCTTTTTTATTAGATATATTCTTTGTTTGCATTTCAAATGTTTTCCCCTTTCCTGGTCACCACCCCCAACCCTCTTAACCAAGTTTTTTAATTGGTTACTTGGTTCATCAGTGTCTAACTTCTTGAGTTCTTTATATTTGGGATATCAGGCCCCTGTCAGGTATGTAGTTGGTAAAGATCCTTTCCCAATCTGGATTTTTATCCTTTTGATGGTATCCTTTACCTTACAGAAACTTTTAAGGTTCATAAGTCCCATTTGTGAATTGTTGCATTTAGTATTCTGCTCAAGAAGTTGTCTCCTGTACCAATGTGTTCAAGGCTATTCCTTACATTCTTGTCTGCCAGGTTCAATGTATCTGGTTTATTTTGAGGTCTTTGAATTGCATTTTGTGTAGGGTGATAGATATGGATCTATTTGCATTCTTATACATGCAGTTACAATAGTACCATCTTTTGAAGATGTTTTTTGATTGTATAATTTTGGCTTCTTTGTCAAAAATTAAGTGTTCTTCGGTGTGTAGATTTATTTGTGGGTCTTCAATTCCACTGATTAAATTGGTTTTATGCCAATATCATACAGTTTTTATTGCAGTTGTTCTGTAGTATAGCTTGAAATCAGGGATAGATATGCCTCCAGAAGTTCCTTTATTGTACAGGATTGTGTCAGATATCCTAGGATTTTGTTGTTGTTGTCGTTTCATATGAAATTGACTATTGTTTTCTCAAGGTCTGTAAAGAATTATGACAACATAAAATTTTAAGTTTAATTAAATAACACATATCCATATATACTTTTATGTACTAATATACTGATAATAAATTATATAAATAATAAAAATATTAGGTCATGGGTTCTTTTTCATGCCAATTTACATCTCTCATTTTCTTATAATGTCTCTACTCCAGAGTATGAATGTAACATAATTCATTTTACTCTCATTCTCCCTTTGGACAAAAATACAGGTCATTTATAATTTTGCCATCTCTAGCAGTTGGCAGCAGCCCTCTTGAACCACATCTGCCTACATCTAGATACAAATGCCTGTTACCCAGCCATCCTAACATCCTATCTCCTTTCTATACTTACTACAGGACTTGACTTACTAGGTCTAGGGTTGTCTTAGTTAAGGTTTCTCTTCCTGCACAAAACATCATAACCAAGATGCAAGTTGTAGAGGAAAGGATTTATTCAGATTACATTTCCAAACTGCTGTTCATCAGCAAAGTTGTTCAGGACTGGAACTCAAGCAGGTGCAGAGACAGGAGCTGATGCAGAGGCCATGGATGGATGTTTCTTACTGGCTTGCTCCCCCTGGCTTGCTCAGCTTGCTTTCTTATAGAAACCAGGACTACCAGCCCAGGGATGGCACCATCCACAATGGTTCATCCATCCATGATCACCAACTGAGAAAATGCTTCACAGCTGGATCTCTGGGAGGCACTTCCCCAACTGAAGCTCATTTCTCTGTAATAACTCCAGCCTGTATCAAGTTGACACACAAAACCAGCCAGTACGATTTTGAACCTGGGATTCTGTAATTTTGCCATGCACCTGCCCCAAAGATTCAGATCTAGCCATCTTCTCACCAATGGCAATTATTAACATCTAGTAATTGTTTAAGGCAAACATTAATGACTGTAGTCAGAGATCTATGTGGTTTACATCCCAGCTCTGTCATTGAAGAAGTATAATCTTGAACCTCACTTATTCCTGTCCATGCCACATAGTCATTTTATTCATTCCTGCCCATGTCCATGCACATATTCAATCATTCTTTCATTCACTATTGAATAAACAAGCATTGAGCATCTTTTATATCTTAGAGTAATTGTCATTCAATATAGGAGTCAAAAGAAAACAAACAAATAAGTACAACAGAGTATCATAGATTCTACAATGGAAGGCAAGTAAACTGTATATTCAGTACAAGTTGATAACTAGAAAAGTATAGGAAAAGGCACACTTAAGTACAGATTTTAGCCTTTTGATTAGGGATGATCCATCAGAGAAAACAAAGGGAGAGATGCCTGGATGTTGGCATACATATCTGTGTTCATATTGTGCAAGGTCTAGGGATATGGCAGAGGGAGACAGGATTACAGCAGGTTTGCAATATGTGCCAGAGGTCTCTAAAAGAGTTATACATGAGTATGCCATGATGCACTCACATTCTAGCACAGTGTTGGGGCTGAATGCAAAGGAAGAAATAAAGAGACGTGATGAGATGGTGAGATCAGAGTATGAAATTAGTGTGTAGCCTTGTCTTCCTGGCCCTGCTCTAAAGGGTGAATACTATTTCACTTGCTTAAGTAATGGGCTGACCATTCATGGCCTTGCTTTAGTTAATATATCACCAAATCCAGTATTGGGTGATCTTCCTAAAACTGCAAATTCTCACTCAGAAGCTGGGTATACTGGCTAATGTATTTGTCAACTTGGCCAGACCATGGCACACATGTACTCAAACATTATACTTTGGATGTCTCTGTGTGCCTCGGGTGAAATAAGCATCCAAATTAATGAGCTTGAAGCAGCTTTCCCCTTTTAATGTAGGAGACCCTCAACCAGTCAGTTGAAGGCTGATAGAAGTGAAAATTGACCTTCTCTAAGGAAAAGGAAAAGGAACAAATTTTGTTGGCAGATAGAATTGCAACATCTACTCTTACATATAGGTCTCTAGCCTGTAAGACCATCCTGTAAAACTGGAACTTCTTATGCCCTATTTCCTTGAGAATTCTCTGTCTATGCTTTTGTTTGTCTATCCGTCCACCTCTCTCTCTCTCTCTCTCTCTCTCTCTCTCTCTCTCTCTCTCTCTCTCTCTCTCTCTCTCTCTCAGTTCTGGGTGTCTGGGTGTCTCTGTATTCATAAGAGGTCATGCTTATGAAGGCCACAGGTCAATGTTAAGTGCAATGCCTTATGTTATACACCTTGTTCTTTTAGAAATAGTATCTCTCATTAGCAAAGTGCCCACCAAGTGGGCAAGGCAGGCTGGCTAGCCAGCCCCAGCGATTTGCACATCTCTGCCATTCTAGCACCACTACTACATTTGTCTGGCTTTTAAAACATGGTTCTGTGAATTTGAACTCTGTTCCTTATTCCTGTATCACAAGCACTGTATTGACATAGCTATCTTGCTAGTCCCCTCAAGCTCATGTCCTTGCTGCTACTGGTTCCATTTCTCTAGAGAACTAAAATCATTGTATCAGTATCCTTGGTGGTTCTTTCTAGGGCTACATGTAGCCCTCAGAGCCTGACAGGAGTACTTCTCATGACAAGAAGAAGATCAAGAAAAGGCCTCTTCTCTTCATGCACCAAAAATTCTTCATGTTCCCTTAGCAACCAATTTGGAAGAATATTGACACTATCAATGCAACCCTAGCTAGGCCTCAGCATCCCAAGGTTCAGGGATACCAGTTTTCTCCCTGCAACATCTTACAGATGCCTTCTCTGATGTTAACCTTTCACTTTCTCTCTTTCCAAAACTGATGCTGGCCTGACCCCGCACAGAGAACTTTGTCAGCTGTTGTTGCTCGTGGTGATTACTGCATTTTGTTTTTCTTGTTCAAATAACTAAAGAAAATGCAAGTCCTGTCTAAGAAGATGGGGTCCATTTATTGAAATCCTTCACATATCCCCACTAGAATAAAGATAGTAATCATACTGATATTTTCCTTTTATAAAGATCACTTTAAAGTTTACCAAATCATACTGGGTTTAGTGAACATTTAGTCTCCATGATGAAATCTGTAAACAGTATTGTAACTGATAATAATACTATGATAATGGTGTCATGGTGCCTTGATTCAAGGGATTAAGTGAAAATACGCACATCAAATGCTTTGGAGCACATGTGACATCTAATTGCTAGATCTTTTCTCTACATTGTCTCATAAGATTATTCCAATGAAATAAAATGAAAGGGTTAACTCAGGAACTTTGGAAAGGTCATGGAACACTTGCCCCTCACCAGAAGGGCAAGTGTTTCCCCTCCCAGAAGAGAGAGGCTAAATTATATTCCTCAGACTACAGGGAGGTCCCCAAGGCTAGGAAAGGCCATTGGCCACCTACCTCCCCTAACAACCAATTAGTTTAAAGGTAACAACACTGTTCTGCCAATCATATTGTGCCTACTGGTGGCTGCCCTGAGAACTGTATAAAAGGCCGCACAGCCCTGTGCACATGGTCGTTCTGTCTCCATGTGCAGGGTGGCCCCAGCATGCTGGATATTAAAAAAAAATCCTCTTGCTTTTTTGCATTGATTTTTTTTTTAAAAAAAGATGTGACACATTAACGCTGTTTTATCAATGAGGATAATGTCAGGAGTGAAGGCCTATCGTCAGGACTATGAGGAGATAATGAGCTAGAACCTGAATTCAGAACTTCTGACTACATTGCTCTCATTAATTTATACACTTGAGTTATAAGGCAAACCTTGACTTAGAAAATACTCACACAAAAAATTCTATGCAGATTAAAGAATAAAAACTGTATATTATAGGACTTTCTACATGGTGGCACATGAACAACAGATATTAGATAAAATTTAATGAAGGGAAAGACTCAATTATTAACTCTTGATTTTGTTAAATTTCTCTATTAAACCCCTCCTATCAGGGCTCAGAAAACCCTGTGGAAGAGGAAACAGAAAGACTCTAAGAGCAAGAGGACATGGAGGACACCAAAGAAACAAGGCCCTCTGGATCAACAGGATTGATGCCCATACGAACTCATGGCGACCGAGGCAGCAGGCACAGGGCCTGCCCTGGTCTGCACCAATGGGTTCTTGCTGAACAGAGAAGTGTATACATGTTCCCATTCCTAACCCAGAAGCTATCGCCAACTGATAACCACTTGCAAATGAAATGTTAGTTTTCTTTGAGGCAGTCTCATTGGAGAAACAAACGACGTTTAAGGGTAGGACACATGCCAAG
The DNA here is from genome assembly GCF_947179515.1 of Apodemus sylvaticus. Lineage (NCBI taxonomy): Eukaryota > Metazoa > Chordata > Mammalia > Rodentia > Muridae > Apodemus > Apodemus sylvaticus. Next base: position 65,841,911 of record NC_067482.1, on the reverse strand, counting down.
CAGTAGATGCCAACAGACAATAAACTCAATCGCCTTTTTGGTACTTCCTTGTCTCATAATACTAGGTCATGACTTTAAAAAAAAAAAAAAAAAAATATATATATATATATATATATATATATATATGTGTGTGTGTGTGTGTGTGTGTGTGTGTGTGTGTGGTGTGTGTGTGTGTGTGTATGTGTGTGCAATTCATATATATAAATATGTAAATTTAAGTATATATATGTATATATAGAGATATAGATATACATATATTCATATACTCCCTTTATTAGCCTATAGGTCCTTTGAGTATATATTATGGTTTCCAGCTTAGTGTTTTTATGGGATTACTGAGTGTGTGGCAGAATGTCTCTATGTATATATTTGTTTCCTGTGCCTTTTGGGTGGCTTCTTCTGTTTGTTTTATTTGTCCTATTCTGTTATGTTAGTTTTTGTTTTGTGTAATTTTATTTTAGTATTATTCCTTAGAAGCCTGTTTGCTTTATAACAAAAAACAGGACGGAGGTGGATCTGGATGAGAGGGTAGTTGCAGAGGAAATGGGAGGAGTAGAGGGAGAGAAAAATGTAATCAGGGTATATATTATGTGAGGGAAAAAAGAAAAACTTAAATATATCACCAATTTTTCAAAATTTCCAGAGATATACAGGTCCAGGCCCCCCCCCCCCCAGGTCTCTGGTAAACACATGCTCCAGAAAGCCCAGACCTACATCTTCCCCTCTTGAAATTCTTCACTGACTTTCTGTTGCCCATTTCTTCTGTATTTCTTCATTCCCCCTAGTTTCATAGTTGTCTCTCTCATATCTCATCACACCATACACCTGCTCATAAAAAATTGTTGCCTGCCAAGCCTTTGGAGTAAAGATCAACTACCCTCATGCAGTGTTCAAGGTCATTCTACAGTTATTCAAACAAGTATTTATGGAGCCCTGCAACGTACTAGCCAGAACACTTTGCCCTGGCCAAGTCAAAGCTCCTGCCTCTCTGGTGTTTACACCCAAAGGAGATAAAATAACAAGCGCAGCTACTTTCTTTTTTATTAGATATATTCTTTATTTACATTTAAATGCTGTCCCCTTTCCTGATTCCCCTCTCCCTTGAAAATCCCATAAACCATCTCCCCTCCCCCTGTTCCCCAATCAACCTTCCCCCTGCTTCCCTGTCTGGGTATTCCTCTACACTATGACATCAAATCATTCTAAGACCAAGGGCCTCTCCTCCTTTGGTATATAACAAGACCATCCTCTGCTGCCTATGTGTCTGGAGCCTGGGAGCTCTGGGAGTACTGTGTGGCTCATATTGTTCCTAGTCCTAGCCCATCCCCTGCCTCCCCGCTGCTACCCTCCCAGCCACAGCATTTCTCTAGACCAAGTACAGTGTGTTTCTTCCCACCTCTGTGCTGTTGTCTTTTCTGTCTGCTCTGTTTGCAACCTTCTTGACTTAACTCCACTTTTCAGTGCATCCTCATTGTCTCCACTGTCTTCCACAGCATCTCCTGTGAGAAGGATTTCATTTTTATTTCCTTATTCTTACATATGCTTCAGTATATCTAGAACTTTCATGATGGTCACATTTTTGCTTGTCATTATTTTAGTAGGAAGGGAGTACAGTGGAGGCACCGCAGGTTGATGACAAATAGTCTCTCCCGGGGTTCACCCTTTCCCGCATATATTGATGTCAATGTCGACTTAATTAAAAAACTGTACCAAATAATAGGGATTAAAAAACAGTACCCAGTACGAAAGTATAATTTTGGGTGCATTGTGAGGATGCTTCTGGAAGACACTCACCTCTCATCAATGGACTAAGTGAGAAAGACTCATGCTCACCAAGGGCAATGAGGCCCTTGCAATGGGAGGACACTTGGATAGAACAAAAAGGTAGAACAAAAGTATTTTCTCATGCAGGGTAGAACAGAACGACAGAACATTCATTCATGTTCTTTCTCTTTCTTTCTCACTTTCTCTCTCCCTCCCTCCATCCATCTCTTCCTCTCTCCGTCCCTCCTTGTCACCTCCCTCAAGCCTTCCCTGTCCTTATACATCCACAGTTTTCTGACATTTATACTGTGGACCTTACACTGTTCCTTAATCCTATACCGCAAGTCTTTGACTTCAGGCTGAGAATTATATTCTGTCTTTTTGTTCTGGAACCTTTATTCCTGGACTGAACTATACCCTACCAGCTTCCCCAGGATCCCAGCTTTCAGAGAGTCTCTTCTCCATGACTGCCTGAGCAATTCCTCTCTGAGTTTTCCATTATCTGTGATTCCTATTGGTTCTGTCTCTCTGGGGAACCACAGTTGCAAGCTTCACAATATGATTTAACAGTCCCTCCTCATCCAGAGATGGAATCATCTCCTTTATTTTAATCTGGCATGGCCCTGAACTTCCTTAGGTCTGTAGAAGAGCACAGGAGTCCGGCCTTGCTGCCTTCTCCTCTCTTAGGCTTCCACTTTCACTACGAGGACAACCACGCACTTAGAAACTCCTGGGAAAGAGACCCCCATTAATTAATGTCAAAATAGTCTAGTAAGAGCAGGTGCCCAAGGCAGAAGCAGAAATGGCACTTAGCTAACTTGTGGATCCATGAGAAGAATTAAATGCTTATCTTTCCACATGATTAAGGTTTGTAATTGTCTGTACCATAGCATTAGTGTGGTCCCAGAACATTAAAACAAATGCCTTAGGGGATCACCAACTCGTCTTATTCTTACATTTAACTACAGCTGCCACTCTACTGGCTCATTTCACTTACTCACTCACTCATCATTCATCTGTCTGTTAAGCATTCTTGTCTACTAGATACTCGAGTACCTTAAAGATTGGTCTGATACATTCTCTGGGCCACCAAATGCCAATAAGGTGACTAGCATGTTTTTTATCTGCTTTGGTGCTCTAGAGATAGGCTCTGGAAAGCCTGCCCTAAATTTAATCTTCCTGTGGGTTGCAAAGTTTCTCTTCTTATTCACCCAACTCTCTGTTTCTTATTTATTTCCCTTTTTTTCTGACTCTCCATGTTCTTGTTCAGCTGCCCATAAACCTGAGAAATAAATGTTCAGCATCTGCTTCATGAAATTTTTTTTTCATAAATTTAAATTCAGTCATTAAGTTAAGGAAACAGTTAAGCCACTTTACATGTGCTGAGGAATTTATTTTGGGATATCTCTGTGGGAAGGGATGTTTAGGATTAATTGAGCTTTCTGGATATCTGCACATGAGCACCAGGGTTTTATATATAGAACCAGAACACCTGATCACAGCACCTGCAAGAGAAATTACTCAATCTCCCAAACTCCAATCAGAGGGAGGAGGGTCCTGAGACTCTGGTCGAGAGCCTGTAGTGAGAGCCAGGTCCCCAAACTAAAGGAAAAAAGGACCTTGCCATTCCTTAAGTCCCTTTCCATTGCTGTGGTCTGAAAGCCACTCTGTGACTGGGTTCTTAATCATATATTAATGTCAGTATTTTTCTCTGATTCATGTAGGTTGAGTTTCTAGGATTTATATTTATTAGTAAGAATAACCTGGCTCTTTTTTCTGGTTTCTGCCACCATAGTGTCTAGACAGATATCTTCTCTACAGAGATTTTGGTGAATGCTCACTTTCTTCTTGCTGCAATGACTGTACTCATGTTGCTCTCCACCAGCCTGAGCATTATGTGTCAATAGGCACCATGTCCTTGCCCCATTTTCACCCCCAATGCTTGCGTTTTCTGACAATCCTTACCATCATCCTGCCCCCAGACATTCATCTTGTGTGGTTTGTCATGTTGTTGCTTCTTTGCTGCATTAGAGCTTGGAATTTGTTTTGTTCTGTGTAAGTTTTTACCAAATTTTTAAAAGTTTTCTTTTTTTAATTGAAATACCTATAAGAGGCTAAAATTCTTTGTTAAGTTCTGTAAATTTTGACAAATATATAGTCATAAAACCATCACCATAATTAAGACACAGGGCGGTTTCATTATAGCCTTCCCCATTTCCTCTCCCCAAGTCCCATGTTCCTTAGACAGCCCTTCCCCAAGCCCTTCCCTGGCATCTAGCTTTCTCCCTCCCAGAATATTGTAAGAATGAACTCATATACAATGTAGTCCTTATTAGTGTTCTTCATGTGCCAAAAGGCATCTGTGATTCTTCCCTGTCTCGTATTGTCAACATATTTTCTCATTTTTCAATGCTAAGAAATATGTCATTTGCATAGATAGTTCCATAGTCATTTGTAAATTTGAGGGTGTTTGCGTTGTTTACAGCTTGGCTTGTTACAAACAAAGCTGTTGTAAATATTAGCATACAACTGTTTTATAAACATAAGCTTTCATTCCTCTGGGGTAGATACCTGAGAGTGGGATACGGATTTCAGAGAGTAAGCATATGTTTAGTCTTACAAAAAACTGCCAAACCATCTTCCAAAACTGCTGTGCTACTTTGCAATCTCAGTGACAGTATGTAACAGTTATTCCATATCCGTAATCAGCACTGTCTTTCATTGTTGGTTGTCAATTTTCTTTTGCTTTTTCATATTCTTTGCAGATATGTTTGTTGAATTTCTTGTCAGTTTTTAATTGGAGTGCTTAATTCCTTATTTCTATGAATGTTGAGAGCTTTTCATAGATAGTTTTTTTCATAGGATACACATAGGTCTATTAGTTATAATTTAATAATTTTTTAGTACATAGTTTGTCTTTTATTCACTTGATAATGACAATAAAATGCAATTTTGATAAAGTTCAAATTATCAATTCATTTTATGAGCCATGTTTTGGTGTTATACTTAGTAAATAGTTGCTTAAGAAACATTACAAATATTTACAATCTAGTTTTTACATAGCTGTGTTTATAGATTTCAGATTTAATATTATGTATGTGCTCCATTTGGGGAATATTTTTTGTATTATGATGCAAGATATGGATTGAGTCCATTGCATGAATGCCCAAATATTCCAGCAGCAGTTGTTGACAAACCCAGTTTCACTGACTTTTCACTGCTGTACCCTGAAAAGGGGTATTTAAAGGAGGAAAAGTTGGTTTGGGCTCTTGATTACAAAGGTTTCAACAGTTGTCAGCTCTTCCATTGTTGTGAGCCTGAGGTGAGGATAAACATCATGTAGGATGCATGTGTTGGAACAAAGAAGACAGAAGGCAGAGAGTGACATTCAGGGAGGAAGAGGCAGGAGACAAGACATAGGCTTGAAAGGCTCGCTGGCAATGACCTACTTCCTCCAAGCTGGCCTTGTATCCCAGTGTTGCCATCACTTTCCAATAATGCCAGTCTATTAGTCCATTCCTAATCCTGCATGGTTCAATCACTGCCACAAAGCCCCATCTGTAAACACTACTGGCATTAGAGAACAACCCTTCAATACATGAGCCTTTTGGGGAAACATTTCAAATACAAACCATAACATCTGGAAATTTGCTTCCATTTATTGCTATAGTTCACTAACTATAACCTTATCTGGCACATAACAGACATGTAATAAATATCTGAATAATTAATGAATTGTTAATTTGGGTTTTCCTGTATAACTCTTTAATTTATATACAAATTGTTTATTAAACCTTAAGAACTATAAATTCAATGGATGTATTTGCCAAATTATGCATGTTATATCAACTTTGTTAATTTAGGCAAAATATTTTTCATTGACCAGCAATTACTTAATCTACTTCTTTAATCAGCCATATATTTCATTGGCGAAACTTTGAACCACAAGTCAAGTTAAGTACTACAAAAGGAATAGCTTTGGTGAACCCTATAAACTTTTCTAAGATCATGCATTGTCAAGCATGAATAAAAGCAAGATCACAAAGGAGGTAAAATATATGGAATACAGCTTCTGAAACATGTTTAAAAGGCTTTGACACAGTTACATAAAGGTTGATTTCTTTACGTTTCACAATATAGTTTAACAAAAAGTCTAGCAACTACCACAATGTCAGATAGCTCAAGATATTCTGAGATGATGATGGTGGCACCAACTTGAAACATGATAGGAGAACATGGGAGATTACTGATTCTGGGGCATGTTTGTTATCTGTTCTCATGATTGGAGGACATGCTAACCTTCTGATAGAGTTTGGTGCAAAGAGAGACACACTCTGTCTTTGTTCAAAGTCCCATCTTGTGTATTTCACCTGCAGTGAAAAAAAACCTCTTGAGCTAGAGAGATTCATACATGAATAAAATGTGATTTCTGATCCTAAAGAAATGGCATTCCAGTGAGTGGCAGAAGACACATCAGCACAAGATGCTACCAGACAGCCAAATGGTCTGGAAGAGTATGGTGAGGGTTCCACAAGCGTGGAATTAATCTAAGTCAGCCCTGGAGAAACACAGCAAGTCCTGCAGTTGCCTGAGAAAGAATAATCAAATCTGAAGAAAGGATAGGGAAGGGAGAAAAGGGTAAGAACTTCAATAACCAGTATCATCTTTTCCCCTCAAGGCCACCATTGCATAATGAGAAATATTATGCCTGTGTTTTATGAAGCTTGGCCAGTGCTAAATGATGAAAATAAATAAGAAAAGCATAAACTATTATTTGTGGCAGGAGGTAGACAAGATGAATATGTTTTTTCTGGACTACAGAAAAGTCTTATTTCCTTAACAGGGAGTATTATGCCCCAGAGTTGTAAGGGGAAGATATTCCCTTGCCTCATTACTGCAGCCCCTTCTGGTAAGAAAGCCCACACTGTGCAGCGGAAAGAACAGGGATCCGATGTCATCCAGCTGCATCATCAAACTAGTCACTGGCCTGTATGTTTTAGGCCAGTGATATAATCTAACTTGGTAACTCTTTGCTAAGAAATATGAATTTTTACACCCCTATAGTAATTCCTAAAGAAGGAGAAAAGAAGATATCACTGAATGAAGAAGTCAAGGTTTGAAATGGTGACACACCCAGGATATCAGGGTTTGTTGTTGTTTGTTTTGTTTTGTTTGTTTTGTTTTGTTTTTTCAGCAGAGAATTGTATACACAGAGTTTCAATCTTTTTGATAGCCTCTTCTTTCTTGGCTTAAGAATAAGCTTGCCCATATCTGGAGCAGGCATTGACCACTGAGTAGGGGAAATGACATGGGAAGAGTTAGAATTCTTTATGTACCCTCCATCCCATTTGCATTTATGTACGTGTGAATCAGAGGACACTCAGGGAAAATAAATCACACCAGTTATTTGAAAAGAGAAAGGTAAATACAAAGAATTATGATAATTGAGAGGATAACAGAGGATACAGGAGCATTACAGAGGTTACAGAGGCAGTAACTGCCACCCACAGGCCAGGGCCACAAGAAGAGTCTGTATGAGTACAACTCAAAATCATGGAACTGGGATGAAGACCTCGGCAGAGTGGCTGCTATTGGCCCAAGGACCAGAAATGATGGGGTCATGGGGAGTATGATGAGACAAGCTTCACAAATGTTAAAGATAGTCTCAGGTTGGAGTTCAGTCCATTCCAGAATAAAAATCTGAGGCTGGGTGATACTGGAAAGAGAAGATAGGAAACCCTAGACAGGTCTGGTCTGCCCCTTCTCCCTCCATTCCTCCCTCTCCTTCTCTCTGTGTCTGTCTCTATATCTCTGTCTCTGTATTTCAGCCTCTCTCTATATCCTCTCCTTTCTCTGTCTTCTTTCCTCCCCCCATCTCTCCTTTCTCAGTCTCCCCTCTCCCCCATAGGTAGATCCTACCATGGAGTCTCTTATAGCTGAATTCAGCCCTAGCTTCATTATCAGACCTGAACATAAAAGGCAGATTTGCACTCCACAAACAGTAGTGTAATAATTGGAGTGAAGCACGCCTTGTGCATGTGTGTGTGTGTGTGTGTGTGTGTGTGTGTGTGTATGTGTGTCCCTGTGGTGCTGGGATGAGTTAGGGATGGAACATAGGAAGTTACTGCAATTTGACCTGTTTTAAAGCATTTGGTTTCCTTATGTGACTACTTTATGTTTCTCAGTTACCTAAAAATATAAAAAGATCATGTGACATATCACCCTTCACAAAGCCCATGAGACTCCTTTTAAAAGCACAGGAAATCAACAAAGGTAGATTTTACTCTATTTTCTCTGCTTCTGTTCCCTGTATACTTGACATAATGGATAGAGAAATTTCTCCCAACAAACTATTTATATTAATAATAACTAATAAAGAGTTAATGCTTGGAAAAGGTTTTTATGTATTTATTCCATTTAATCCTTGCAACAATCTTGCAGGGAAATATTATTTACTTATTATTCATTATTATTTATTTCCAGTTTTCTAAGGTATCTATAGCCCAGAAAAACTGGCAAGGAAGCGAAAAGCAATCAGTTGAACTAAAATTAAATAGCCAAGCTATGTCCTTAATTCTTTTTACATCAGGGCTCAGAAATACTCCTGAATTTTTTTGATATGTGCATGTCTGAAACCTATGAATTCAGAATGTCTGAAGTTCTTCAAGACTGTTGTCTTCACAAGCTCCTCACATAACAGACACAGAATGAAGTTGAGACTCACTGTTTTTGCTATGTATTTCCTTAAGTGGTGATATAAATGTATTACGGGTAGAGGAGCAGTTAATTGATTCCCCGACATATAAGATGCTATTTCTGACATTATTAGAGATTCAATAGCTCTGTTGGTGCTAATTGGAATCCTTCTCAAAGTCGGGTCCTGGACCAGCAGCATCAGGCTGCCAGGAGAAGGTGTTGTGATGAACATTGCTGGACTGTGACAGACACAGAGAAGGGAAGGCTTGGTGCAATAGACACAAATGGTTGGGTGAGAAGTGGTAATGGATCTTTTAGAAACGATCACCCTACTTCCTAAACCTCTTCTCCTTGGATGATGAACTCCCCTATCTATGTCAGCTACATGAGCCACTAGTTACCTTCCAGTAGGCTCTGACCTTAGCAATATGCACACTTTGTCCATAATCCCATACTCCTCAGCTCATCATCAAGCCATCTCTGCCTTCCTGGGTCATCTTGGTCTGCCTTCCAGGCACAATCCTTTCCACCAATGAGAACATCTATGCGACCAATTCTGCCCCATTTTCATGCTCTTTCATACCTCATTCCAATCCAAATAGCTAGACATATGATTCATGAGGGCCATCACTTGCATGTCTTCTCAGTTTTCTTATTTTCATTTCTTTGCTGTGCTGTGTTCACAAATTCCCCACAATGACAACGCCTACTACTACACTGTCCTGAGCTTGCACTTTTATTGAAAACACACTAAGACAAAATTCTTACCAAGCTATTAGGCTTCACATTGAGTTCAGTCCTTGAACTGCATCTCTTCTGTATTTGTATCTATATTCACTCTGTGATATCCTTCAGTTCCTCTTTCATTATATTATATATACCAATCATTCCCAAATTTGTATTTATAACCCAAAATTTCCCTCCTAAACTCTAGAATCATGCAAAATATCCATTTATGTATCTATTGCAAAACTCAAACTTCTCTCCAAAATCCTCAATTTCTCTTCTTCAATATATAATGGGAATATCATAAATAAAAAACAGAGAGAAGTAAACATAAAAACATGCTTAAAACAGGGTTGGAGAGATGGCTCAGCAGGTAAGAATACTCCTTGCTCTTGTAGAGGACCCAAGTTTGGTTTCCAGTACCACATAGTGGCTTACAACCATCCTTAAGCCCAATTTTAGAGAATCTGACACCCTATTCTCTCTTCTGCAGGCACTGAACACATGTGGTACATAGAAATACATGCAGATGAAACATCCATACTAATAAATAAAACTTTAGTATTTGAAACAATGACTGAGAATTCCTTCAAAAAAATCTAGTGATCTAAGAAACTTAATTAAACCCAAGAAGAATAAATGCAAAAGAAAATAATATTCAAACTATAAAAAGAAAGGAAGGAAGGAAGGAAGGAAGGAAGGAAGGAAGGAAGGAAGAAAGGAAAGAAAGAAAGAAAGAAGAGAAAATACTCTGACAGAAACCTATAGCAGGACTTTCTGGATCCACCAGCAGTTAAATAACAACACAGAAACTTAATAATATTTAAAAGCTTAGGCCTTTAGCTGGCATACTCTCAGCTAGCTCAGTCTAAATTTAACAATACTAAGTAGCCTATGAGTCACCATGAGGCTAGCTCTTTACCGCTCTGCTCTGCTCCCTCTGTGTCCTGCTGGTGAATCTCCTCCCTCCGATTTCTTCTCCCATAGCCCCAATCTCCACATGGAAGTTCCTTCTTCCATTTCCTGCCTAGCTATTGGTTGTCAGCTCTTTATTAAAGCCAATCAGCAAGAGAGAAAGATGAATGTTTATAAAATATGAGGACAGTGGTATTGATAACAACACCAAGGTCTAGATAGTACTCAGTTCTCTGCCTGTTTAGCAATGAACAATCTTCACACCATGTACCCCAACAGAAACCCAAGTAAGAAAACAATGACTGAAAAAAAATAATCATATCAAGTTTCTTTTGGAAACCCATGTAAGCAAAAGAGAAGAGAGAGAGAGAGAGAGAGAGAGAGAGAGAGAGAGAGAGGAGAGAGAGAGAGAGAGAGAGAGAGAGAGAGAGAGAGAGAGAGAGAGAGAGAGAGAGAGAGAGAATGAATTGGAGCAGAGTTTTGAGAGGGGAAAATCCCTACCAACATGAAATTCTGTAGCCAGAAAAATTCACTCCAAACATAAAAAAATAAAAATTTTCTTACACAAGTAAAACTTCAAGAAATTTGATTCCAGTTCACCTACCTTGCAAGAAGTATTCAGGACTAAACAAAGCAATGCTAACAAAATATTAAAAGGCTTTTCAAGATTCAAAAAAATTATGCCTGAAAATTGTATCTACATGAAAAGATCAAAGAAAGAACAGAAAAGCCAAAGGAAAGTGTTCCTTTTTTTCTTCTTACTTGGTGTGATAGACAACAGTTTCTTTAGATTTTAGCAATAAAATACCTGAGTGTCTATGTGCATGTGTTTACACATACATATTCTTCTGTACGGACATGAATGACCGCAAATATACAGGGAAAGAGGCAGAAATTCTGGTTTGTTTCATAGTAGGTTATTTAAAAGTGGACTTGGGTAGTATCTTACCCATTCTAGAACACCTATCAAAGCTGAAAAAATATAATTATATGTTAAAAGAAGGAAAAGAATCTAATCAAATACAATGTTCAGTTAAAACTACAGGAAGCAGAAAAAAGATTACTAGTTTCTTAACAAAGCTATAGTGAAATACCATGAACTGGATCATCTGTGAACAATAGAAAATTGTTTGTCCTAGTTCTGCAAGTTGGAAAGTCCAAGGTCACGCATCAACAGGATCAGTGCCTACCGACAGCTGCTCCCTGCTTCCAACTTAGTCCCTGGTTACTGCATCTTCAGGGTGAAATACATGTCAGATCTTCACAGAATAGAAGGAATGGAGCATACCTATGGCCCTATCTAACAGATTCATCCATGGATATGGACTTAATTGCTTCCTAAAAACCTCTCTGTTGAATACTCTTAGGATAGGAATTATGTAGAAGACACAGAACATTCTCTATAGTAGAGAAAAGAAAAAAGGAGGAGGAAAAGAAGAACAAGGAGGAAGAGGAGGAGAAGAAAATTCAGGGAAACAAATGAAAATGGGTAAAAGATACAGCAACTTCTAACAAAAAATTATATTGATAATAATTTTGAAATTTTCTTCTCTAAAGTACAATTATGATAGAACTGGAATAGAGTAAAAACATACCCCAAGCATCTACTGTCCATAAGAAACTCACTTTAAATACAGACAGGTAAAGAATAAATATGTGGATGAATATATACCATAATAATACTAAGCCCTCAGAAGGAAGATTAATGATGTTGATTTCATACAGAGTAGGCTTCAGAACAAGAAATATTATCATGAAGAGGAAGATTACGTAATGATGGAGGGAATCCATGTTTCCCAACACCACAGAAATCCCTACAGCATAACCAACCCCCAATTGACCCAGGCCCCAATGTCAAATACCAATATAAAATGCATAGAAGATAATGTAGGAGAACATTTAAAATGACTTTTGTTTGGAAATGTCTTTTTAGATAAAATACCAAGTACTCAACACATGGAAGAAGGAGCGGGTGAGATGGAGTTCTTTAACATTAATATCTACTGTGTAAATGTACTGCCTAGAGAATGGAAGGCCATTCACCAACTGGGATAATCAATCAATTAATTAATTTTTAATTTTGGTGTCTATTTATTTTACTTTACAACACTCAGAGCAAGAGCAAATCAGGTTTACATTAACCTCCTCCCCACCCCAGCAACAGACCTTCTATGTCTTTTTTCCATTAATTAATTAATTAATTAATTAATTTTTATTCACTTTACATACCAAAATCAGCTGTCTTCTTCTCAGTCTCCCCTCACACACAGCTCCTCTCCCAACAAATGAAGCTTGGGCTATCCCTGACTCTGTTGTCTGCCTGAGAATTTCATTCCCCTAACTGTGCTTTCTTGTCTGGCTTCAGTGGGAGAGGATGTGCCTATCCCTGTAGTGACTTGATATACCAGACTGTGATGATACCCAGGGGAGACTTCCCCCTGCTCAGGAGATAGTATATTTTAAACGCATAACTAAAAAAAAAAATAAAAAAAAATAAAAAAAAACTTGATGTCTACTGTAACAAGGAACTTTTAAAATTAAATAGCAAATTATAAATAATCCACTTTAAAAAATAAACCAAAGGTCTTAACATATTCACCAATAGACATATGATTGGCAAAAATGCACAGGAAAAGATGTTTCAAACCATGTGCCATTGGGGAAACATAAACAAGCATGATGCACCATTATATACCTATAAGAATGACCCAAATTCAGAAAATGCTGAAGCTGTGTGAGCCGTAGGAACTCTTCTTTATTGCTAGTAGGAATCAAAATGGTCAATTACCAAGGTACTCTGGCAGCTTTTTAACCAAATTAAGCATAGCATGTAATCCTAAATGCTTGCTCCCAGTATTTAGTTGAACGTCAAAGGAGTTCAAATCTTATGCCCATACAAAACCTACACACAAGTGATGATAGAGGTTTTGTTGATAATTTCCCAGACTCGGAGGCAACCAAGGTACTCCTCAGTAATCACATGGATAGACTATGGTACACACAGACAAGAACATATTACTCAGTGCTCAAATAACACAAAAATATGTGAAGAGTCCATAAATATTTATTACTGGGTATAAAAAGCAGAATTGAAAGGGAGTGATTCCAGGTATTTGGCATTGTGCTTACTTCGAGGACAGTGAGAGGACCAGGGATGGCGAGGTCGCATAGAGAGAGAAAGGGCAACTATGTAGAATGCAGAGGTGTTTAGTAGTGAAGCTGTCTTTGTTGCTAGAGTGGTGGGAAGAGCATTGCATATTTTCTCAAACCCATAGACGCACCCCCAAAACTGAGCTCTAATGCAAACTGTGGATATTACGTGAAAATGTCTGAATGTTCGTGGATCATAACAAATATGTCTGAATGTTCATGGATCATAACAAATGCACTGTGCTGGCGGAGAGCAGTGGTAATAGAGGAGGAGTGTGTGGTGGTTAGATGGGGCAGGAGTGTGTGGTGGTTAGATGGGGCAGGAGTGTGTGGTGGTTAGATGGGGCAGGAGTGTGTGGTGGTTAGATGGGGCAGGAGTGTGTGGTGGTTAGATGGGGCAGGAGTGTGTGGTTGTTAGATGGGGCAGGAGTGTGTGGTGGTTAGATGGGGCAGGAGTGTGTGGTGGTTAGATGGGGCAGGAGTGTGTGGTGGTTAGATGGGGCAGGAGTGTGTGGGGGTTAGATGGGGCAGGAGTGCGTGGGGATTAGATGGGGCAGGAGTGTGTGTGGGTTAGATGGGGCAGGAGTGTGTGGTGATTAGATGGGGCAGGAGTGTGTGGTGATTAGATGGGGCAGGAGTGTGTGGTGGTTAGATGGGGCAGGAGTGTGTGGTGGTTAGATGAGGCAGGAGTGTGTGGTGGTTAGATGGGGCAGGAGTGTGTGGTGGTTAGATGGGGCAGGAGTGTGTGGTGGTTAGATGGGGCAGGAGTGTGTGGTGGTTAGATGGGGCAGGAGTGTGTGGTGGTTAGATGGGGCAGGAGTGTGTGGTGGTTAGATGGGGCAGGAGTGTGTGGTGGTTAGATGGGGCAGGAGTGTGTGGTGGTTAGATGGGGCAGGAGTGTGTGGTGGTTAGATGGGGCAGGAGTGTGTGGTGGTTAGATGGGACAGGAGTGTGTGGTGGTTAGATGGGGCAGGAGTGTGTGGTGGTTAGATGGGGCAGGAGTGTGTGGTGGTTAGATGGGGCAGGAGTGCGTGGGGATTAGATGGGGCAGGAGTGTGTGTGGGTTAGATGGGGCAGGAGTGTGTGGTGATTAGATGGGGCAGGAGTGTGTGGTGATTAGATGGGGCAGGAGTGTGTGGTGGTTAGATGGGGCAGGAGTGTGTGGTGGTTAGATGAGGCAGGAGTGTGTGGTGGTTAGATGGGGCAGGAGTGTGTGGTGGTTAGATGGGGCAGGAGTGTGTGGGGGTTAGATGGGGCAGGAGTGTGTGGTGGTTAGATGGGGCAGGAGTGTGTGTGTGGGTTAGATGGGGCAGGAGTGTGTGGGGGTTAGATGGGGCAGGAGTGTGTGGGGGTTAGATGGGGCAGGAGTGTGTGGGGGTTAGATGGGGCAGGAGTGTGTGGTGGTTAGATGGGGCAGGAGTGTGTGGTGGTTAGATGGGGCAGGAGTGTGTGGTGGTTAGATGGGGCAGGAGTGTGTGGTGGTTAGATGGGGCAGGAGTGTGTGGTGGTTAGATGGGGCAGGAGTGTGTGGTGGTTAGATGGGGCAGGAGTGTGTGGTGGTTAGATGGGGCAGGAGTGTGTGGGGGTTAGATGGGGCAGGAGATTTGGGAGGAACTTGTCCTCCAATTTTGCTGTGAATTGTTGTTTTAAAAAAATGGACCCATGAAACCTACACAAAGCCTTTCATTCTGGAAGGACTCAGTGCAGCAGTATAGGGGAATACCAGAACAGGGAAGTGGAAAGGGGTGTATGGGGGAACAGGGAGAGGGAAGAGGGCTTATGGGACTTTTAGGGAGTAGGGAGCCAGAAAAGGGGAAATCATTTGAAATGTAAATAAAAACATATCAAATAAAAAAAGAAAAATAAATAAATAAATAAATAAATATCTCTCCTCTGTGAGCTCTACCCTAAATCAACTGAAATCAAATATGTAGAATGGTAGCACCCTGCCAGCTACTGATACCCCAGGTTAGCATCAGAAATGCCAAGCTGCAAACCCTGCCCTAAGCCCTGGATCGCCCCGTCTTGGGGTCCATCCTTTCTGAAGACACCAAACTCCACAACACAGTCTGTTGCCAAGAGGCACTTGCTGACAGGAACCTGGTGTGGTTGTTCCTGGGAGGTTCTGCCAGCACCTGATCAATGCAGATGTGGAATCTCACAGCCAGCCATCAGACTGGGCTTGGGACCCAGGTGGGGGAGCTGGCGGAAGGACTGGAGGAACAGAAGGAGATTGCAACCACATAGGAAGAACAGTATGGGTTGGTCGAACCACCCAGTGCTCCCAGAGATTAGACCACCCATCAAGGAGTGTGCAGGGAGTGGCCCATGCCTCCAGACACATATGTAGCAGAGGATAGCCCTGCCTGACATCAATGAGAGTGGAGGCCTGTGGCCCTGTGGCAGTTTGATGCCCCAGCATAGGAAGATGCTGGAGCTGTAGGGCAGGAGGGGGTGGGTGGGTAGGGAGTATCCTCATAGAGACAAAAGCAAGAGAGGAGAGGGAGGATGGGATGGAGGGCTTGTGGAGGGGTAAGCAGGAAGATGGATATCATTTAAGATGTAACGAAATGGAATGATTAATTTTAAAAAATTAAAAAAAAAGAAACTTTGGGGACAAGGACCAGCAATTGGTGTTTCACAGCCTTTCCAGGTGATTCTGTCCCACTCTCAATCTGAGACCCAGTACTGATGATAGAGAAGGAAAGGGCATGGGTGGCTATGTAGGGAGGTGTACAGAGGCTCCAGAACCCTTTTCTCTTTAAAACACTCTGTCCCATCCGAGCCTTTCTAAACTCTGCCCACTGTACTGAGGTTGCTTTATGTTTCAGCACAGCAGTTATTGACCTAAAAGTCACAATCCGTTCAGGATTGATCACATATCAGAGATTTACTTTATGATTCTCAACAGTAGTCAGTTATGAAGTAGCAACAAAATAATTTTATGTTTGGGGATCACCACATGAAGGACTGTATTAGGGTTGCAGTGTTAGGAAAGTTGGAAAGCACTGTGTTAGAGGATCACCAAGTACTGGCTCTCCAGAAAGAGATT
Source organism: Apodemus sylvaticus (assembly GCF_947179515.1). Classification (NCBI taxonomy): domain Eukaryota; kingdom Metazoa; phylum Chordata; class Mammalia; order Rodentia; family Muridae; genus Apodemus; species Apodemus sylvaticus. The sequence continues at coordinate 65,825,608 of NC_067482.1, read as the reverse complement.
CTAGGGATCTCCCTTCTGCCCTACAAACCCACCTCAGGCAGGGCCTGTCACCGTCTTTGCACAGCTGTGTCCAGCAGCTACTTGTCTTACTGCAGTCACCTGCTCAAATGTCCTTTCCAGGCCACTGGACCCTGAGCCTCTCAAGGACAGAGATAATGTCTTTGCTGTCCCAGCATCTAGCGATGCACTGACAGTTAAACAAAAGGTCAATAAATATGAATGAGGTTTAAGTGAGTGGAGATGAGTAAAGTCACCTGACACAAACTGTTATAGTCATCATAATTTACTGGCCAGCTTTCACTTCTCTCGGCGAAGAGCCTTTTCACGATAAGCATACACCCATCGCCCACTTAAATCTCCCAACCGTACCCAGGCGGTGGTGTTGCTTTTTCACTTACGTTACTTTGACAGCAATGAAGAATTCACTCAAAAAATGTTTCAACAGACGTCAAGGATGCCACCAGAGGAGGAAGAGATGTAATTCAGATTTCCAGGACTTGGCTGAGATAGTGGGAAAACACCAGTGAATGTCGGGAAGGGATTGACCAGTGAAGTAGATTATCTGTTCACTGATGGCTGTTTATCCTGTCCTCCAACAGATGCCAGCACAGGCCCTTGCTCCTTCTTTTGTTCTTTCCCTACCTATAAATCTTTTTGGAGACAAGGTCTCTTTATATAACCCTGGCTATCCTAGAACTATGATGTAAACCAGGCTGGCCTCGAACCAACACTGATCCTCCTGCCTCAGTCTCTTTCATGCTGGGATTAAAAGTGTGAGCTGGCACACCCAGGATCACTGCCTTTAAATATTAACTAATTGTTTTAATAACCCACTGAGTCCACTCTGCACTGCTCATATATTAATATGTGTGAGCTCTTCTGCTAAAAGAGAACGTGAAGTTGTGGGGGAGATGGATACGATGTAAACCTGAGAGGAGTTAGCAGGGAAAGTGGGAGCATAAATGATTGTAACACATTATAAGAAATGTTCAAACGATCGGTAAACATATTTTTCAAAGGTTGACATAAATAACAGTTCAAAAATGTAAATAAAATTTATTTCTAAAGGATAAAAAAGCTTTTAAAATGCAACCTAACTTGAAGTTCCCCCCTTTTCTATATTTTTAATTGAAAACAATTTTTGTACAAGATATTCCGCATAGTTTTCTTTTCTCCATCTTCTCCCAGACCCTTCTCCCCTATCTATCTACTCATCCAACTCCATAGCCCCCCCTCCACTTAGAAAACAAACAGACAAAAAAGCAAACAAAAATAAGAAAAGCCAGAATAAAAAAAAAGAAAGATACAAGAAATACACACACACATACACCACACACACACAAACATAAAATATGCAATGAAATGAATGGAAACAATGTGTAGGTCCATCAACTAGTGAATGACCTCGTAGTAAGTAAATAACAGAAATAGGGACTGAAGTCAAATGTCTGCAGAGCCTGCTTCTCCACTGAGATGTCCTCCGGCACATAAGGGAAGAGTAGGCAGCCACTCTTGGACAAGTTCTTTCTCTCTGAGTCTCAACAATGCTATGTACTATATGAGCTTGTCTGACTATACCAATAGCTTTACACTGTGGCCCCAAATTTCTGAAAGCTATTGATTTACTATAAGAAATCAAAGAATCTATCTATATGGCAAGCACTACTTAAAGATTACTTTGAAACATACGGAGAATTTGGAGGTACAAGAAGAACGGAGGAGTGGCCCCTGGTTCTGGAAAGACTCAGTGTAGCAGTATAAGGCAAAACCAGCACAGGGAAGTGGGAAGGGGTGGGTGGGAGAACAGGGGGAGGGAAGGGGGCTTATGTGACTTTCGGGGAGGGGGGGCAGAAAAGGGGAAATCATTTGAAATTGAAATAAAAAATATATTGAATAAAAAAAAAACAACACCAAATGTTCACTGAGTGCCCATCTGAAGTCAGACTCTGCTAAGAGTTTGATGTACAGTGAGAGTAACCCTACCACCATGCCTTCCTCCAAGTACTTATGTGGAAAGCAGGAGACTATGCGAACACACAGGTAAACGCTGAACCAGATATTACTGCAAGTGCTTTGAAGAAAGCCATCCCTCTGTCCCTTCCAGTTACCTGTGTGGGGACAGTAAGGTGCATGGAGGCTACTTAGTTAGACTGATGGTCAGGGGAGGTAGCTCTGAGTTAGGATGATTAAGCCAGGACTTGAAAGATGAAAAATAGCGAGCCAGCTGTGTGGGAAAAATGCTCTCAGCGTGAGAAAATGCCTTGAAGCTATTGAATTTAAGCATGCTTATTTTTCCTAAACACTAAAAATAAAATTTCTATCATTTGAGGGCCAAGAATACTTTTTAAGATAGCAAGGAGCCTGACCGTATATTTTTCTGGAAAGTAATGCTAGTTCCTATAAAAATCAAGACCCAAATCACAGTAAACTACTCCTGACACTATTTTTTGCCTCCTTCACAGCTCAATGTGAGTAGGAGGTCTCTGCTGCACACAGTCATCCAGGACCCTGGATCATTCCACAGGCATCTCCCTCATAGTCTGAAACCTATCTATATCTAAGCCTCTCAGAGTAGAAGTGCTAAGGGTTTCTTCAGCTCATGTTCAACTGGCAAGAAACAATGATTAAGCTATAGTTAACCAAAAGACCCAGAACATTCAGCCAAGCACATGAGGGAAATACCTCATCCTAGAGCTAAGGTTGCAAGGAAGTTAGCCCCAATTAAATGTTGCCTTTTATAAGAGTTGCCTTGCTCATGGTGTCTGTTCACAGCAGTATAATCCAAACTAAGACACTATCTCTAGTGTTTTAATATGAGGAAATACTATGTATGACCATACAAGTCCAATTTTGAGGAATAAGATAAGGGCGCATCCACTCTGTAGACTACTAGGTAACTGTCCAAAGAAATCATCTGTACATCCTGTCATGAGAGATGTTTGTGATACATCAAGTGAAAAAGTAAAGTATATTGTGGGGCACATTGCTCATGACAGCAATGACAGCAACTACAAGCTCTGACAAGTGGCAACAGAAACAACTACTGTTCAGGTATTATGTGATGTTACAAAGTTCCTAGTGATATATACTTTCCATAAATTAGGGAAGGTTTAAATTAAAATGTTATTTTTATTTAATTCATGCTGATAGAAACTATAACCCTTAAAAACATATGGTGGAACACATGTGAATATATGCATACACATATGTAAACATATGTATAGTTAGCTAACGTGATACATGCATATATATACAATTAAAATCCTGTGTTCTATTACAACATGTGTAAACACCTTCAAGAATACTTAATAGAAAGCATACAGTCATGACGACTTCACTTAAAACTAGCTTCCCTAAAGATCATACTTTTAGATATCTCCAAATACAATGAGCTTTCTTTTAGTTTTTCTTGCTACAACAAAAATCAAAAACAAACAAAAAACGTTTGTTAAATTCTTTTTTTTAATTTTCTATATTCTTTGTTTACATTCCCAATTCTTTCACCTTTCCTGGTTTCCCCCGCCCCATTGGTCTCATAAGCCCTCTTTCCACTGCCCATTTCCCAAACACCTCCCTCCCATTTCACTGTCCTGGTACTCCCCTACAATGCTGGATCAACTCTTTTCACAACCAGGCCTCTCTTTTTCCCTCTTCTTGGGTATCATTTGGTATGCTAATTGTGTCTTGAGAATTCAGAGCTTCTGGGATTGTATTCCATGTGTATTCTTTTGTGATTGGGTTACCTTACTTAGGATGATATTTCCAAGTTCCAACCATTTGCCTAAGAATTTCATGAATTCATTGTTTTTAATTGCTGAGTAGTATTCCATTGTGTAAATATACCACATTTTCTGTATCCATTCCTCCATTGAGGGACATCTGGGTTCTTTCCAGCTTCTGGCTATTATAAATAAGGCTGCTATGAACAGAGTGGAGCATGTGTCCTTATTGCATGCCAGGGAATCCTCTGGGTATATGCCCAGGAGACGTATAGCAGGGTCCTCCGGAAGTGTCATGTCCAGTTTTCTGAGGAAAGTCCAGACTAATTTCCAGAGTGCTTGTACCATCTTGTAATCCTACCGCTACTTGCAGGGGATAAGTGTTCCTCTTTCTCCACATCCTGGCCAACACCTGCTGTCTCCTGAGGTTTTTTTTTTTTTTTTATTGATATATTTTTATTTACTTTTCAAATGATTTCCCCTTTTCTGGGTCCCCACTCCCTGCAAGTCCCATAAGCCCACTTCACTCCCCCTGTTCTTCCATCCACCCCTTCCCAATTCCCTGTGCTGGAATTCCCCTATACTCTTGCACTGAGTCTTTCCAGAACCAGGGGCCAATCCTCCATTCTTTTTGGACATCATTTAATTTGTGGATTATATCCTGGGTATTCAAAGTTTCCAGGGTAATATCCACTTATCAGTGAGTGCATACCATGATTGATCTTTTGAGACTGGGTTACCTCACTTAGTATGATGTTCTCCAGCTCCATCCATTTGTCTAAGAATTTCATGAATTCATTGTTTCTAATGGCTGAATAGTACTCCATTGTGTAAATATACCACATTTTTTTGTATCCATTCCTCCATTGAAGGAAACCTAGGTTCTTTCCAGCCTCTGGCTACTACAAATAGGGCTGCTATGAACATAGTGGAGCATATGTCCTTTTTGCATACTGAAGAATCCCCTGGATATATGCCCAGGAGTGGTATAACAGGGTCCTCAGGAAGTGACACCCCCAGTTTTCTGAGGAACCGCCAGACTGATTTCCAAAGTGGTTGCACCATCTTGCAATCCCACCAGCAGTGGAGGAGTGTTCCTCTTTCTCCACATCCTTGCCAACACCTGCTGTCTCCTGAGTTTTTGACCTGAGCCATTCTGACTGGTGTGAGGTGAAATCTCAGGGTTGTTTTGATTTGCATTTCCCTAATGATTAATGATGTTGAACATTTCTTAAGGTGTTTCTCAGCTCTCCGAAGTTCTTCATGTGAAAATTCTTTGTTTAGCTCCGTACCCCACTTTTTAATGGGGTTATTTGGTTCTCTGGGTTCTACTTTCTTGAGTTCTTTGTATATATTAGATATTAGCCCTCTGTCAAATTTAGGTTTGGTGAAGATCCTTTCCCAGTCTGTTGGTTGATGTTTTGTCCTTTTGACGGTGTCCTTTGTCTTACAGAAACTTTGTAGTTTTATGAGGTCCCATTTGTCAATTCTTGATCTTAGAGCATAAGCTATTGGTGTTCTATTCAGGAACTTTTCCCCTGTGCCCATGTCCTCCAGGGTCTTCCCCAGTTTCTTTTCGATTAGTTTCAGTGTGTCAGGTTTTATGTGTAGGTCCTTGATCCATTTGGAGTTGAGCTTGGTACAAGGAGATAAGAATGGATCGATACACATTCTTCTGCATGCTGACCTCTAATTGAACCAGCACTATTTGTTGAAAAGACTATCTTTTTTCCACTGGATGCTTTCAGCTCCTTTGTCGAAGTGATCAAGTGACCATAGGTGTGTTGGTTCATTTCTGGGTCTTCAATCCTATTCCATTGATCTGCTTGCCTGATATTGTACCAATACCATGCAGTTTTTATCACTATTGCTCTGTAGTAGAGTTTAAAGTCTGGGATACTGAATCCCCCTGAAGTTCTTTTACTGTTGAGAATAGTTTTAGCTATCTTGGGTTTTTTGTTATTCCAGATGAATTTGAGAATTGCTCTTTCTAGTTCTATGAAGAACTGGGTTGGGATTTTTATGGGGATAGCATTGAATCTGTAGATTGCCTTTGGCAAGATGGCCATTTTAACTATATTAATCCTGCCAATCCACGAGCATGGAAGATTTTTCCATTTTCTGAGATCTTCTTTGATTTCCTTCTTCAGAGATCTGAAGTTCTTGACATATAGGTCTTTCACTTGTTTGGTTAGAGTCACCCCAAGATACTTTATGCTGTTTGTAGCTATTGTGAAGGGGGTCATTTCCCTAATTTCTTTCTCCGTCTGCTTATCCTTTGAATATATAAAGAATACTGATTTGCTTGCATTGATTTTGTAGCCAGCCACTTTGCTGAAGTTGTTTATCAGCTGTAGGAGTTCTCTAGTAGAGTTTTTGGGGTCACTTTAGTATACGATCATATCATCTGCAAATAGTGATAGTTTGACTTCTTCCTTTCCAATTTGTATCCCTTTGACTTCCTTATGTTGTCTAATTGCTCTAGCTAGGACTTCAAGAACTATATTGAAAAGATATGGAGAGAGGGGGCAGCCTTGTCTTGTCCCTGATTTTAATGGGATTGCTTCAAGTTTCTCTCCATCTAGTTTGATGTTGGCAACCAGTTTGCTGTATATTGCTTTTACTATGTTTAGATATGGGCCTTGAATTCCTGTCCTTTCCAAGACTTTTAGCATGAAAGGATGCTGAATTTTGTCAAATGCTTTTTTAGCATCTAATGAAATGATCATGTGGTTTTTTTTCTTTGAGTTTGTTTATGTAGTGGATAGCATTTATGGATTTCCTTATATTGAACCATCCCTGCATCCCTGGGATGAAGCCTACTTGATCATGGTGGATGATCATTTGGATGTGTTCTTGGATTCGGTGGGCAAGAATTTTATTTAGTATTTTTGCATCGATATTCATAAGGGAAATTGGCCTGAAATTCTCTTTCTTAGTTGGATCTTTGTGTGGTTTTGGTATCAGCGTAATAGTGGCTTCAAAGAAGGAGTTGGGTAGTGTTCCTTCTGTTTCTGTTTGGTGGAAAAGTTTGAAGAGTATTGGTGTTAAGTCTTCTTTGAAGGTCTGATAGAATTCTGCACTGAAGCCATCTGGTCCTGTGCTTTTTTTGGTCGGAAGGCTATGTATGACCCCTTCTATTTCTTTAGGGGTTATGGGTCTGTTTAGATGGTCTATTTGATCCTGGTTTAATTTTGGTAATTTGTATCTGTCTAAGAAAATGTCCATTTCCTCCAGATTCTCCAGTTGTGTTGAGTACAGGTTTTTGTAGTAGGATCTGATGGTTTTTTGAATTTCTTCGGTTTCTGTTGTAATATCTCCGTTTTCATTTCTAATTTTGTTAATTTGGATACTTTCTCTGTGCCCTTTGGTTAGTCTGGCTAAGGGTTTATCTATCTTGTTGATTTTTTCAAAGAACCAGCTTTTGGTCTTGTTGATTCTTCGTATGGTTCTCTTGGTTTCTACTTGATTGATTTCAGCCCTGAGTTTGATGATTTCCTATCTTCTTCTCCTCCTGGGTAAATTAGCTTCTTCTTGTTCCAGGGCTTTCAGTGGTTCCATTAATCTTCTAGTGTATGCTCTCTCAAATTTCTTTTTGGAGGCACTCAAAGCTATGAGTTTTCCTCTTAGTACTGCTTTCATTGTGTCCCATAGATTTGTGTCTGTTGTGCCTTCATTTTCATTAAATTCTAAGAAATCTTTGATTTCTTTCTTTATTTCTTCCTTGACCAAGGTATCATTGAGTAGAGTATTGTTCAGTTTCCATGTGTATGTGGGCTTTCTGTTGTTTTTACTGTTATTAAAGACCACTTTTACTCCATAGTGATCTGATAGGAGGCATGGGATTATTTCAATCTTTTTATATTTGTTGAGGTCTGTCTTGTGACCAACTATATGATCTATTTTGGAGAAGGTACCATGAGGTGCTGAGAAAAAGGTATATTCTTTTGCTTTGGGATGAAAAGTTCTATATATATATCTGTTAACTCCAATTGGTTCAAAGCTTCAATTAGTTTCATTATCTCCCTGTTTAGTTTCTGTTTTCCTGATCGGTCCATTGGTGAGAGTGGAGTGTTGAAGTCACCCACAATTATTGTGTTAGGTGCAATGTGTACTTTGAGCTTTAGTAAAGTTTCTTTTGTGAATGAGGGCGCCCTTGTGTTTGGGGGATATATGTTCAGGATTGAGAGTTCTTCTTGTTGGATTTTCCCTTTGACCAGCAAGTAGTGACCTTCTATGTCTCTTTTGATGACATTAGGTTGGAAGTCAATTTTATCTGAAATTAGAATGGCAAGTCCTCTGGCTTGTTTCCTGGGACCATTTGCTTGTAGAATTGTCTTCCAGCCTTTTACTCTAAGGTAGTTTTTTTCTTTGACACTGAGGTGTGTTTCTTGTATGCAGCAAAATGTAGGGTCCTGTTTATGTAACCAGTCTGTTAGTCTATGTCTTTTTATTGGGGAATTGAGTCCATTGATGTTAAGAGATATCAAGGAGAAGTGGTTATTGCTTCCTATCATTTTTGATTTTAATTTTATACGTGTGTGGTTATCTTCTTTGGGTTTAATGAAAGAAGCTTAATATCCTGCTCTTTCCAGAGTATAGTTTCCCTTGTTGTAATGGTGTTTTCCCCCTATTATCCTTTGTAGGGCTGGGTTTGTAGAAAGATATTGTGTAAATTTGGTTTTTTTCATTCATCGAATATCTTGGTTTCTCCATCTATAGTAATTGAGAGTTTCTCTGGGTATAGTAGTCTCGGCTGGCATTTGTGTTCTCTTAGAGTCTGCATGAACTCTTCCCAGGATCTTCTAGCTTTCATGGTCTCTGGTGAGAAATCTGGTGTAATTCTGATAGGTCTTCCTTTATATGTTACTTGCCCTTTTTCTCTTACTGTGCTAAGTATTATTTCTTTGTTTAGTACATTTGGGGTTTTGATTATTATGTGACAGGTGGTATTTCTGTTCTGGTCCAGTCTGTTTGGAGTTCTGTAGGCTTCTTGTATATTCATGGGCATCTCTCTCTTTAGGTTAGGGAAGTTTTCTTCCATAATTTTGTTGAAGATATTTGCTGGCCCTTTCAGCTGTAAATCTTCACTCTCATCAATGCCTATAATTCTTAGATTTGGCTTTCTCATTGTGTCCTGGATTTCCTGGATATTTTGGGTTACAAGCTTTTTGCATTTTGCATTTTCTTTAACTGTTGAGCCCATGGTTTCTATGATATCTTCGGCATCTGAGATTCTTTCTTCTATCTCTTGTATTTTGTTGTTGATATTTGCGTCTATGGTCCCTGATTTCTATCCAAGGTTTTCTATCTCCAAAGTTGTCTCCCTTTGTGCCTTTTTAGTTGTTTCTACTTCTGTTTTTAGATCCTGGAAGTTTTTGCTCAGTTCTGTCATTTGCTTGTTTGTGTTTTCCTCTAATTCTTTAAGAGATTTTTGTGTTTCCTCTTTCATGAATTCTGCCTGTTGATCAAGGTTCTCCTGTATTTCTTTGAGTGATTTTTGCATTTCCTCCTTATTGACTTCTGTATTCTCCTGAATTTCTTTCAATGATGTTTGTGTTTTCCTTGTAAGGGCTTCTAATTTTTGATCCATTTTCTCCTGAATTTCTTTAAGTATGTCCTTCATGTGTTCCTGTACCAGCATCATGACCAATGATTTTAAATCCAAATCTTGTTTTTCTGGTGTGTTGGGGTATCCAGGACTTGCTAATGTTGGAGAATTGGGTCCAGATGCTGCCATAATGCCTTAGTTTCTGTTAGTAATGTTCCTATGTTTGCCTTTAGCCATCTGGTTCTCCCAGGGGTTAGATGGTCTTATTGTCACTGGCTGGTGCTTCAAACTACTGTGGATCTTTAAGATTATCTCTGCACCACTGGATGACTGGGTTTCTTCTGGCACAGATTACTGATATGCTGGCTCCCTCTTTTGTGCCTTTGGAGCCCTTCTCAGTCTTGCCTCAAGCAATGCTATACTTAGGTTGTCAAGGTCAACCAGGTATTCTCTGTCTGCTCTATTCTGGAGGGAAGAAGTTGTGGTGGGGGTCATTCCCTCTGTTGATTCTCACATAGGACACAGGTCCTGCGATGGACTGGCTTGCAGATGAACCGCCTATGTGCTCAGTTCCTGAGTGCAGGCAGACCCCTGGCGGTTTGCACCACCAGAAATCTAAAGCTCAGGGTGATACAGTACCTAGTGATCCTTTTGTGTCCCTGCAGGCAGTGAGTAGGGCAGTGGGGCTTCTCTCCTTCCACAACTCCCTGGGCAGGATAGGGGCCCCGGGCCGGGCGGCCTTGAAGACAAAAGCCGCCTATGTGCTCAGTTTCTGTGCACATTACCTAGTTCCTGTGCTCAGTACCTAGTGATCCTTTTGTGTCCCTGCAGACAGCAAATATGGCCATGTGGCTTCTCCCCTTCCGCAGCTCCCTGGGCCGGACACGGGCCCGAGCCAGGCAGGCTGGTAGACAAACCCGCCTATGTGCTCAGTTCCTGAGGGCAGGCAGACCCCTGGCGGTTTGCACCACCAGAAATCTAAAGCTCAGGGTGGTACAGTACTTAGTGATCCTTTTCTGTCCCCGGCAGGCAGCTCCTGAGTTTTTAACCTTAAAATTATGACTGGTGGGAGGTGAAATCTCAGGGTTGTTTTGATTTGCATTTCCCTAATAACTAATGATGTTGAGCATTTCTTAAGGTGCTTCTTGGCCATCTGAATTTCTTCAGGTGAAAATTCTTTGTTTAGATTGGTACCCTATTTTTTAATAGGGTTATTTGGTTCCCTGGGGTCAACTTCTTGAATTCTTTGTATATATTGGATATTAGCCCACTGTCAGATTTAGGCTTGGTGTAGATCCTTTCCCAATCTGTTGGTTGACGTTTTGTCCTTTTGACAGTGTCCTTTGCCTTACAGAAACTTTGTAATTTTATGAGGTCCCATTTGTCAATTCTTGATCTTAGAGCATAAGCTATTGGTGTTCTGTTCAGACACTTTTCCCCTGTGCCCAAGTCCTCAAGGGTTTTCCCCAGTTTCTTTTCTGTTAGTTTCAGTGTGTCTGGTTTTATATGGAGGTCCTTGTTCCACTTGGAGTTGAGCTTAGTAAAAGGAGATAAGAATGGATTAATTCACATTCTTCTGCATGCTGACCTCCAGTTGAACCAACACCATTTGTTGAAAAGTCTATCTTTTTTCCACTGGATGTTTTCATCTCCTTTGTCGAAGATCAAGTTACCATAGCTGTGTGGATTCATTTCTGGGTCTTCAATTCTATTCCATTAGTCCACTTGCCTGTCACTGTGCCAATACCATGCAGTTTCAAACACTATTGCTCTGTAGTATTGCTTGAGGTCTAGAAGTCTTTGATTTCTTTCTTTATTTATTCTTTTACCAAGGTATCATTGAGTAAAGTTCAGTTTCCATGTGTATGTGGGCTTTCTGTTGCTTTTGTTGCTATTTAAGAACACTTTTACTCCATAGTGATCTGATAGGAGGCATTGGATCATTTCGATCTTCTCATATTTGTTGAGGTCTGTCTTGTGATCAATTATATGGTCGATTTTGGAGAAGGTACCATGAGGTGCTGAGAAAAAGGTATATTCTTTTGCTTTGGGATGAAATGTTCTGTGTATATATATATCTGTTAAATCTAATTGGTCCAAAACTTCAATTAATTTCACTGTGTCCCTGTTCAGTTTCTGTTTTCCTAATCGGTAAATTGAGGAGAGTGGGGTGATGAAGTCACCCACAATTATTGTGTTAGGTGCAATGTATGTTTTGAGCTTTAGTAAAGTTTCTCTTATGAATGAGGGTGCCCTTGCATTTGGAGTATAAATGTTCAGCATTAAGAGTTCTTCTTGGTGGATTTTTCCTTTGACCAGCAAGAAGTGTCCTTCTGTGTCTCTTTTGATGACTTTATGTTGAAAGTCAATTTTATCTGATATTAGAATGGTTACTCTGGCTTGTTTCCTGAGATCATTTGCTTGTAAAATTGTTTTCCAGCCTTTTACTCTAAGGTAGTTTTGTCTTTGACACTGAGGTGTGTTTCTTGTATGCAGCAAAATGTAGGGTCCTGTTTACATAACCAGTCTGTTAGTCTATGTCTTTTTATTGGGAAATTTAATCCATTGATGTTAAGAGATATTAAGGAATAGTAATTATTGCTTCCTGTCATTTTTATGCTAATTTTATTTTTTATATTTTAGTGGTTATCTTCTTTTGGGTTTGATGCTTTTTCTAGCATATAGTTTCCCTACTTGTATTGGTGTTGTTCCCCTATTATCCTTTGTAGGGTTGGGTTTGTGGAAAGATATTGTGTAAATTTGGTTTTGTCATGGAATATCTTGGTTTCTCTATGTATAGTGATTGAGAATTTTGCTGGGTATAGTAGTCTTGGCTGGCATTTGTGTTCTCCTAGAGTCTGCATGAGATCTGCCCAGGCTCTTCTAGCTTTCAAGGTCTCTGGTGAGAAGTCTGGTGTGATTCTGATAGGTCTTCCTTTATAAGTTACTTGACCTTTTTCTCTTACTGTCTTTAATATTCTTTCTTTGTTTAGTACATTTGGGGTTTTGATTATAATGTGATAGGAGGTATTTCTATTTTGGTCCAGTCTGTTTGGAGTTCTGTAGGCTTCTTGTATATTCATGGGCACCTCTCTCTTTAGGTTAGGGAAGTTCCCTTCCATAATTTTGTTGAAGATATTTGCTGGCCCTTTAAGTTGTAAATCCTCACTCTCATCTATACCTATAATCCTTAGGTTTGGTCTTCTCATTGTGTCCTGGATTTCCTGGATGTTTTGGGTTACAAGCTTTTTGAATTTTGCATTTTCTTTGACTGTTGAGTCCATGGTTTTATGGTATCTTCGGCATCTGAGATTCTTTCTTCTATCTCTTGTATTCTGTTACTGATGTTTGCATCTATGGCCCCTGATTTCTTCTTAAGGTTTTCTATCTCCAAAGTTGTCTCCCTTTGAGATTTCTTAATTGTTTCTACTTCTGTTTTTAGATCCTGGATGGTTTTGCTCAGCTCCTTCACTTGCTTGTTTGTGGTTTCCTCTAATTCTTTAAGAGATTTTTGTGTTTCCTCTTTCATGACCTCTGCCTGTTGACCCAAGTTCTCCTGTATTTCTTTAAGTGATTTTTGCATTTCCTCCTTATTAGTTTCTATCTTTTGACCCATATTCTCCTGAATTTCTTTAAACGATTTTTGTGTTTCCCTTGTAAGGGCTTCTAACTTTTGATCCATTTTCTCCTGAATTTCTTTAAGAGATTTATTTATGTCCTTCATGTGTTCCTGTACTAGCATCATGACCAGTGATTTTAAATCCAAATCTTGTTTTTCTGGTGTGTTGGGGTATCCAGGACTTGCCGTTGTTGGAGAATTGGGTTCATATGCTGCCATATTGTCTTGATTTCTGTTAGTAACTTTCCTACTTTTGCCTTTTGCCAACTAGTTCTCACTGGAGTTAGTTGGTCTTGTCACTGGCTGGATCTTGAACCTCCTGTGAGCCTGTAAGGCTATTTCTGCAACACTGGATGACTGGGTTTCCCCTGGCACAGATTGCTGATGTGCTGCCCTCCTCTTGTGCGCCATTGGAGCCCTGCTGTGTCTTACCCAAAGCAATGTTATACTTGGGTTGTCTCAGTGAACCTGGTACTCCCCATCTGCTCTGTCATGGAGCGAAGATGGCGGCAGGGAGTCACTCCCTTTGCTGGTCCCCATGTAGGGCACAGGCCTCATGACAGGCTGGCACACAGACAAACAGCCTGTCTGCCCAGGTCCTGGGCACAGGCAGACCCCTGATGGTTTGCGCCCCCAGAGATCTTAAACTTGGGCCTTTTATTAAATTCTAATAAATATATAAAAGCAAGTTTTGTTTTTTTTCAGGGAGCCAGAGAGCTGGCTCAGCAGATAAGACATATGCTGCTCTTCCAGAGGACCCAAGTTGGGATCCTACCACACACATTAGGCAGCTCACATCACAGCTGCTCTAACTCCATCTCCATTCCAGCTTTGGGGGCCTCTTATGCCCTCTTCTGGCCTCCTCTGGGCACTGCAGACACACACACCTATCTACACACAGATACACGCAACTTTTTTTTAGGTTTGAATTACTTTTAAATTAGAATTTTGCCCCAAACATGAAGGGCCAGAGGAGAAATTGAAAAAAAAAATACTTTCAAGAGGACCAAATTTTAGACAAACATAAATTGGCAAGTGGCTCATGAGCAAAGTGATTATACCACTCCAGACCAGAGTTAGACTCAATGCTCTATGTCAGCTGATCCTGTAGATTACATCTTTTAAAATCTTGTTTTTGTTTTTCTACTCTTTATTGTTCTATTTTCTTCTTTCTTTTTTACTTTTTTCTCATTTTTCTATCTAGATGGGATTTTTCTCAAGTAATGCAAGAGGACTGTGACACTCCTCAGAGATGAAAAAATCTGGACTCTGTGGTCCATTTCAACTATGACATCATTTGATGAATCCAGCAAGCAAACCCTATTTAGCATATTCTGTATGTTATCATTTAAAGTCAATGTTAACTGAGCATGGGTTCACTGCAAGAACCTAGTAGTGAAGTACCACAAGGGTGGTAAGTCTCCTGGCCCATGCCAGACAGAGTTCTGGTTTAGTGACCAACTCCTGGGAGTGCTAACTCTGCCCAAAGAATCTGTTTAGTTGACAGCGTGCTGACTTGTATAGCTTATACTAGGAATCTGGGAGTCATTATACACCCCTCATTAGCATTGAAAAACCATCTGTTGGTCATTAGAAAGCAAACATTACATACAATATATTAAGACCTAAAAAACAATTTAATTAACATCAAGTTGTAGTCAAAATTCTCCATATCCAGGGAATTGTAAGATCAGGAGTAACTATTCTTTTCCCTTTATCTCTTGATCAAATGGAGAATTATATCAGGCCATAGTCCAGCAGGCTCTGGGTGATGCCTAGTTGAGATTCAGTGACCTCAAATAAAGGTCACTGGCAGGTGACTATTCTAGAATTCTGTGATCAATGTTTGTTAACTTTGACTATGGGTGAAATAATGTTCTCCCCAAGATACCTTAATCATAGCACAAAGGGGACAAAACTGCACTCCCCTTTGCTGGCAGAAGATGGTTTTCCACTCTAATATTTGAGGTATCCTCTTTGAAACAGGCCTAAATTAGGAGCAGAAAAAAAATGACAAGCTAGGTCCAGCTCTGCCAGCTTATTGTGTGCATGATCTTGGGCAGGCTGACTCAACTTCTCATTCTTTTCCATTATTGGCTGAACAGGAAATCTTACCTAGGGCTTTGAGAATTCTACCTGACAAAAACCACATGTCCATATTGGACTCACCAATGTCCCAGTTCAGAACTGTAGACTCATAATTTGCTGGGCTCCAGGAAGGTTTCACAAGGTAGCATTTCAATGTGTAAGTACCATGTTCCCAAGGAAACAGTTCATACTCCCGCTGTGTTAATGCACAGCGGGGGCCATTCCCCAGCAATTATTTCTCCAGAGTATTCTATGCGACATATTCATATCTTCCTTCCCCTGGCCCATGGCCATGAGTACCAGTGATGTCTTTCATGATACAATAAAATAGATATCAGGCTAGACTCAAGAATACCCACCTCAAGCTTCTTGCCTTGATCTACACACAACAGTCTTTCATTGGATGGATTTGTCCCTTTCCCAACTTAGTCCTAAGCCACAAAAACTGCATCTGTTCTTCAGGAATTTTACTCCGTTCTCTAGTCATCTGGATGGCCTTTCTTGTGTCTACTTTTTGCTCGCCATCCTATTGATATCAGTAACAGAGACTGAGGTATGCTGCTTACCCTGGGAATCTCAGAGGCAAGTAAAGAAAATATACCAACAGGGAACTAAACTCCAGTGCAAGGAGTGCTGAGGAACAAAGTGTAGCAAAGTGAGCCCTCACACATAAACTGTATTCCTAACTCTACCTGCAAGCTCGACAAAAGGTCAAAACTCTCTTGGGTAGAGCCTGCGGCTACCTCAGTGGTATATTACTTGTCTGTTATATAGAAACCTCTGGGTTCAGCCCTAACACCACTGGACAAAGTAGCCTGCATTGTTGGATCAAGTTTGAGTGGCACTGCTACAGAAGACTGAAGCAGAATAGACAGCCATTCTGGTTTGTGTGGGAGTGGAAGTATCCTGGGATAGCAAAACTGAAGAGAATGGCCAGACACCCTACACAAGATGCGTGCTAAGCTAGACAACCATGAAGGAATTGAGCAGATTCAAGAGGGCAAAGGCAAAAAAGTATTCCCAGAGATAGCTAAGTGTGTCACTTTAATGACTATCAGAGGGGCCATGTGTGGGAACAAAAGATATGGCTCAAAACCTTCCACCCACAACCTCTGTAAACAGAAAGTACCATTCTGGTTGTTAATTTGCATACTGTAAGTTTTCTTGTACACACAACCCATAATGGCATGAAGCTAAAAAGAAAGATAGCTGAAATTTTCTGTTGTAGATGGGAAATTGGACTTTAGAGTGAGGAAAACCTCATGTGAAGCCTGACACATTGACTGACTGTATTATCATGAGCTTATCACATAAATTCTCTGTGCTTTAGTTTTGTCTATAAAATCTAGGCCATGTCCAAGATCCCTGAGACAAACCACAAGTTAGAAGATTCACTAGAAGAACTCAGAAAACAGACATGCTATTATACTTTGGTGATGGTCAATTACAGCAAAAGGAGAAATATACAATCAAATATAAAATATAAAGGGTTTGCAGCCCATTCCTGTTTATGGCGCCTATATTTCCCCCTCCTTAAGCCTATCCACATCTTTCTTGTTGGTAACTTGTTTCTTTAGGGCTCTTCTTCCAAGACTTTTCCCGTGAGTTGATTCCACAGCAGCAGTACCCTTTCTCATGAATTCTGGGAACTTATAGATACGTATAGATATCGAAAAACAAAAACAAAAAACTCAGCCACAGCAAACAAACAAAACTAAAACTTGCTTATAAACTCAAACAATTAGAAAAGTAAAATCACATAAAAACCTAAGCTGGATAGCATCATATCAAATGATCTCATCCTGTGGATGGTTTGAATGAGAAATGTCCCTCCTGGGTTTGTGTATGTGAACACTTGGTCCTGTTGGTGGACCTGTTTGGGGAGGCTGTCAGGTAGTGCAGCCTTGTGGCAGGAAGCATGCCACCAGAGAGGCAGGGGACATGACTTTGAGAGTTCATAGTGGCACCTCACTTCCAGTTCTCTGTCTCTGTCTCTGTCTCTGTCTCTCTCTCTCTCTCTCTCTCTCTCTCTCTCTCTCTCTCTTTCTGTCTCTTTCTGTCTCTGTCTGTCTCTCTTTCTGTCTCTGTCTCTCTTTCTGTCTCTGTCTGTCTCTGTCTGTCTCTCTTTCTGTCTCTGTCTGTCTCTCTGTCTCTCTTTCTCTCTGTGTGTGTCTCTCTGTCTCTATCTCTCTCCCTCTCTGTCTCTCTCTCTCCCTCTCTGTCTCTCTCTCCCTCTTTCCTTCTCTCTCTGTCTCTGCCTGTCTCTGTCTCTTTCTTTGTCTCTCTCTCTCTCTCTCTGTCTGTTCCCCCCCTCTCCTTCATTTTCTGTGGTTGAAGATGGGATCCTTCAGATTTCTGCCCTAACAGCTGCTTCCCCTTTATGATGAATGTGAATCACTCTGGAACCATAATCCAAATAAAATCTTTCTTCTGTTAGTTGCTTTTGGACATTCTATCACAGCAATAGAAAAGTAACTTCTACATACCCTGAACTCATCACTAATGGTACAGATAAAAACAGTTCCCCATGGTTTCCTAGTGTAAGCCCATATGCTAGATTAGTAGATTTTCTAAATATAGAATGATGCTTTAAGCATTGCTTCCCCTAAAGTGTTTACTCTTATTTGAATTTACACAAACAAAGAAATTAAAATGATGCAACATCATGCTTTTAGTGTGACTGGCTTTTATGTCCATCAATTTTAGGGAATAAACGAGATCATCACTTATATCATTAGGTGTTTCTAACTTACAGGTTTTGGTTTTGCAAAGTATAAGCTGACTCCCTTGAACAAGGAGCCTTCGGTATTCTCACACTTCCTCCCACCAAGCTTCCTACCATCTCCTGGCTTTCGTTACAGTGTCTGTAATTTTTATATTATCAAGGCTTATAATATGCATTCTGTGCCTTAAGAATAACTCAGAGTTGTTTGTATTAAATATGTACTCAAAGATATCCAACCCCCCTTCACCATATCCATCATTCCTGAGTTGAATTTGATTCATCTTGTAAGCGACCTGATTTCATTTTCAAGTAACTTTACCCCCAGTAGTAGTGCACTCTTTCCCGAGTTTGGCAAGTTATATGAGAATATCTGTTTTATTTCTTTGTTTCTGAGCAGCAGCTAGGGTACATCTGACATGTTTTAAAGATCTCTTGATACTGCCTATGTGTGAGCAGCTACATGTATGTGTGGGCACCACAGGTACATCTGGTTTCGTCAGGGGCCGTAAGAAGGAGTCTGATCCCTTAGAACTGGAGTAGCAGACAGGGCGAGCTGCCTGACGTGGATGCTGGTAACTAACCCAGAGTCCTCTGAAAGAGCAGCAAGTGCTTTTAGCCAATGAGCCATCTCTTCAGCCTTGTATGTTATTCTTGACCCATACTTCACTCCAGAAAAGGCAGTCATTACCTTGTTCCCTTCACCTACTGAATGCTGCTGTGATCAGGCTTCTTGTCTCCTGTCTCGGTGACTTAGTTCTTCTTGGATGCCAAACAAGCACTTTCTTCTTCCCGCAAGCCCAACAATTAAATAAGGGTGTGTCTACATGCAGGCTCTCTTTGCTTAGATGTTCTGCATCAAATTGCTTTGAAGCACAGCACATTGATTCATTCTACAGAATCTTGGACCTTTTTATTATTTCTTTATATGTTTGAATAATTTTTCTGTTCTATTTATTGTATTCTCTCCTTTAAGGACTTCAATTCACATTCATTGATAAGGCCCCCAATTTATCTCTTCAGTCAGACTTCTCATTGAAATCCATGATTTCACATCCAACAATTTCCTTGTATCTTTGCATGAATCAGAGTCTAACTGAAGTTAAAAACACACCTTGGTTCCCATCACAAACTTGCTTTCTACTACATTTTTCCCAATGTCATTAGAACACAGTCCTTCCAAACATTCAGGCAAAGCATTATAGTAATTTGTAAAAGTAACTTTTGTTCTCCTTCTCTAATTGTTGTCAAGGGATCACACTGCCTCAGTCTACTAACCTAGGCCTAGCCCTGGAAGTTTCTAACCTCTGTACAATATAGTCGAGGCTTAGAATATTTTCAGCCTCTGAGACTTGCTATTGGATAAGCACATCCATTCTTGTGCTTCTGAGCCTATAGGAAGCACATTTATCTTGTTTTAGCTTGGGTTGTAGAGGCAGGGAGGTCCAAACATATAGTGTCAACATATCTGAGCCTTCTTACTATGTCATAACATGTCAGCAGGGTTTGGGAGAGTTATCAGGGGGAAAGGGAACACAAGAAAGTTGGGACTGTAACAGTTTGTGCTCAAGAGCTCAAGTTTATAACAACCCTGTCTTAGGGTAACCAACCCACTCTCAAGATATTAGCTCATTCATCATAGTGCACTCCTCATGACCTAATCATTCTTAAAAGACCCAAATCACTATGCCAACTACATTTTGCGATGGGGAAGGCATCCAAATGCCAACTCTCTTGGGTGTAGGTCACCACCATCCCTTGCTTCGGTTGCTCCAAGAACCTTGTCCATATTCCCACTCATCTAATCAGTAGTCTGAGGATTTAGACTCATAGGTATGCTTCTTAATGTTTGTCAGATGAATTGAACTGTGAATAATATTTCCCTGCCTGCCTTCCCTATACTCTCCTACCTGTTTACATGTTTTGCACCTTACAACAAGTATTCGCTGTGCCGTTCTAAGCCTCTGTACCTCTTCTGTAACTGACTTTCCAGTAATATTTGATCCTGTTTGAACTTTGCTTTTCCGATCTTTAATAAAAATATTTTATCCTACCATTTCCCCCTCTGGGGCATCATGCTCCTTTGGGTGATGGTCCTTTTTTTTTTTTTTTTTTTTTTTTTTTTTTTTTTTTTTAATTTCTCATCCTTGAGCCTATCTATTGTGTATTGAATTCTCATTTAGTGACCTGTGCAACACCTGCTAACACTCACTAAGGATTACTTCCTGTTCTTGTATTGTGTTGTCTTCTCAACTTAATTTCCTATATGTATTTTGAATCTTTTCTTTATTTTTCTTATGATGTATTTGTAAAATAGTCATACCTCATCTCTCTGTCTCTGTCTCTGTCTCTCTCTCTCACAAGGACAAAACAACTTTTGGCTCAGCCTGAACAGAATAACTCTTAACTCAGCCAGTCATGGTCATTTTTTCCATCAAAGGCATCCTCTGAGGGTATCTATTGTATATATAATTTTTGGCACATCTTTTCCCACTCATGCAAGAGCCAGAGGTCTTGTATGATGTGAGCAGAGGAGAGAAGTCATCAGGATACAAACACCTCTGTCAGGTGAAGTATTGCTAGGATCTCTGGTGATACCTCTTACTTCTATGGGATTGTCAAATGTCCTCTCCTTGACGTAAACACAGAAAGGAAGCCTTCCATGGCTTAAAGGACATCCCAAGCTTCTTCCTTAGTCATGGATTCCTGTTACTGGATTTGGTTGAGTTACTTTGGCTGTTTGCTTTGGTGGACACTCATGATGGATGCACAGAAGGATTTTGTGTGGTGAATTCTGATTCAATACTGATTTCTCTTTTCTGCTACCAGTCTGTTTTGAGTATGTGCCAAAGATCAGGCAGTGTGCTGTTGGGATAATTTTGGGTTTGTGGCATAAGAAAGATTAGCATATATGGTCCCTATGCCCACATTGCCAATCTCTCATCCTCTTCCCAAGCTGATCATAACCTAATAGAAAATCTCTTCTTATTCTTTCTTCTTATCAGCCTTCATGCCAACCTAAGTTCTTTATATGAAGTTCTGCATATTGGGTTAAAATTATTCAGAAATACTTCTCTGAAATATACTGTCATGATGAAATTTATTCTTTGCTTGAAAGAGAGAGAGAAACACAGAGAGAGAAGAGGAAGAAGAGAAAGAAGGAAGGAAGGAAGAAAGGAAGGAAGGAAGGAAGGAAGGAAGGAAGGAAGGAAGGAAGGAAGGAAGGAGAAAACCTGCTCACTGTTCAGTTTTTTTCTTAATTTAAACAAGGGGAAAAAGACTCACATCTGGCCAAGTTTTAACTCTGAACACTTTGCATAATCAGTTAGAAACCTTTTGTTAGCAGGCCAGATGGCTGCTTCACCCACCCCTCAAAAGGAAATTAAATATGTAGGCAGTGACAGCTCAAGGGAGGAATTAGAAACTTCTTTCTTAAGAGAAAGGATCTCATCTAGAGCTGCCCTCTAGGTCTGGTTCTGGGTGGCCAATGGTTTCTTACAATCAAAGACCTTTCCCAGCCAGAAATCTTTTAGCACATGGTCTTTAAATGATCTCCACAGGCACTGGAGGACAGATCTAGCACCCACAATGCCTTGTAAAAGAACAAGAAAGTCCACCCCCAAGAATGTAGGAGGATTGACTGCCCTTGCAACCTGATTGACCTGATGCCACTGGTACATTCATGTTTAGCACCAGCCCCCCATTATAATCTACAGAGTCTGCACACACACACACACACACACATACACACACACAGTTTCTATATCCGAATGTCCATAATTCAGAGGCTTCGTTAGTCTCAGTTGCTCAACCATTAATATTTTCCCTTGGATAATAATGACCAACTCAAAAAGTGTTTCCTGCTCCTAAGCAATCATGTGCATATGTGGGAGTCTGTGCATGCACACATACATGCACATTCTCTCTCTCTCTCTCTCTCTCTCTCTCTCTCTCTCTCTCTCTCTCTCTCTCTCCCTCTCTCTCTCTCTCTTTCTCTCTCTCTCTCTCTCTCTCACTCCCCCCCACCCCCATGTGCACACGCACACAATCAACCCTGGCTATGTATGTAGAGTCATCTCTATGAAAGGTTATGCACGGCTCTACCCTATAAGACCTTTTCATTTTGTTCTTGCTTATTTCTCCAATCTCTACAGTTCTCTACATATACCTTTTCCCTTCAATAAATCATATTATTTGAAGCTCCTTGAGTACGCAGGCTAAACCTGCTGTAGTTCGGGTGTACTTTGTCCCTTGTATATAGTTTGTTCTGCAAGGATTCATGTGCTAGAGTCTTGGCCTTGTGTGTGGCAATGTAGTTGTATCTTTAAGAGATCAACATGGCAAGGAGTTGAAGGTGGCTCATTAATACTGCTGTCCTTAGAAGTGATTAAGTTCTCATGGGGCACTGGGGAGATGGCTCAGTCAATGGAGTGCCCATTTACACTTGAGGGCTTAATTTTGGCTCCCCAGAAACAGTACTAAAATAGGTCAGGAAAGCAGTACAAGCCTGTAATCTGAGTGTGGGGGGATGAGAGAAGACAGAGGATCTCTCAAGCTTCTTGGCCAATTAATTTAGCTAAATGAGTAAATTTGAGGCTCAGTGAGAGACTTTATCTCAAAGAATAGTGTGAAGAGTAGTTGAAGAAGACCCCTGATTGGTTGACTCCTGCCTCTCCATGTACATGCATATGCATAAATACTTGTACATACTCACAAGAGCATGTATAGAGCATACACACATGTACACACATGCACACACTCATTTGCACATGCGCATGTGCTCATGATGTGCATTCACACTTATGGGGAATTTGGGTGTAGAAGAGCCAGAGCCTCTGGCTTCCTGCTTTGACATGTGTGTGCTTACACACACACTGACCATGATGCTACTTACCATGATGATGTGATATAATACAGGGTTCCTCATCAGAACTAATGCCCTGCCACCTAGACATTCAGACCCACAAATTGTGAGCCAAGTCCTTTTTCTTTATAAAGTATCATTTGGTAACTATTATAGAAACAAAACATATCAAACCAAGACCAAAATATCATTTTTGCATACCAGAAAAGTCTTATCCTACTGCAAGTTATAGCATAACTTCTTTTCTAAAATTCTTCCTAATCTTCCTGAGTCTCGGTTTGCTTTGATTTTCCCCATCTCTACCCTATAGTACTTGGTTTATTTTTTCAATACTAACAAAAATTAACTGTAAACACAGACTTAGACTTATTTATCTGTGCCCCAACATACATGTGAATTCTTTAAGAACAGGAATTGTTCATGTTCCTCCATATTCTCCATACCAAGAGGAGCACTGAGTCTGTAGCTAAACAACTGCACAAGGGATGGAGGAGAACTAGATGATAGGGTAGTCAGAATGCTTGGCTTGGCTCCTGCTCATGGCTTCACATATGTTTCCAGTTACTCTCAGAAGGAGATTCCTGCTCTTATGAAATGTCCTCTTTCCACTACAGAAAGAAGTTTAAGTACTGACAACACTGTAGACAATGAGGCATACTCACCTCTTGTGGTCTAGAATGGGTGTGTCAGCAAGAGAACAGTGACAGAATCTGTAATGATCTCATATCTAGAAGGAGAGGGTGTCCTTAGAAATGACTCCAGTGATGTGTTCAAATGCTTCCCATAGGCATGAGTATGAGCCTATCCTATTGTTGAAACTAAGAAAAGCTGGGAGCAAGCCATATCTTTCTTAATTATAAACTATAATGTTTGTGTGCAGTGATTGCAGCCCTTTGTACGTAAAAGACATCTCTCTTTAGAAATTGGTTGAGATGTGCTTCAGTCTGTCTTCAACATTGTAGTTTGAACTCTGTCCTTTCTAGCAGTCTGGGCAAAGTGTCCTTTCTTGAGATTTTGTCTTCTTCAAAGATTAGAAGACTCCTTTTATGCTCTCCTTTGGCCTTTTGTTCTCTACATTAAATTCTTTGAGTCCTTTCAACTGCTGCTCATGAGACGTGGTTACCAGCCTTTATGTGTGTTTTTTTTTTAAATCATATATACTATTCCTGATTGAAAAAAAGAATAAAGAAATATGTCAAGATTGTAAATGACTAATATTTTTGTAGTCTTTCCAAGTTGTAATTTAAAAGATCCAATCAGAATTTAAAGGATGCAAACACAAGATCTCGAGGTCAGAAACAAGAAAATACAGCCAAAATAAACAGCAGAGATTTTATCATATTCTTGGGTCAGTTTTTAAATTTCTAATTCACTATGATATATGATTAGGACCAGAAACATCCATACTTGGAGAACACTGTATCACAGACAAAGAATCACAAGGTTGAGGTTCCCAGTCTGTATTATTCTGCAAGCAAGCCTGCTTGAAGGTTGGTTGAAGGAGGGCGTTATCTTCATCTTCCAAGTCTGAGCTATACAAACTTGCTCAGAGATTACTCAGAAAAGTCTGCAAAGGTCTCTGCTTCCACAGTGTCCAGAAATGTGAAAGCACCACAAAGCATCACCTTGCAGCACCCACCCCACACACCAGCATTCAGGAAATGAAACAGTTATATGGCCATAAATGGGCCATACAAAGGAGACAAATTGGAAACAGCTCCAGTCCCAGAAAACAACGGTTTTGAGCCTCGTCTTCAAGTTCATAGAGCAGAAAGAACCAAACCTCAGAGAAGCCCTGGACTTGAATTATAGAAAACAACAGTCAGTGGATGTGCATCTGTTCATTAATTATATATGAGCCCTTCACTCCCCACTCCCCGCCCCGACAGAAACATTTATTTAGTGAAACAGGGTCAGGACCTATAGAATCCCCTTAGGAATAAATTCTAAGTCCCCAGTGGATAGTGCCACTTTTATTTATTATTTCAATTATGCTGTTGTAATCAGTGCATAAAGTAAAGCAAAAGGCATGTGTCTGTGAGATCTGATGCTGTTACAGAAATGGCTAGTGGTTTTTGATGAGCACAATGCTCAAGAAACACCTAAATCCTATGCAGAATGATTATGAAATTAAGACCAAAGTTCCACCAAGAGTTTCAGGATCACTCAGTCATATGCCTCTAAGCTTGAGAGGAACTTAGATTTATTCAATAAATACACATTAAACTATATTGGACACTAGTAAAAATGATGAAGGTTGAAGAAAACAAAACACTTCAGATGACCTACACAGAGTCTACTTCCTAAAGTTAAAGGTCAATCCAAACAAAAAAATACATGGATGAACAATTTTAGGCTCAATGAGTCCGGAGAACAAAAGTTTCCATTGTGTTTCTCTCATTTCAAAAGTATCCCATCCATTTGAGAAACCGTCTTTCATGAAAGAGGTAAGGATTCCAGGTGGTAAGGGCTGAATCCCCTGAGTACAGGGCAGAAATAATGGGAGACAGTAGCATTTCCTCTTCACAGTCTTCTTTCTCAGTACTCCCAAAGTACACTGTAGAAAAAGATACACTCAGTACAGGAAAGGAGAGTGAAGTGAGCTTATGGTTTCATTATAATCTCCAGGATCAGATCTTCTCAGCACAGGGATGTCTCTCATGGGCTCACACTCCAGAGCTGACCCAGTGCCAGGCCAGCACACATTTCTCCTAGCTCAATGCCAACTCTAAACCAGGCTGACTCCTGAAAATCTAAATGTCAGCCAACCCTCACAATGGCCAATTCCCTATCACCAAATTCTGTATTCAAGACAATGCCAAGCCTACTCCAATAACCCAGACTCTGTGGTACAACTCACAGGAAACACTTGTAGAGCCAACCTCTAGACTTATTTCAGCCTAGGATATTCCTTGCATCTCCAGGTAAAAGTGCTAAATCTTAGAACACATGCACTAGGCCCATTCCTGTGGATATGATATCCAGACTTACTCAAGTGGAACCCAATACTAGGCTTGTCTCTCAGGATCTAAGAAGCAGCCCAAACTAATGAAGTGGGTACCAGGCAAGCCCACTTGAGAAGTAAAGCAGAAAATCCACCTAACGACCTTGCTAGTCAACTCATGAAGAGTCACTAGACAAATTAATTGTGGGTTTGAGAAGACTGGTGAAATGGCTACTCCATCAAAGGTGCTCACACTAACACAAGTCAGAAGGACTACAAACGAACACAGAAACATTGAGGCACCCAAGAGACAAGGGGAAGTACCAGAAATTTACCCTACAGAGTTCTGTGAAATACCTGAGAGAGAATTAAAATTGACAGTCTAAAGGAGATTCAGTGAGCTGTAGAAAACATAGATGCCCAGCAAAATGAGATTGGGGAACAACAAAGGAGCAAGATTGAAAAGTTCAACAACAAAAACCACATGAAAGAACCAAGCAGGCATTTTGATAGTGACAACAAACATGTCCAAATTGAAAAAAAAAAAAACAGAAACAGGACAGACAGATAAAAACTATGGAGAGTTTTAGGAGCCAACACAATAGAGCACAGGAAAATATTTACAAACTGGGTGACAAACCATCTACAGTCATTCAGTCTGAGGAAGAAACTCAGAAAGAATGGGAAAAGTGAAGAGATCCTATGAGACTCAACAGAACGCCATCAATATCACCATATACTAGTCACAAAAAGATAAATAATACACAGTCTTAGTAATGCATGGAAGCTGTGGACATCTAAATGACAAAAATGGGTTATTATTACATGCTGCTTGTCGAGATGTGGCAGTGAGGAAAGTAAGGAGATAGTGGTCAACGGTATAAGGTTTGGATTACACGGGATAAGTATGTTCTGGAGATCTAATACATAGTGTGGTGATGGGAGCTATTAATACAACTCAATATTGATACAGTATTCTCAAAAACGGCAACTATGTGAGGGAATACGTTTAATTAAGGCAATCACCTCATAGTGAATACAGATGTCAAGACATGGCATCAGGTTGCATTTCTTTTTTTAAAATAAATTTATTTTATTTTATTTTATTTTTTATTGGATATTTTATTTATTTACTTTCCAAAGGTGCTCCCCCCACCTACCCACCCATACACTCCCGCCTCATCGCCCTAGCTTTCCTCTAGGGTATCCTCTTGCTTTCCTCAGTTGGAGGGGAGGCCCTCGATCCTGTGAAGGGTATCAAGCCTTCACAGGATCGAGAGCCTCCCCTCCAATTGATGCCAGGCAAGGTCCCTTCAGCTCCTTCAGTCCTTCCCCTAACTCCTCCACTGGGGTTCATGGCTAGCTGACAGCATTCACATCTATATTGGTCAGGGTCTGGCAGAGCCTCTCAGGAGACAGCTGTATCAGGCTCCTGTCAGCAAGCACTTCTTGGCATTCACAATAGTGTCTGGGTTTGGTGTCTGCATGTTGGATCCCTAGGTGAGGCAGTCTCTGGATGGCCTTTCCTTCAGTTTCTGCTCCACTCTTTGTCCCTGTATTTCCTGTGAATGGGAGCAATTCTGGGTTAAAATTTTTGAGATGGGTGTGTGGCCCCATCCCTCAACTGGGGGGGCATGCCTAACTTCTGGATATGGTCTTTTAAATATATATATAATACTCAGTTACACCTTAATAAATTTGTGAGTGACAATCAAGCAATGGTAAGCACAGCATAGAACATAAAGGACAAGAAAGAGGTAATAAAGGAGGAAGGCCTGGGGGTTAAGCCTAGGGGTATCAGAAACCTTGCTGAAACAGCTGAGTGGACTATGGGAGCCTGTCTGCCTGCAAGACAGAACAGCAGTGCAGGGTTATGGGCTGAACAGACAATAATCAAAATCAAGGTGACTAATGTGGAAGAAGATAGGGTATGTTTGATGCTGAGATTGTTTTTGGGGGTTTTCTGTGGTTTTTTTTGTTCAGTTGTTTTTTTGAGGTAGTATTATTAAAACACATTGGAAAACAGAAGGTCCCTCCTCCAGGTTAGGAGACAAGTATGTGTTTCTTTGTCCTTACCTGCATCCTCACACCCAATAGGGGGACGGAAGAGGGTTTATGGGACTTGCGGGGAGTGGGGACCCAGAAAAGGGGAAATCATTTGCAATGTAAATAAAAATAAATAAATAAATAAATAAATAAAAAGTAAAAAAAAAAACATGGAAACAGCTACATAATGGTTTAAGATAGTTTCATAAGACTGTTTATATTCCAATACTAAAACTTTTCATTGACTCCCCATTTAGTAGCTCAACATATAATCATCTTAACACCTTGGGCCATTCTCCAATCTCATCGTGGATGCTACACAAACCTTTTGCCATTGGATATAGCTATGACAAAGTCCTTACTAATACTTCATCGCAGGCTTTTCCTTCTAACAACTTTTCTCTCCAAAGTACCTTTGTCTTCTCTTCTCTCTGTTTTTCCAGGATATCCTTCAAGTCTTAGCTTGTCTACCACTGCTCTGAGAACTCAGGATTAAGCATCCAGCCTGTATAATATACCCTGCTATGCCTTCACTGCTTTCCTATGTTGTTTGATTTTAGATTTTAATTGCTTCTTTATTGCTTACCGTATTGGTTATTGTGTTCCAAGAAGGGGGAGAGTCTTGATATATATACTTCTTGTGTACATACCCTTATATGCATACTATATATTCTTTCATTTTAAAAGAGATTTAAAAATCATTATGAACATGTGTATGTGTCTGGGTAGGGGTGTGTGTATGTGAATCCAGGTGCCAGTAGGAACCAGAAGAGGAATGCTAGATTCTCTGAAGCTGGAGTTGTGAGCTTCTTGATGCAAGTGCTGTCAGCTGACCCTGGGTTCGCTGCAAGAGCAGCAAGTACTCTTAACCTCTGAGCCATCTCTCCAGCTCCTATACTTTCAATTCATATCACGGTGTGTTTCCTTTAGTAGAAACTCCAAACTGTTTTTTGGCAAAAATAAATTAATGAGTGGATGCCATACCTCTGAATGCTTTCTCTATTGCAGGAATTTCTCTCTTTCTCTAATGCAGGAAATATTTGAATTCTGGATGTTGACTGCAACTTCTCCTATCACACTGACAACACTGCTGAACTATGCAGGGCATAATCCTCTAAGTTGTGTTTTTGAGAGTATATTAGTTACCCTTCTTATGGCTATAACAAAATACCCTGAGAGAGGAATCTAAGAGGGAAAGGACTTATTTTGGCTCACGGCTGGGGGGCACAATTCATCATGGCTGCTATATCTTGAGGCAGCTGATCATGTGGTATCCACAGTCAAGAAGCAGAAAGCTATGAATGCTGGTCCTCAGCTCACTTTTCTTATTGAGTTCAAGACCACCCACAGAATGGTACTGTCAAGGGTGAGTCATACAGAAAATCCCTAACAAGTATATGTCTCTGAGGTAATTCTAGAGCATATCAAGTTGACAATCAGTATGAACCATCACAGGAAGATATTTGGTCTTGAGACAGAGTCTATATAGCCCATCCTGGTCTCAGGTAATCCCCCTGTTTTAGTCCTCCTAGTGCTAGGATTATAGGAATGGGCCACCACACCAGGCTCTAATACATTGGTTTAAGTCTACATTTCAGAAGGTTCACATTCATTGCTCCACCTTCTAAGAGTCTCAGCATCTTTTTGAACAACTTTTTCCCCTGAGACTTCATCTATTTGTGATTCCAGGAATCATTTGCATTCTGCAGTCTAAAAAATAAACAAACAAAAGAGTAAACAGGGCTTAGTTGAGACAAATTAACTGGAGACTATAACTGTTCTGTGGGTCTAAATGTTTTTTAATCACTTCTCTGGAACCTAAAATGTGTCTTTATATGTATTCAAGAGGAAAATGGAAGTCCCTGCCAAGTATAGTGCACAATGAGTGTGTTAAGTGGTTAAACAACGTGCCCCAACGCTACTGCTAAGTAAACAAGGCAGGGGCTTTTATGTATGCTAGTTTATTTTGTTTTGTTTTGTTTTGTTTCAGTTTTTGGTCATTTTTGAAACAAAGTTTGAAATAAGGACTTTAGTTGGGAAATTATTTTTAATATGCTGGGAACCAAGAGATTATATCAGGAAGTAAAGGTACCCACTAAAGCTAGCTCTTTGGCCAGCTCCCTAAGTGGTAGTCAGAGCTTCATCCAGGGAAATGACAAGACACTAATTTCCTACTGAAAAAAAAAAAAAAAAAAGAAGGGTCCGATATTGTACAAACAACCACACTCCGAAAGTCATTGGTGGGATGTTTTCTTTTTTTTTTTAAATATTTTTATTTTCTATATTCTTTGTTTACATTCCAAATGATTTCCCCTTTCCTGGATCCCCCTTCCCCATATGTCCCATAAATCTTCTTCTCTCCATCCATTCTCCAATCACATCCCTCCTTTTTTTCTCTGTCCTTATAATCCCCTCCAATGCTAGATCAATCCTTTCCAGGATCAGGACCCTCTCCATACTTCTTCATGGGAGTCATTTGTTATGCGATTTGTGCCTTGGGTATTCAGGGCTTCTGGGCTAATTAATATCCACTTATCAGAGATTGCATTCCATGTGTGATTGGGTTACCTCACTTAGGATGATATTTTCCAGATCAAACCATTTGCCTAAAAATTTTGTGAATTCATTGTTTCTAATTGCTGAGTAGTATTCCATTGTGTAAATATACCACATTTTCTGAATCCATTCCTCCTTTGAGGGGCATCTGGGTTCTTTCCAGCTTCTGGCTATTATAAATAAGGCTGCTATGAACATAATGGAGCATGTGTCTTTATTGCATGCCGAGGAATCCTTTGGGTATATGCCCAGGAGAGGTATAGCAGGGTCCTCTGGAAGTGTCATGTCCAGTTTTCTGAGGAACCGCCAGACTGATTTCCAAAGTGGTTGTACCATCTTACAGCTGGTGGGATGTTTTCAACTTCTAAGTTGACCATGTTTGCTTCTCACTCTGGCAGGCCTACCTGGGGGGAAGAGATACAGTTCTATGCACAGAGGTAGGCACTGCTCTACATGTGTGTATGGGATGTGCAGTGACTCAGACCCATAGCCAGACTTGTGGAGAGATACATGGAGATCGACTCTAAGCTTGCATCAAAGTAAACTAGACATGAACTACTCTCTTATTCAAAAAATTAACAAAAAAATTCCCCCATCTTTCAGTCATATACAACAGTGAGTTAGATAGGGCCCAGTGCTCTGGTGAGGAAGAAGGTATGAGCACTCAGCAAACAAAAGCTTTGCCCACAGTTAGTCAAAACTAGAACAAAACAGCATGAACAAAAAACAATGGGCACCTGGAGATTCACAGTGCCCATCCAAAGCATTGGGAAACATAAATTGATAAAGACTCAACTTAAAGTGAACAGTGATTAATCACAGAGGCCATGGCTACGGAAAAATCAGAGGGACAGAATGGCAGAGGGCACATGCATGTGATCAGGGGGATGGAGAGAAGAGAGGCAAGGTGTCCATCAAGATCATTGGTCCAGCAGATTCAAGGCTACCTCTAGCTTTTCAGGCAAGAGGATATGATTGACAGTTGGGATCAGAAAAGGGCAACACAAAAATGCTGCTTTGGAATGTTAGGTACTTTGAAACAAAAGGCTTCAGAAACAACCTCAACTCAAACAACTGGGTTCTCTCTTACCATGCTCTGTCCACCTGGCCTGGGCTCATTCTCACTGCCAAGCAGTAACAGAAACAAGGTTCTTCCCCGAAAGCAAAACTTGGAAACTCAGAATCCAATCCTAAAAAAAAAAAAAAAGCTAATCATTAAAACCATCACCATCAGTGTGACCTTCACCCACCTGTCTCAGAGCTACTCCCAAAGAAAGTTTTTCATCTGACCTTGTCCATTAGTGGCTGAAGAGACCCTTTTTCCTTCAGAGGATTTGTGGTCCAACCCTAAGAGGAACAAATGGTATGCTTCAGTGATCAGAAGTCTCTGAACAAAGAGGCCTTGCTTCATTCCCACAATGTCGTCATCCTAGACCATGTTCATTCTGTCTGATCATAGCTCTGCATAGCTATGCTTGTTTTATTGAATGTAAGAACCTGCATGCTTTCCCCTGTGAGTTTAAGCTTGAGTTCTGGAGGCTGCCACATCTACTTACTGTATCTTTTACCTGTTTAACCTGCTCCTTTTTTCATAGCAAGTTTTGCTGTGACCCTTGTGATGGATAGACAGCAGACCTCCGTCTCTCTTCTCCAATGTCAATATTAGAGCATCTCTTTCTACCTAATCCTGTGTGTTGGTTATCTCCCCATGTGGATGGATGGATCTTTTTCAACTAATCTTTTTTGTTAACATTAGACTAGAGAATCCCGAAGTCAACAACACACCCAGGTATTTCTGTATTAAGATACTAGGTCTTTGAGAACACTGTGATTTTTACCAAGTCAATAGTCTAGCACCTAGAAGGTTCAAACCTTGAGAGTACCTTCTGAACACACACACACACACACACACACACACAAACACACACAGTTCTGCTGGGCATGCTGGCTTTACGTCACTAAGGTTTCCTGAACAGCAGGAATTTTAATTAAATAGGAGAAATCTAATTTGGCCTAAATTGGCTTGCAACAAAAGGTGTTAAGAGGAGCAGAAATTGTGCGGCGACATGGGTGTTTTTAGAAGTGATGAGCTAAATCCATTGACAACTGTAATGAAAGTGATGTTGAAAATATGAAGATACAGAACATCTTGGAAATTATATAGACACTCATCTGTAAATTTTGTTAGCAGAAAATAACATATAAACATCCTGGTAATAATTTCCCCTGAAGCAACACCAGATACCAGAAGTTGATCCCTGATAACCCTTCAAAGAAAAGATACATATAAACCTATGACATGTTTAGACTGAATGTTAAGGCTTAAACAGCTTCTTTATCCAAGCCAAGAGGATTTCTAGACTGATAAAAGAATCTTTGCCAGGAGGGAGGAAAGAATAACTAAATACAACTAGATAAGTCAAGCAAAGAGAGAATGTGGGAAATTTTAGAACCAACAGTGGAACTAATGAAGTTCATGCCACTCAACCAAGACTTAGCAGAACAGACAGTGAAACTTCAAAAAAAAAAAAAGAAGAAGAAAGAATGAAAAGAAAAGAAAAGAAAAGAAAAGAAAATAAAAGGGGAGCCAAGGAGGATAGTAGCTGCAACACAGCTGAAATTTATAAGTAGTATCAAAATGGCAATAAAAAAATAGGTTAGATGTAAAAAGAAGCTTAAGTCATTGTGGGACACAGTACTTACTTTGTTGCAGTTGTAGGATTCCTGGCATAAGATGAATGAAGTAAATAGAACGATCATACAAAGAAACATGACTATGGATGTCTGGCTGCTAGGTGGTTTGTCTGCACAGAGACTTCCCCCAGTGACTGAAGGAACTGAAGTAGAGACAAAGGGGTTTGAACAATGGCTAGGGTCTTCTGTGTATACAGAAAAAAGGGTCTGGACTTAAGAAATAAAAACAATCTTTTGGGTATATGCCCAGGAGTGTTATAGCTGGGTCCTCAGGTAGTACTATGTCCAATTTTCTGGGGAACTGCCAGACAGATTTCCAGAGTGGTTGTACCAGCTTGCAACCCTACCAACAATGGAGGAGTGTTCCTCTTTCTTCACATCCTCACCAACATCTGCTGTCACCTGAGTTTTTGATCTTAGCCATTGCCGGGAGTTCCATCCTGTATATAGTGACCAAATCTAGACTTTATTGCGTATGTCAAGAACCGCTTGCTAACAGGAGCCTGATATGGCTGTCTCTTGAGAGTCTCCTCCAGAGCCTTACAAATACAGAGGTAGATGATCACAGCCATCCATTGAGCTGAGCACAGGGACTCCAATGGAGGAGTTAGAGAAAGGACTGAAGGAGCTGAAGGGGTTTGCAACCCCATAGGAAGAACAACAAAATCAACCAACCAGACCCCCTAGAGCTTCCAGGAACTAAGCCACCAACCAAGGAGTACACATGGCTACAGCTACGTATGTAGCAGACATACTTAGCTATCAGGCCTTGTCAGGTATCAATTGGAGGAGAGATCCTTGGTCCTATGAAGGCTCAATAGATACCCCAGTGTAGGGGAATTGCGGGGGAGGGGAGAGTGGGTGAGTAGGTGGAGGAACTCCCTCATAGAAGCAGAGAGGGAAATGGGATAGAGGTTTCCAGGAGGGGGAAACCAAAAATGGGGAAACCAGTAAGGGGGATAACACGTGACATGTAAATAAAGAAAATATCCAATTTTAAAAAAAGAGAGCAAAAAGAAATAAAGATAATGAGTAGTAAAGAAGGGTATGGATACTCTTCATTAATCTCTCAGGAATGGGGATTTTTATACCCACAACTATAAAAAGAATCATGACCTGGAAGCAGAAGAAAAATCTATGCTTGGGTCCCCCTGAGTCTAGAAATATGAGCGAGACTTAGCCTTCAGTCAAAGGAGAAGCAAGCATCCCTGCAGGTCCAACTGCTGTGAGGAGAGATGGTACTCCTCAATGTGCTCTGTGTGGACTAGCTCCCTAGGATGTTAGTGGTGAGACCAAAAACAGATTTCATGATTGTATGAGTCTAAGTTCCACTGTACCATGCTGCCTTCTCCATAAAGACAAAAGCATTAGGAATGCTGATGGTAGAGGCAAACTACCCTAATGTTTTTCTGGTTTTGACCACTGAACCATTGTCCTGAGAGAGAGATCTAGAGATATCATGCTTAATGGGCATCCTATATGTTCTGGTTGACCCAAACTAGAATCATCTGGAAAGAAAGAAGCTCAGTGGAGGAATGACCTCCATCAGTCTGACCTGACAACATGTTTTTGGGGTGTTTCCATGATGAATGTATAATATGGGATGTTGCCACTCCTAGGAAGGGAGGGGCTCAACAGGCTGAATAGTTTATTGAGACCAAGCTACTAAGGTGCTTTCCTGCCTCCAGGCTCCTGCCTTGAGCTCCTGCCCTGGCTCCTCTTCATGATGGGTATGAGGTTAAAATGTTGAATGAAGTAAATCCTTTCCTACCCAAATTGCTCTTGGTCAGTATTCTACCACAGCAACAAGGAAGCAAACTAAGACTCTATAGCATGATAAACATGGAGTTAAGTAAGGTAAGGAGAAAGGAGTCCTTCATGGAAAGGTAAAAAGGCCAAAGACAGGAAGGCCTGTATGGAATACAAGTCGGCTTGGCTGGATTTGAACTCAGCTCTGACTTCAAGGCTCTTTAACCTTGGATAAGCCATATTACTTTGTTATGCCTCTGTTACTTGTCTATAGAAGAAATAGGAGGATGAGGACCAGGGAGCCATGTGACAGGGAGATGATAGAAATTTGATTCATGTCCACGCACAGCTTAGAAAAATGCCTAGCATGTGGCATGTGTCCCTCCAGATAAGAGATGCTATTACGGAGTCTATCTGCAGCAGCAGTGATTCTGAATGACAAACTGTTTTCCAGCAGTGGGAGCTACTAGGGAGGAGCAACTGCATCTGCAAAGAGAGGATGCAGGAGGCCCGGCTCGCAGATGGACCTGAACTGTATAGGGACCCAGATCCCATGTGCTGGGCTCTGGAAACATAATTAAAAATCTTACCTCCTGCATAGCCCAAGGTCTAAGAGTGTAACTTTTTCATACTCACTGCTACACAGACTGTTGAAGACAAGAGACATGCTTCCTAGTGTCCTGATCACAGAAACTTCCTCCCACGTGAAGCTCCTGTGCATCTTCTTTGCCCATTAGTACAGAAAGACCTTTAGTGGCCTTTCATCTAAAGTGTAGGTAGCTCTTCCCATCCTCCACACTGCCTCTTTTTCTCTTTTTCCACAGGTAAGAGTTGGTATATCCCTACTAGTTGGATGAATAGCCTTCATCAGACTAGTGAAAGACAAAGTCAATCAACTCTGTGTGTGTGTGTGTGTGTGTGTGTGTGTGTGTGTGTGTGTGTGTGAAGTATGCATTACACAGTATGCACATCTGTATATACACGAATATGGACACATGCACCCTAGCACTCATATGAAGAACCTGGCTTTGTTGGAGAGAGGATCTTTTTGTTGTTTCTCGGCTGTGTGTGACAGACTAGCATGGCACAAGCTTCTGGAGAGTGTCCTGTCTCTAATCTGTCTCCCTGTAGAAGTGTGACAATTATAGAGGCCTAAGTTCTGCGTCTATTACATGGGCTCTGTGGATATAAACTCAGGTCCTCATGCTTGTATAGCAAGTGGTTTTACCCACTGAGCCATCTCTCCATCCCTTCAGCCTAGTTTGTGATAAGCAAAGCGAGTGATAGATAATCAGTAATCCTAACCAGTCTCTCTTCAGACATTTAAGGGTCATTTTTCCTGTTTATTTATTATATTTTCCCAAGGCATCAGTGTCCTCCCTTTAGCTGACAGTTTTGAACTGAGAATATTGCTCTATGTCCACATCTCAAATCAAATAAGCCAGAGCATGCTTTCCATGCCCTCTGAATGAGAAGGAAGGCAAAGAGAGAAGGCTACTCTGGGTCACAATAAAGGTGTCCCGCCCAGTTAGAGACATGGCACTGGAGGAGAAGTCA
Organism: Apodemus sylvaticus; assembly: GCF_947179515.1. NCBI lineage: Eukaryota > Metazoa > Chordata > Mammalia > Rodentia > Muridae > Apodemus > Apodemus sylvaticus. Next base: position 65,789,499 of record NC_067482.1, on the reverse strand, counting down.
CATATTTATTGTTCAGGACTCAATCTGAGAAAGCATGGTGAAGTGGATATTTGGAAAAAATTCAGATTAAAATGATTCCTTGCAGAGTGTGTTAACCCACATGGGGCTTTATCAGAGTCTCTCACCTTCCTGTTGGTTGCATATAACAGCCATATTTCCCCAGGCAGGCCTATGTTGGTGAGATAATACCTGACTTCAGTATATCTTTATGTATCAGGATATGTGAAATGGAATAATCTGTGTTTTCAGAAGCAGTCAGGGGACTCTTTTCTTACCATGTTAACAGAACTGATCACAGTAAAGGTGCTTGCTCACTTGGTGATCTGATGTTTAACACCTGCCAGACGGCTTACTGAAGCACTAATTACCTCTTATTTGGTATTGATGGAGTAGACCATCAATCCTGGCCTTACCAGCCTTCGTACTTGGGTTTATTCTTAAAGTGGATAGGAAACCTCAATAAGGAGAGAAAGAAGATGTAGAAGAGGAGTTAAAGATAATTTAAGAGATGAGAAGGAAGTTACTCAGGTCTATAAAAGAGAAAAAAATGGTCTTTTGTCAACTAAGCAAGATTCATAACTGGCAGTCACATAATGAAACAGAATGGTAAGAGAAAAACATAGTAAATTTACCAATATTATGTTTACCACACAGGAATTTTAGAAATGAAGACATAAAGACTCGATGAAAATTTCTTGATATAGATACTGTTGAAAAAGAATGGGTTAACAGAAGACACAGCTAATTTTGAGAGAATATAGCAAGGCTGTGGCTTAAACTGTGCACCTGTTTCCTTCCATAGTCCCCTGAGAGGGAGGAGGGAAGCCCTTGAGACTAAAGTAACAACAACAACAACAACAAAAAAGTAAAATTTACAAGATGTGGGAAACTCCAGAAAGCTAGCAGACTCCAGAGGTCCCCAGCAGAGCTTATGCAAGCAGAAAATGGCTACTGGGAACAGGGAGATGTGAGGAGACTGCACCATGGGCAGAAAGCTACTGCGATGCAGCATTCTTGAGTTGTCACCTATGATGGGTGGGGCTTTGGTGATGCAGATGTCTCTGAATCATTCAATTTCCTAAGTAAACCCAATAAACACACTGGTTCCCTAATCTAAACTTGAATGGAATTGTTTCTTCGCTCTGCTGTCAGTACCCTCTCTGGAGGGAAAGCACAATTGTTAAGTTCTTCCCAGGATAAGTAACACAGCAGCAGTTTGTTCAGATTCTCCTTGGTCTCCTGTGTGACACTGCTTCTCTTCAGGTTGGGGAAGGACATCTGTGATATGAGGGTGATCAAGAGAGAATATGAAGAAAAAGAGAGAATACAAAAAAAAGAGAGAGAATACGAGAAGGGTCCAAGAGTAAACTACCTAAAAATCACTGGGCCTACTGAGGAGCCACATTTGGAGTTAATATGTTTGAAGCCCTAGTAAGACAAAGACCCAGATTATTGGACATGACTTCCCTAGTAAGTTTCTTTCCTAGGTATTATAGAAAAAGCCAAATCAGCAATTTGAGGCCTGTACATGTTATTTGTCCTCAGAGGGCCCTCTGATAGATGTCTTTCAATTTTGAGCACAAAAGCTACAAAGCAGTAGAGATCTCACTCAACTTTAAAAGCTAATGCAATACTTCCAACAATCTTTGCCTTATAGTCAGTCTCCTTACCACCACTTTGCAAGTAAATGCTCTGATGATGAACTGGAGCCAAAATGACATGACCAAGATTTTTATTGACCAAGGCTTTAAGGGAAACCTAATACCAATTTGCTCAGCTTGTATGCTCACTCGCTGTGGATACCCTAACAAGAGGCTGAATGTGAGCCTTTCTGCACTCCATTTCCCATTTCACCAAGAGCCGCACAACTCACATCTGTAATATCAACTGGGGTTCTGCATTATTATATTGCCAAAGACTTCCATTGCTAAAAAAAAAATATCAAAGTTTGGAAACCATAACACTGCATGAGGCTGGAAAGATTAGAAAGTGCTTTTCTCCATAAAGTTGTTGTCAAGGGAAAGCAGTTGTCATCATCCTCAGTGAAGTTAGAATATACTTACATTCCTATAATTTGGGTGTTTAAGAGGTAGCCTAGTTATCAAGAAGCTTCCAAAAAGAAGGAAGGAAAAGGCCGTGGTCCTGGAAAGGCTTGATGCAGCATTGTAGGGGATTACCAGGACAGAGAAGTGGGAGTGGGTTGATTGGAGAATGGGCAGAGAGAAGAGGGCTGATGGGACTTATGGGGAGGGGGGAACCGGGAAAGGGGAAATTATTTGGAATGTAAACAAAGAATGTAGAAAAGAAAAAAAAAGAAATATATGCAACCTCAAAAAAAATAAAAATAAAAGAAGCTCACCGCCTAGTTGATAATGGCTGTGTCTCTAAAATGTTAATCTGGGCAATAAAAACTAGTCAGTACTTCAAGAGGAGTGTCTACATATGGTGGTTTGAAAAAGGATGGGCATGCTTGGTCATTAGGCTGTGTCATTACTTGACAGGGATTAGGTAGTAAGTGACATTGTTGAAGGAAATGTGTCACTAGGGCTGCCTTTGAGGTTTCAAATGTTTAAGCCAGGCCCAGCTTCTTGCCGTGACAATGATGGACTAAATCTGTGAATATAAGCAAGCCCCTCCAAATACTTTGCTTTATAAGGGTTGCCAGGGTCGTGGTGTCTCTTCACAGCAATAGAACACTGTCTATGACACCCCCGAAAGGTTATTGGAAAAAGAGGTCTTTCTTAATATTACAATTTAAAAATGAGTTTTCCAGAATTTTTTCTGTGTATGTAATTTTGTATGTGGGCTATGTGAATACTTTTGTATGTACACATTTGGATGGAAGCCATGGGATGACCATGTGTGCCATTTCCCAGATTCTACCCATCTTTAATTTGAAATAAGACTGAGGTCTGAGGACCACAAGTTCAAAGCCAACTTGGACTACTATGTCTTGAAAGAAAAATAAATATTAGAAAGCAAACATCTTTATAGTAAGTAGGCCCATTTACATGCCTCCCTGTACTGGGATTCTTACAAATTCTCAACACCAACCACTGGTAATTGCCTCTACAATTTCTTAGGTGAACCAGTTGATGTAACTTTTAGTCACATGTTCCACGGCTTAAATGTCCTAGTCTATTGACCAAGAGACACAATTATAACACTCTCTCCAAACATTGAAACTAGACTTTGGATATCTCTACACATTTTTTCAAATTTCAACATTCCATCTTTCTGCTTAACTAAACTCACATCATTTCTGTCCACAGTAGTAATCCTCTTGATTTGGGTGCTGGGAACCCAATTCAGGTCATATGCAAGAGCAGTCCAGCCCTCTTTTGTGACAAATCACTTAAAGTGAAAAATTTAAGTTGTTTCCAATTTTCATAAGCTATTACTTGTAGTTCTTTCCCTTAAATGAAATTATAAAGGAGGAAGTCATATCAAAAGACACTTAAAAGTCCATATTTTATGAATGCTACAGAGTCAAATTGTCCCACAAAGAGTGTTGACAGTTTTGTCCATGACAAAGACAGGGTCATAGATGACTTCTGTTGATACAGATATTCTAGCTACCTACCATACTATTTGATGCCAAACTTGAAGGTAAAATGTCGTGTCATTATTTCTAATTATACTTCTGTAAGTTTATGTTTTTATATTTTGCATTATTTAAATGAACTCTTTTGTGAATAGCCTTTGCTATACTTTCCTACTGATTTTGAAGATCCCTCAATTTGTGAATTATATAATTACTGATAGATGTAAAACAATGACCCCATTCTTCAAGAGGTAAGCTTCAAACAACAATTTTATCAAAAAATGTCCACTGTTATTAATATTTCTGATGTATAGATATTCAAGATCTTCTGTTTATTAAGTAAGAAATATAAAATCTTCTTTTGTTCACTCTAGCATCATATTTATGAAATCTAATCTTGACTGTCAACCTAGGACCTAGCACCAATCAGGAGACATGCCTCTGGTTAGGTTGTAAGGAAATTTCTAGGAAGGAGTATATGAGAGGAATTCCTTCTCTAGAGCAGGGACATCTTCTGACATGTGGTCTAGATACAAAGAAGTCTGGAGAAACAGCAACATTTCTTGCCTGCTTGCCGTCCCTTCTTGTTGATAAGTGTGTCCTTGCTACTTCTCCTGCTCTTGCCATCCTTCAGTGACATCATATTCCAGTTCCTATGGCTTTCCAAAATGAACTGATGGTCAGTAACTCTCTTGGGAACTTCTTGAAACTTCAGCATCAGATTAGAACTTCTGAGATTTCCAGCTTGTAGTCTAAGCAACTATCAGGTTCTCAGTTTCTCCAGCCTGCAGATGGTGCCATTGTTAAAGACAGTGAAGAATCACCTATTGTGTACATTCATCAGAATATATATATCAGAATATAATCAGATTATATATGTAATATATGACACGTAATAACTTACATGTCATATATTACGTATATAATTTGATTATATATAATATATATAATCTGATATAGACATATATACAACCTGATATATATATATATATGAGATAAATATCCATATAACATTTATATATATATTCATGGATTATATATGGATATTTGTATCTCTATGTATATGTATAGATATACATATACATATATATACATATATATATATATATATATTTAGAGAATTCTGCTTTCTATAAACTATAGCACCAAGAATGAGGTCTTTCTTTCAAGGCACTTTTTCAATTTTGAAATTTCCCTGTGCAGAACACAGGTATCTTTTTAAGGGCTCTAATCTCTTTAACAATTGCAGCTACTTCTAATCACCCACTTATTCAACAACTTCCAATTCACTCATTTCCCAACAAAACTATATCATAATTTCTGGCTACATTTGATGCTCTCTCACTATAGAAATAGATAAGAGCTATAAGCAGTAACTATGACACAGCCTGAATATCTTCTACTCTTGAAAAATTTCTCCTCCAAACACATTAGTCCATTACTCCTTGTTCAGCCTCATCAAGTTTTCTCAACATAAGCAGGATTCAGCCATACTGTTTGCTGCTAGACTATACCATAAAACCAATAGCTCAATTCTTGAAAGAGTTCCAGTTTTTCTCTGGAACCTCATTAGCCAGACTTCACTGTGTATATTTCCTGCCACCTTCTGGTCTTCTGAACTCCCATCAAGATGACCCATCAAAACTCTTTCAAAACCATTTTATGTATTTTCTAACCTTAAGTTTCAGATTGTTCCACATTCCTCATACAAGGCATTCCAAAAGTCTGAAACAATACAGTTAGGTTTATTGCAGCATCAATGTCTCCACATACAGAATCACTTTGCCCGCTGCTACGACCAAATACTTAAGAAGATGCAATGTAGAGGGGGAAAGGGTTCTCTTGGCTTACAGCATAAAGACTACACTCCATCATGGTCAGGAAAGCACAGCAGCAGGAACATGAAGTAGCTGGAACATGTAGTCAGGAAGCAGAGTAGACAGTAAGTAGAACTAGGCTATTTTTACCTCAAAACTCACCCCTAGTGACTCAATTCCTCCAGTAAACATCTACCTCTGAAAGATCTCAGTCTTCCAAAACAGCACTGCCATCAGGGTACCAAGTATTCAAACACCTGGGGCTGTGGAGGAATTTCACATTCAATCCACCACTATATAATACATACCTCTTTAAATACTCATGTATTTTCTTCTAATGCTTTTTATTTTTATATTTAAATCTTTAATGTGTGATATAAGTTGAAAATGGAACAAAGCACAGATAAAAATTTTCCTCCAGAATGGGTAATATTCATAATAAGTCGTTGAATAATTCTTCCTTTTCATATGAATTTTAAATGCTATGTTTATCCTTATGTTAATTTCTCATAAAGGCCGGGAGCTGAATTTCATTCCTATCCTAGCCAGTTTGTACATTTCCAAACAATATCAGGCTACTTGAATTCTTTTTCATTTTTGTTCTTTGATGGTTATATTTTATTGTGTTTATATTTCTTTCTCTTTGTGTTATATGCTTATTTTTATTACCTTTCACATTAAACTTAGGAATCTTAGATTTTCATCTCTTTCAAGAACATCATTCAAGTCTTACTTCCTTTAACTCTTTAATTCATTTAACAAATGTTAATTGGTCACTTAGTATAAACTAGGGAACAAAGGTTAATGGAGAGTAAAGGCTGAGAGGGTGAACAAATACAGTGTTACCTTCAGACTAGACCACAGATTGAAGACTGTCATCTATTTAAAAAGAATAAAACTCATATTCACTTAAAATTATTATTTAAAGGAGAGAGAAATGAGGAAAGATGGAGAGTTTATTGTTTAAAACCTTTGCCATATTCCTTTATCCTTATTCATTTTGAATTATTAAGAACCCTCTCAGAAGCTTTGCTCATTTCTTTGGATAATTTTACTTTATTTTTTCATTATCATTTTCCTAAGTCAGGTTTGAAATAGTGATGGTTATAATTATCACCCATTTCACATTCATGAAAACTCTTTGATGTTTTACCAGAATGGATTATGCTGGACATTCTACACAAAAGAGAGAGGTAGAGGGAGGAGGAGGGAGATGAGAAGGCAGAATAAGAAATGGAAGAGGAAGAGAAGGAGAAAAAGGAGGTAGAGGAGGAGAAAATGAAAGAGGGGGAGGAAGAAGAGGAGAAGAATGCAAATCAATTTCCTAAGGAGATTTACAAGACCAAAGCTAGCTCATGAGATGTTGGTCCAGGAACATCTGTGGACAATATGCTCTTGTTTTTTCTCCTTCCTTTGTATCTGGGATTATATCTTTTATCATCTCTAGTGTTTATGTCTGCGTTTTTACTGTTCTTTTCTTCTTGAGGCTTCCAAAAAAAATATGCTTCTTTTATGTGTCTTTCCAGAGAACCATCTCATAAACATTCCTCTCATCACTGCCTATCTCTTCTCATTGATTAATTTCTGCTTTTAACATTCCTTGATTTGTTCTACTTTCTAACAAGATTATAAGTGAGAAAAGGTGCAACCCTTTTGTGCCTTCTGTTATCATGGTTCTAATACCATTGCTAATAATCACATTTCATAGGATGCTTGGGGACACGGTCAAGAATGAAGATACTGGTGTGGTACCTGTGGTCCATTTTCACCACTCAGCTCTGCTCTGAACAATTGTGAATTATGGTTACAGAGTTCCACATCTGCAAAACGAAGATGATGATGATTATAAAACATCTCCCAGGGTTAGTATGAAGATTACTTGAGCAAAGATCTGTAAAGCTCTTGAAGCAGGGCTTGGCACACAGTCGCTGCTATGTAATACGTGAATAAATTACATTGATGCAGTGCTTGAGTCTTTACAAAGCTTTTCAAATTAATTTTCTCCCTTAGAAACCAAGACAATCCCATGAGGCAAGCAGTCTTCATCATGACTTTATGTAAGATAAACCCTAACTCTAAGCAGATTTAAATTAGTGAGCAGGAGAGCCAGGTCTTAGGGCTCTGTGATCAGGACATTGATTTAAGGCCAACTGAACTCTTATACTCTCTTATGCTCAGGACATTTGGGTGGGTCAACATTGAGAAGTACTTGTCTGGCTTAAGTCCAGGCATTGGCAACAATAGCAGTCTAGGAGCTCCTCCTCGAGACTAGACTGCATTCTACCCAACACTAGGACTAATAGTTCCATCAACTGCTGTGGGGCTGCCTGTCTCTGCCCAAGTACAGGCAGCTATCCCAGGAAGAAGTGGAGGGAGATCTTGTCTAAGTGCAGGAGATGTGTGTTTCTGTTATGCTCCTGCCAGGATTTTATTTAGTGAGCCTAAGATGGATAATTTGCTCCTCCAGTCTTAATTTTCTCCAACATGAAACAGGAAAAACAAATTGTGCCAAGCCTCCTTTATAAATACACTACAGAATTCAAAGGATGCTGGTGTTGTTATCCAACCTGTGGCCTGTGGCCACATATGTTTCAGTGGAGCTATGAATTTGTGTATGGCAATGATGACAATGTTTTATTGCAATGTCATAATGTTAGCCATCACCATTGTTTTTCACCACAAATGACATATCATACCCAGAACTGATATCTATATCAGAAGTGTCTTTGCTTATACTGCTGAAGAATGAAGTGAAACATGGAAGCAGCTTTCAGGCTTCGCAGTGGGCTTCACAATTGCATGCCTGGGAAACTGCTCAACTCTTGCTCATATTGAGAGGACCATTGTTCTCACATAAGAGAAAAGAAAAACCCTCTAGCCATTCATTCATAGAGAAAAACAACTTCTAATGGTCTTCTACTTGTGGGTAAACTGTATGTAAAACACAACAGGATTTTTAATGAACAATTTTCCATGGTACCCTTGTAAAACTAAACAAGAGAGGGCTAGGTGTATGGCTCAATGACAGTTTACCTACCATGCACAAGGTCCAGGTCTCAACTCTTAGTATCACAAAGAAAAAAAATAACTATGTAAAGGGCTAGGGATAAATCTCTGTGGGGAAGTCTGCTTGCTATTCAAGTATTAGGACCTAAATTTAAATCCCAGGGACCTACAAAAGAAGGTGGCTGTGTGTACACCTATAAGCTCGGCATTGTGAAAAGGGACAAGAAAAGAGGATCCCTAGTCTTAATGACTGAAATCCCAGTTCCAAGTTCAATGAGAGAGCCTGCCTCAAAGGAGTAATGTGAAAGTAACGGAGCAGGATGCCGGACATCCTTCTCTGGCTTCAACCTGCCCACAGAGGTATGCCTGCACTTGCATGCACACACACATATATACACACACACAGACACAAACACACAAACAGAGACACACAGAAAGGCAGATAAGTGTGTGTGCACATGCATACACACACACACACACACAGAAACAGACACACAGAGACACACAGAAAGGCAAATAAGTGTGTGTGTGCACATGCATACATACACACTCAAAACACAAAAAAAAAAAACAAAAACCCACAAAAGCTAAACAGGAAATATAATGAACCAAAACTTCCCATAGCTTTTCTTTGGTCTTCCAAGAATATAAGACACCTTGAGAAAATTAGATTTAGTGGGTAAAGAGATTAATCCACATCTGCTTGTCTGCTACCCATCACCAGGACAATGTCCATTGATATTTATGCCTCTGGATTCTGGGAATTGTCCATTGTAATTCTCTGACATTTTTAACTTATTTTGGTATCATGAGCTGAATTTGTTCATTAACTAGCTTATATTTTCTAGACGAACAGATAGTTTGACTTTCATAAAATTACAGATTAAAAATGGAAGAAGATGCATAGGTCACAAGTGTAAAAAAGGCTGGTGAGCGTGGGAGGCAGTGCCTAGATTTCTAATTTCTATTCCAAGTAGAACCCCTTTCCTGCTCAAATATGTGAATATGGAGTTTGGAATATTTTATCTCTTTGCAAACACACACACACACACACACACACACACAGAGAGAGAGAGAGAGAGAGAGAGAGAGAGAGAGAGAGAGAGAGGAGGGAGGAAGAGAAGAGGAGAGAGATTGCATGCATCCACTTGGAGGCTAGAAAGGTAGAAAGGAATGAATGTCAATTTGATATCTACTGTTAGATGCTTATCTATACACATACCCCATATGATCCCATGCAAATAAAAACAAAACAAAACATCTCATCTAGTCCACTAGAAAACAAAATTTTGTCCTGTTTTACTCACTTGACATATAAAAAGTAAACAAGCCATGTCTGTAAAATGAATAAATGAGTCTTTACAACTCATTGGGATAATTATGATGGTGTTACAGTTTGTATACAATGTAGTTCTCCCTCCTCCCTGAATAAATGGATTGAATACGTATGATCTCTAATGCAGCAGTATACAGAGGTGACAATTTGGGGAAATGATCATGAGGACTCTACCTATAGCAAGTAATTAATCTATTAATAGATCAAACTTTAAATGGTTATTGAGAGGTGATGGAACTGTGGACAGTGGAGCCTCAGTAACAGAATTGTTACTGATAACATGTCCTGGAAAGATATACTTATCCTAGATCTTCTTCTGTCACTCTGTCTGCTTCATGGCTACCACTGTGAAAGCAACTCCTTTCTTCCACATGGCCCTGCCCCAACGATGCTCTGCCCTGCCCCCTTGACTGGGACAATAGGGCAAACCAATCATGGGCAGAAACTATGAGTAATGATATTTAATTTTTGCCAGGTGTTTATCCCAGCAATATAAGGTCAGGCAAATAAAATTAGTCTGCAACACACTTCAGAAATGCTAGTGAGTAGAGACACTGGGATCCAGGTATGCCTGGATTCTACAACCAATGCCTTTTAAGGTTCCTTATTGTCCTCACATAACCATGATGGATGCAGAGAGCAGTGTGGTCTGGGACTTAAAGTCACATTCTACAAAGATCCAGTGAGGAACAGAAATATTTATCTGAGAAAAGAACGTCTCTACCAAACTCTACCAAAGCCCTAAGCTGAAATGACCCAGTGCTGCCATTCCTATAGCAGACTTGCACGTGCCTTTCAGCATTCCTTCCCACTGAATGTTTTCAGCAACAGTCCATGTACCCTTACTCATAGACGGAAGCAAGATGCTTGGTAAGTGTTCTTTGATGTCACTAGGCTAATTTTCAATGCCCCTCCTTCCATTTTTTTTTTGTTATCCATTGCTGTGGTGTTTTTTTTTTTTTTTAAATCTTATCCTTGTTTTTGTTTTAAAATGTGAAATGAATCATGAAAATCTCCATTCTGCCCCAGAAGCCATAGCCTGAAAGTTCTGGTAGACTCTAGGTGTTTCCTAATAGTGTTCTCTATTAAAATTGCCTTCCAGATTAGAACACATTGTACCAACTATAGCTCATATAGATGCCAATACAAGGAAAAGATGCTCTTTTCTGAAATTTAAACAATGACTCTCCTAAGTATTGCATTACATGAGCAAGCTAAAGCAAAGGGCAGGGCACATTTGAGATGTAAAGAACTAGTTCTGTGCATTGAGTCAATGCTTTCCTGGGTTCTATATACAGTCAAGACTTCCAGGAGACAAGTTGACACATTGAAATTAACATTTCCTAAGCAGCACCATGTTTGGATTTTTGGCCAAGCTCAAGGACTATAAAATAAGGGTTTACTTTATTTTTCTGCCTTAATGTGAGTTTCACAGCTGGGTATCAGGTTTTTGATGGTTTAGCAAGAATAAGAGAGAAGATTTCATATTGATTTGTTTCCAAGTTTACTTTTTAATAATTCTATCAATGCTATAATAGTATAAAGCTCAAATCTCTATGTTTGAAATCCTAGCCTGTTTTGGTCTACTCCGGGTTGTTAGTTTCAAACAACAGAAATCAACTCTGATTGACTTAAGTATTAATTAGAAAGTAAATGCATAGGATGGTCAAGGAATGGATCTGATGAGTGAAAAAATAGGCTCAAGAGCCTGGGCATCATGGCAAGCTGGCCTTAAGGGTAAGGACATGAGAACAGGAGAGCTGGCTCTGCCTCTCATCAGCTGCAGCACTTGAGCCAGCCATGCACCTCATCTGGGCAGTGCTTGATTGCTGGTCCCAATGGTGTGAGCATTGGAGAGGTGTCAGGCTGACCAGCTCAGCAACCATCCAGGCCTTTGAGTTGGCCCATCCCAACATTTACCTCATCAATGAACTGTTATAGCACATAAAGGGGCTGGTCCTCCAGAACCAAAGCCTCTGAATCTCCATGACAGATGGCAGCAAGAGAATATCCAAGAGGAGTCCCAGTGAGGATCCAGTACTGAGAATGTAGCAGAAGCCAGAGGTCTCAAACAAACTAATGGCTCACTGCAATGAACATTTGCATGAAAAGCTGGTTGGGCAGAGGGGTATTCTGTGTGACACACAGTGACACACTAAAGCTTCCATGGTGAGATTGTTTGCTTGTTTGTTTGTTTATTTGTTTTTTCTTTGAGGAGAAGTTGCAAGGGCAGAGGATGGATATGGAGGAATGAGGAGATGAGTGGGACTGGGGTGCATAATGTGAAACTTACAAAGAATCAATAAAAATTTTGAAAATAAAGAAATGATTAAGATGTCTGATCACAGCTAAGATCTTGTGGCACCCACACAGACCCTGATCGCCTTCTCATTACTATGTACTGCTAGACCCAGATGCCTTGGATACTAACATCAGACACCACACCATGAATCTTGTCTGTTTATCCCTATCTCTTTGTATTATTTTTCATAATCCACTCAAAGATAATCACACTCAAAATTTGTTCCAAGATCTTGCTGTCAGCAAGTAAAGACAGAAAATAACTGCCCTCTTCTTTGGCTTCTGTTCCAGTGGGAAAGTGTTTAAGAGCTGGGCAGTCCAGACAATGAAATACTGTGAAAAGGAATACAATGAAAAAATGTGAAAAGGAATACAAAATAAACATTTCATGTCAATGAGATGCCTCAGCAACAAGAACCTGTAACTTATTAATTTCTTCAAGATAATGCATTATACAATATATATTATGTATTATGTACATTGAGGCAATGTATTATATATAATATAAATAATTGTCATCATCTCTTTGAATTCGACACAGCATCTCTAGTGTTATAGGTATTATCATGTTAAGTCCTAGAAAGAGAAACTCAAGATTTCACAATCAGGGTTACATAATTTCTAAACACAAGAGCCAAAATTCAAAGAAAATCTTGAAGGCCACACTAGTTCCATAACCACTGAGCTGTACTTTTCAGTGTACACTGTTTCCCTGCCTTGGCTCTGGATATGTGATGGCTGTTCATGCTCATGTCTCCTTACAGCACACACTCAGAGAGTGCTTCCTATGTATAAGTCAATGCTCCTGGCACTGTGGGGCAGATATATATATATATATGTATATATATGTAAAGCACGTATCATTACCCAACTGCAAAGAAATACATGTCAGAGCCAGGGACAAGACATGTCCTACAAATTACTCATAGAGAAGACTTGCTCTTTCTTGCTTAGTCTATATTCTCAGTGCTTAGTATGATAACTGCCCATTCTACGTTCTTAATAAATGGATGAATAGAAATATCTAACAGACATTTTTAAGCTCCTACTATGAGACTGGCACAATTCCAAGCCATCTATGAGGTAATACTATTGTCTGCCTTATATTTTCCCCCAAGAACCACATGCAGGTGAGGGCCACAGCTGGAATGCAAATCCTGAAGAATGCCCCCTGTATATAGAAGGGTCTATGGCCTCAGATGGGCATGGGACAGCTAGCTATATCAGTCTAGGCCATCACATTTATACCTCTTGACTTCTGGAGAGGACAGCCTGTCTTTTCAATAGCTCTTCCAAGAATGCAAAAACTGTTTCCCCCGAAACTCCACCTTGCCTTCCACTCACCCTTTGCTACTAAATGGTAGGAGTAACTCATATATGCACTTCTGATCTACCACGTGTGATTAAGGTGAAATAATAAACTGACTAGCTTTAGCCCAAGGAATTAGATATAGGGATGTGTTAAGAGGTAGTGAGGATAAGGCTTAATGAAGTCCAGTCCTACAGTAGGAGGCTCAACTTCCCCTAGAGCTGTCTGGAGATGAGTATCTAAAAATAAATTGAGGTTCAGTAGACTTGAAACTGCACCTTGTCCTAGCCTAAATATATAATTTCCCACCTCTATTTACATGTCTATGATCAAATTTATGTTATAGACTAATCACAATAAGAGAATAACAGTAATAACCATTAGAAAGACTATGGTGATAGTGTATAATAAAAGCTATACAAGCATGCTCTCTCTCTCTCTCTCTCTCTCTCTCTCTCTCTCTCTCTCTCTCTCTCTCTTGTGTGTGCGTGTGTGTGTGTGTGTGTGTGTGTCCTTCTACCAGTCTTTTCCGGTGATGTTGTGAAGATACAGTGCCTATGTGGAATAATGAGGTAAGCCTAGAGTTGCAGACATGGTGACCTAGGCTCAGCCTAGTAGTACACTAGAAGTTTTATACAAAACCTGCAACACTGAAACTTTGGTCTGGTAACCATGAGAGCAACTAAGGGGCTGACAAGTCAGTGGCATTTACAGTAAGGGATGGTTCACATCCCATACTGCAATGCATGAGTCTGCAGGATGTCGTCGTGCTGCTTAGACAGGGCACAATGTAAAAGCTATCGATCGTTTACTTCTAAAAGTTTACATTTAAAATCTATGGACCAAGGATAACCATGGTTAACTGAAATTAAGGATTCAGCAGGGAGATCCTCTCCATGTACTATGTACACTATAACCTCAGTTTTTAAATTCCTACAATATCACCAATGCTCAGCCAAATTACAAAAACTACCATGGCAAAACATCTAGTATCCAAACCAGTATCTAGCACCATGTGCCTCCAACCTACTTTTCCTGCCTCATTCCCAGTCACTGAAGATCCCCTGTCTTTGCAGCCTGAAACTAAGCAGCTTTTCTTGCCCATGATTCTGCTTAACTCCATGTGTTTGGCCAAGTTGCCCTTAGCCCCAAAGCTTTGCCATGATCAGGAAGAAAGACAGTACCTTCCATCAGTTCTAAGCCACGCCCCTCCCTCTGCTGAGTGCGGATGGAGCTGTGGCTCCCTGGAACTGATCAGCATCTCTAATACAGTGGCCCTGGAAACTGCTGTAGTTGGCTCCTCTCCAAGCTGCCCTTGTCCCCAAGACCAGGCAGAGCAGCTGAAGGATAGATTTGGGGAGGCTATTTTTAAAATTTATTTTTAAGGTATAAGCTAATGGATTTCACTTTAACATTTTCACACATTTAGATCATTACATTTTATTATCCCCCCAGCTCACCTCTGGTCCCCTCCTCCCCTCTTGCTGGGTCCCTGCCTTCAAATCGTCTATGCTTTTGCTTTCAAATCAAATATATTCCATTAATCTCTTTTCTCCTTCCCCCTGCCAATCTTCAAAAGACACATACACACACACACACACAGAGAGAGAGAGAGAGAGAGAGAGAGAGAGAGAGAGAGGAAGAGAGAGAGAGAGGTGGATGAATGTCATATACTCTTAATTCTCTTCACAATTTAAAAGTGCATATTTGTTGACATAATCATGTTTGTATTCCATTTCTCCTTTGAAAAATACGAATTATTTGGTGGGGGCATGTCTCATGCACAACCCCACCCCACATCTGTCCTGAGAGCTTAATAAATATTTGGTGAATAAATATAACATCTGGGGTTAACAGCTGCCTGCAAAATCACGCTAACCATTTTTCCATCTATTCTGTCTCCTTCACCAAGGAAATAATACTGGTATTGGAATAAAGGAGAAACCCAGCCTTTTTTATTTCCAGGCATCTTTTTATAGCTTCAGTTGGTGCAGAGATACAGACCTGAGTCACGTGATTTTGTATTTAGAATATTAATTTTCCCTAGGTCAGGCAGAAGCAGCAATACTTTCCTTAATGAAATGCTCTTGTACTAATTTCTATTTGTATGCAAAAGACGTCATGGGTTTAACACATCGAGACAGTCTCTCCCAGCTAGATCTGCCTAGCAAAGAAGCGAAAGGCATCTGATTTATTACATATAAACAAAATGAATAAGATAACATTTTATTAGTTAGAAACCATTATAAAAACAGCCATGAAATGGGATAGTACAAGTGGAAGACGCCCTTATCAATAAATCCCAGGGAAGTTTAGGACCCTGGTGCATGTCGAAATAATAAAAAAGATAATTAAAAGGATCACATTGCAGACCTAAATCACTTAATCAAGGAGCTTTGAAACAATAGGAAACATCAGGGCAGACATGGTCTGTAAATCACTAGCCTTTTGGCAAAGGAAAGGCGTTTGCCATTCACGTTGGTTTAGTACATTCAAGAGGAATCCATTTTGAGGTTCTGTGGTGTTTGAAACATTCAGATACAAGCAAGCAATCTCTTTCAGATCAGTGCATTTTAGGGTCTGATTTCTGGTAGAGAGACAATAATAGCTTTATGAAATTAGCTAGCCTGTCAATTACATTTGTTATAACTAACAGTGGTAGGTGACAAAGACTTGTTTTGTTATTTTCTCTGGGAAAGACTCTTGTTTTTTTTTTTTTTCTTCCCTTGTCTAAGAATCTTCATTTCATCCCCGGAAATCTTTATGACACATGGAAAATACTTTTTTTTTATATATACGAAAAGCATGGCTGGGAAACACAGAGAGCTGGGAGGATTTTCATTTCCCAGAGAGCTGTAGTCAGTTTTTAGAAAGTAAATTGTGCCCTGTCCTCCCTCCCCCAGGTCGGTGTCTTCCTCCTGCCTCCTGGTCAGTTTAATATGAGTCACTGCCAGGGCTTTGTTGTGTGGAATAACATTTTCTCCTGGGACTCAGTTCATGCAAAACACACCCTGCTGAGAGAGTGGAAATTTACCCATAAGACATTCTCCCAGCAGCAAGACCCCGGAGGAAACCTGACCGGAATGTTTAACAACCTCCCTGCCTCCATCGCCTTTAACTCCCCCAAATTTTTCAGAAAAGGAGAAAAAAAAATCCTTAAGTCAACCACATATTTAAGACCCATCATAGCAAGTGATGACATACGGTGAGATATGGTCTGATTTAGAAAGAAAACTGAAAATGAGTGGATTTTTTTTTTCTGCTGTTTTCCTGCCACTTAGTCTTATTTGGCATTTTCTCTTCTTCCTCTTCTCTTCCCTCACTTTGGTTTATAGTCATTCTGCAGTCATTCATTTGATCAATGCCTGGATATTTCTAAAAGAGAAAATGTAACTGCCACCAACTCACTAAGTCACATTAAGCCAAGCAGGTATTATTCTGCAACATTTTTATAAACTCCGATGTATTTTATGTGGTGTGACATGGATTACCACTAAAATAATATATGTGTTCATAAGTAGTATAAGCCACAAGCAAGATCTGTTGAGACTACCTCATAAAAAAGTGTTGGAACAAGCTCATCTTAGCAATGCACACAGACAGAACATAGTTAATAATATAATATGAAGGCAATCCACAATGGTGATATGGTTATAATACTAACAGAATTCTATATAACTAAATGGTATGACGTAACAATGTAAGTAGGGTACAGAATGTATGTATGCATGCATGCATCCAGACACACATACATCTACCAGTATACATACCATTGCTTTTAAGGAGTCAACATAACTATTACAGAAAACATAGGAATGGGAGCCCCACCCAAGAATTTTGTTCCTCTGTCATCAACATTTATGGGATGGTTATGTAAAACCTTGGAAAGAAAATAACATTTCCCCCAAGGCAGCTAACATCTTAGAGAAGGACTGACAGTGTTGGCAAGAGGCAGCAGACTTGAAAAGGCATCAAAAGGTACCTGGCTTGAGGGTCCAGCAGCGGAGACTTGATAGCCTGTGCGCTAGACATTGCATCATCTCCCCAACCCGCTTTACTGAAAACATTGTTATCTAGTTTTTCAACTGTGTACTTATAATGCACTCCACCGTAATATGTGGAGCTGCACAGTGTAAGCCTGTATAAAAGCCCTGTTAGAAATTTCAAAGTTTGCAAACTGGAAGAATAAGTGAGTGGTTCATTTAATTTATTTTAATCAGTTCTATCAGGAAAATGCAACTCTATTGAAGGCAAACCTTTGCAGAAGCAGGGAGCAATTATGTTTTGCATGTGGAGTGCTCTTTTTAAAAAGACCATGTGTGCAGCATTAAAGAAAAAAAAAAGCAGAGCTTAGCAATGTCAATCATCTTGATTTCACATTCCTTCAGTTCAGTCCTTAAACACTGAAAAAATTATAGGAAGCTAAAGCTATTTCTCCCAAGATTCTTTGCAGCCTCTCTTGGTGGTTCTTGAACAGGTTTCATAGACATGCTTTTGCACAGGTACTGGTTCTGTAGAGGTAAAAGAGAGCATGGTGCTGCCCCATCCTCTTTTTGCTGATGCTCTCTCATATCTTCATGATAATTACTCACCAAAGAGACCCCATGAGTGAGCAATATGTTCACTAAATTCAAGCAATGAGATACACTCATTACCTTCATGCTTTGCAAGAGATACCCTGAGATTGAGAATTAAAGGATAACCATTCAAAATGGCAGCTGTTCTAAGGAAATGTGTTACATCCTTGAGGATGCTTGTGGGAGGTAGCAATAGTATTTCTGCAACGCGTATCAACTTTCAAAGACAAATAGAACTAAGATACTATCTATCCCCAGAGAGAGCATAGATCAGAAAATATTTCTTCTCTCCCTCCTTTCATGGCTTTGAATGTCCTGTGAGAGCAAGGTGGCTAAATAGGTAAATGTTGTCAGGCCTGACAGCCACATGGTGGAAAGAGAGAACCAAGTTCCAGGAGATGCCCTCTGATCTCCACACATGCGCCACATTTTATGTCCCCCAAAACATACTCTGCCAAGATTCTCCCTGACAATCTTCAAAAGACACACAACACACACACAAACACACACACATGCACACAAATTAAACAAATCCAAGGCATGTATCTCACAGACAAAGATGTTTCCTTTTTTTCCAATGTAAGCAAATCAACTCTGAGCTCAATATTGAGTGGAAATCTCTTGAGATACTGTGACATGTACCCTGCCTGAGTATGATTAGCAAAGGCCTCCAATTAAAATGGGAATATTGATGGCTCATGACTGTAGCTGATTGCACAAGTTCTCATCACTACATAAAGTCTTAGCTTCAGGTCTTTCTGGGTCCTTAGCACAGGAACTTGTATAAATTTCATTATTATTAGAAATTCAACCAGTAGGTTGAAACTTGGAACAAATACTTCAAATCTCCTGGAAGAAATAAATCACCTAAAAGTAGAGTGAATTTCCTCCTTAGAAACTCCCCTCCTCTCTTAGAAGCACACTGAATTCCCAAAGTCGGTTGGTGAGCCAGTGGTTTAGTATTCAGAGCACATTTCCCAACAGAAATGGTTGCAGACATTACCACAGCTTTCCTAAGTTAGAAAAAAAAAAAAAGCCTAGTTAACTCCTAATGAGCCAGAAGAAAGTGCTAACGCCACAGTGACACCAACGTAAACACATCACTCGTCCATCTCTGTTACTATAACTGGAGAGAAAAATATTTTAATTTGAATTTTACATCAGACTCCCGAAAGCATGTCTCTCACCCTGTCCTCTAGAATCAGTGACAGACAAGTCACTGAGCAGCAGGGAGGCCAAGTAAAGGCATTTGGATGTTGGGCTTGGGTTTTTGTTAACTCTCAAAGCCCTGGAATTGCACATGAAGCCAATGCTTTATTCTATGCTTTTCATTACCCACTACTTTGAATCAGGTAATAAAATGACTGCATAACAGACTACCTGTTAGCCCTGTGACCTTGGGCTGTTTAGTTACTCTCTGTGTGCCTCAGAGAGTTCTTGGGGAAATAACCATGATTAATTTTTCTGCCACAGACACTGGCTCTCTGTCATCAGTGGTCTCTCTACCACCTTGAGATGCCCTAAACCTGGTTTTGCTGGGGGTGGGGGATCGAATACTCTCTCTCCTCCAGTTCTTATTTATCTTGTATAGTTAATGCGCCATCCCCAATGCTAGGATGTGATCTGAGCTGACCAATCAGAACTGGCTTCTGGGGTGGCACCACAGAGATAGCTTCCAAGACAGGCCATCTCCCTGAACAGATCCAGTAACAATGACAGATGGGATGTTCTTCCCAGGCAGTTCCATACAAGGCATTTCTCTGCAGGATCTAAGCCTGAGAAGATAGCTTCAGGAGGAACTGGAAGTTGTCTTCGTTCACCCAAATGCTTCTCAGTGACTTATAGGGGACCCTTAGTCATATCTGGAAACATTTTAGGTTGTCACAACTCTGGGGAAGAGACGATTCTTCTCACCCCATGAGAAGAGCCAGAGATGACTAAATATCCTAAAATTGACAACCCCAGCAAAGACAATTTCCTTCCACAGTGTCAGTACTAGAACTCAGAAGCCTCCTTTATTTAATTGATAAATTTCACAACACCAAAGAAGCAGATCTGAAGATCAGAAGCACTGGCAAATCCTAGCTGGTCACTTCTCTCTGGATGAATTATCAAGTACAGGACATAATGCCTGCCACTCACTAGGCATTGAATGGCCAGTGGCTCTTTTCATTAAAAGTTACCACTTATGAGGTCATTATGGGACCCCAGATCTGCAGATACTCAAGTAATAGTTCCTGTCTACAAGAGAAGCACATGCTTTGTGCCCCATGTCACACATCTGTACCCTTGGCTGCTCTCGGTGCACTCTATACTTCTGATTTGTACTCAGAATAACGTGGACTCAGAATATGGTGGCATCTGAGTCTGAAATTTATAGTGTTCTCTGATTTAGAACTCATAGAATTAACTTTGTGCATCTGATAGGAGACTCCAAAAGTAAAGAAAGAAAGAAAAAAATATCCAGGCAGCAACAATTATACAAGAAGCCATGGTACAGGTCTGATAGGGTGTGGGGAGAAGGAAGGGTTTGGGAGACAAGGCAAAAGTGAAAATTATGTAAACACAATGTTCTAATGTATGAGAATCTCTCTATTTCTGTGTGTATCTGTCTTTCTGTTTCTGTCTCTCTCTCTCTCTCTCTCTCTCTCTCTCTCTCTCTCTCTCTCTCTCTCTCTCTCTCTCTCTCTCTCTCTCCTCTTTCTCTTAAATGTAAAGGTTTATGTTCCACACTTTCTAGCTCTTATATTTTTAAATTATGTCACAGAAGGGAATGGTGTCAGAAACTTATCAACAGGATAATTTAAACATTTTTCTTTGTTGTCAATGTTGCCAATTCCCCCAAAGATGCTTAAACTAAAACATACTTGCCAAAAGTTCTCACATGTCTTGATTTTGCAAGTCTAGTTTTATGGACATAAGTTTCACAGCATCTCCATCCTCTTAACAGTTTGTGCATTTTCATTCCTCCCTAATATATGAATATCTCTCTAAGATATATTATAGAAATGAGACCATTATTCAAGAAGAGAATCTTCTGTACTAACAGAATCACTATTTGTAGCATACAAGACTAAATAAATGTCTCCCATGAGTGAGTAAATGCAAAATAAAAAGTAATCACTCAACTTTAATAGTTTAAAAAATGCTATTAAACATAATGGCTTCTTGACATTCAAGTAGCACTATGTTTTAAGTGATCTTCTTTCTTAAGAACTACTTTATTTTCATTTTAAATATTGATGGCAAACCAAGTTCTCCAGAGTATGGAGACATGGGAGTAAACGCTCAGCATAAAACAAATTACCATGGACTCTGGAGTTCCAAGGTGCTGGGGTTTTGTTTGGTTTTGTGTTTATGTTTGTCTTCTACTGAGGCTGTATAATAAGATATATAGATGAAGAACTTGAATATGGACAGAACATTCTTATTTTTCAAGAATCCCTTTTTTTTCTCCATGTTGCCTGCTTTGAATCACTTCTGTACTTTACTTGACTTTGATCTTAAGAGGATGCGCCGCTATGTTTCATATCAAATGAATAACATGGTGCCCCAATGGCTCAGTCACAAAATAAGTTGCACACAGAAGAGCTCAGAGAAGAGGAATGAACAAAGGGTGTGAAAATGTCCAGAAGTCTTTGTCACCTTTGCAGAAGTCTGCACTGGAGTCAAACTGCAAGGAAAAAGAAAACTTTAGGAACATGACAAGTGTGCCAATCCATGCCAAGGTTAGCCTTGGATTATGTGATGGGCACTTTGAAGTTTTGTACTTTACACTACCCTGTTTTAGCAGAACAATAAGAGAAAGTCCTAGCTAGGAATTATGTGCATGTACCCGGTGTTCTCTGTTATACAAGTGCATGATGTTACATCAGGATCAACCTGGACTCAGGGTGAGCGCAGGCAGGAGCATTGCTCCCAAGTGAAGACCAGAGTAGTTGATTATGGGGTGATGTTGAAACAAAGACTCCAGTGTCTGTTAGAACCTGAGTTCTCTGAAGGCAGCCCTAGGTTAGTATCAGCCCCACAGTGGAGTGTGATGTGATTCCTGGAGCCTAAGAGAGTCCTAGGGCATGGTTGTTATATGCCCCATTAACAACTCTTTGGTAGAAGAAGAAAGAAACCAACTGCAACTCAGTTTAAAGCAAGTTGCCTAGCCTTCTTCGATTTGCCTTACTCCCAAGTATAGAACTGGATTAAATAAATTAATTATCTCATCCCGCAGTGAATTTATTAAGATATTCCCTCTATGATTTTAGCCCAGGATTCAAATTTTACAGAAATCTACCCAACCGACCACCTCTGCATTGTATGGTGTCACTCAATGTCACAATTGAGAAAAATTAAAAATATGAAAATACTTGTTAGGCTAAGTCATATTTGAAATGACTATCCAAGTTTATTCTATGCCATTTCTAAAGATGGAACTATTTGAGTGACCATCCAACTGGGGGTATTTTCATCTATTTGTGGTCAACAACTACGTGGAAAGTGATTTGTTCTGAGTTGTCAAAGATTTCATTGTCAGCTCACTGATCTGCTATTGCTGAGATCATGCAACAGGAAAAATCATTATCAAATCATAAAACATCTACAGAGAACTGACAAGTCATACACGGTAGCCAGAGCACAAACACTGGCATGAGTTCTGTGGGAGCCTGGACGCCAGTACCACACTTGAGCTGCTTGAGTGGGAGCATCCTCTTCCGGGAGGGGCAGCAGCTCGTGCTTCCTCACATTATGAAGATAACAGGGAATGATACATGAGAAAGTGTCCGCAGCTCATGGTAAAGAGTAGCCACTGCTATCGTGTAAGACCCTTCCCTTGTTCTGACACAGGAGGAGAGAAATGTAAGGGATAAAAGGTCAAACAATAAGTTCTCTGGGGAAGACAGGAAGTTGAAAAATCCAAGAAAGAGGCATTTAGAGTTTAAAAATACAGAATATCCCATCTTTATTGAATACATGATCTAGGGCAAGTCATTCTATTTTCCTCTTCTGTAGAACAAGATTAATCATAACTCCTAGGAAGCAGCCTGTAATGTGTGTGTGTGTGTGTGTGTGTGTGTGTGTGTGTGTGTGTGGTATTCACATGCATGCAAGTACAAGTGTGCAAATGTGATATGGAAGCAAAGAGGTCCCCATCCAGTGGTTTTCTCTATTAATGTCTACCTAGTGTCTTCAGACAGGGTTTCTCACTAAATCTGAAACTCACCAATTTGGCTAGACTGGTTGGCCAGGGAGTCCCAAGAACCTTCCTTTGTTTTCTACCTCCCCAACTCTGAGAATTACAGGTACCCTTGAGTGTCTGTACTCTGGTATTTTTATACAGATTCTAGGTATCGAATTCAGGTCTTTAGCAGTCTCCCAACTGAGCCAGCTCCCTAGCAACACACTCTGCATTATAAAGTACGATTCAAATGTTAGGTCCAAATATCATGACATTATTACAGTGGTGTAATTCATACCAGTGATACAGGTTTGCACAACTGGACACACAGTGCACAGATGGAAAGTGGAAGCTTTGGATTTGCATGTTCATGCTGTGGAGCTGGGGGAAACTGACCTCAGGCTAAGGGATTTTTCTATCTTTTGGCAACTATAAAGCAAAGGAAGCAGAAATAGGATTGGAATCATGTACAGACGATTCCAAGGGTACCATCAGGATCAGCAACAGTCAGGCAAAGTTCGCCTACCCAAGACAGCATTCAGAATTATTTTCTAAGAGGCAATATTATCATATCTGACTTCAATATAGGTTTTGTGGTGATTGTAAAATATTTTATGTACATATGTTGGTTTCAGAAGGTAACATATCAACACTGGGCATAATGACTTGTGTCTAATCTTAGTACACTGGAAGATGAGACAGGAGGATTGCTGTGAGTCCAAGGTTCACCTCAACTACACCTTGAATCCCAGACCATTATAGGTGACAGACTGAGATCTTGTCTTATCTAAAAACATCACATCCCAAAAGACAAGAGAACAGAGCTTTAACAGCAGAAAACATTATCATAAGGTACTTTAAAAAATCACACAGAAATTCAGAGAAAAGCAAAGCAAGTTCTTTGTGTACACACCGAGTGTATCAAAGGCTACCTCAGAGGCTAGTCAGGATATCCTCTTCTGCCATGTCAATATTGCCACAGGGTTTCCAAGAATCCACAAATCACTATTCACAAACCAATCCCCACCAGCTTTGACAAACACTCGAATTCCTTAGCAAGCCAAGGTAAGATGAGGAGTGTTTGGATGGAGATGAACAGCAAGTTGGGAGGGGCTGGTAGTCCACCGAAGGTGCAGTGGACCCCCCCCCCATAGCCTAGCTAGTCATTAATCTCCAGGAGAAAGCCAGGGCAAAGGTCATTATTGGCATTATAAACTAAAACTGAGAGGGAAGAAAGAAAGAAGGCACGCTGCTCTTTCCATGAGTGACACAGTTTCAGTTGGTGCATATTGAGCATTTCTAGAGATTTAATTAAGCAATCAGATTGCTTGACTGGTCTCAATATTCAGTGCCTTTTATAGAGTTCTTTAATGACTATGCATAGAATTATTCTGGATACTTTATGGACCATAGCGAGTGAAGCTTTATGTCTTCTTCCCAAGAACACGGTGCAGCTTTCTACCACCACTCAGACTAAAACAAAGATGATTCTTGTTCTTTTTGGTCATTGGGAAGATTTTAGGGTCATGGCTAGGAAAGTTCAGCTGATGAATTAAAGAAAAGGTGGTTTTGGTAAACAAAAGAACATATGGCTTTACCTCCACATGATTCACCTGTGAAACTCTGGCAATTTATTACAGGGACTCTGCCAACATCTGAGAAGACCAGGAGAGGTGATGTTTCCAGCACTGTAGACATTCTTTTGTTTATTCTCTAGTCAAGAAGACATCAGCAGTATTTTTAGAATGAAGGTTATACAAGAGAACAGAATTGGTGAGACGTGTGCCCACACAAAGAGCACGTGACATTGCTGAAGGATCTTGGACAATTTGCTTTCTCTATGTGCCTTGCTCTCTTTGTCTTTAACATGGGATTCAAAGAATTCTTTCCTCTTAGGCTCCTGTAAAGAATAAGTGGGAAAATCTACAGGAGAGCCCTCAAAACAGTTCCCAGCATGTAATATGAATTATGTAAGTATCGTTTACCAGCACTGTATTCTTGCCCACAAAAGCAAGATTGTATGTTCAAGGACAAATAAATATGCCAGATATTTGCAAATAGTGATAACTGGTACCACCCACAGAAACCATCACAAACACACACACACACACACACACACACACACACTAAATCATTAATGTAAATGAGTAGAGTGGATTTTTCACTAACTTCTTCTCTGAGAAGTTGTACTTGTGTTTAGCCTTGGACCCTGGATTGCAGGGATATGCTGGAGAATTGGGTGAAATGGCATGAGAGAAAAATAAGCTCTCTTAACTGGTTAAAAATAACACAGGTGAGTTTTAAGAAAAATTAACTTTATATCCTCCCGGTCAGTCAATAACATGATAAATACTCAAAAATGGAACCAAACTATAAAATGACAATGCAATAGGAAAGGTGATCATATGTATAATCATCTGTGAAATGAATGGGCCATCCTGCATGATTTCTAAGTTTGGGAAACTCTACATTTCTGTGGTTCCAGAGCCTACATATTTCACTTGATAGAAAATTCACCAGATTCCCACAGAAATTGGGTCACATACAAAATTACTTCTGTAATTTCCACTTTTCTCAACCCTTATGAATATGTACAACTGTGCGAGTATCAAGTTTGGATTTAAACATTTCTAACTTAAGGATACAAATACAAGTAGTTATCTCTATCTATAGCTATATCCATATCCATACCCATACCATATCCATACTTATCTGTAATTATAAGTACCCTAATCTTTTGAACAGTCACTGTGGAAAAGTGTTAATGAATAATTCTTTGTTAGATACTGCCTATATACAACATGTAACTTAGTATCCCATTTACCATACACACACATATATATGCATGTGTGTGCACACATGCATGCATGCACACACACAAACACACACACACCAATAGTAATAGAAAGAACAATTTTTATTAGATATTTGCTTTATTTACATTTCAAATGGTATCCCCTTTCCTTGTTACCCCTCTGAAAAACCCCTATCCCATCCTCCCTCACCCTGCTTAAACACCCCCCACTTTCCTGACCTGGCATTCACCTACACTGGGGCATTGAGCCTTCATGGGACCAAAGGGA
Source organism: Apodemus sylvaticus (assembly GCF_947179515.1). NCBI lineage: Eukaryota > Metazoa > Chordata > Mammalia > Rodentia > Muridae > Apodemus > Apodemus sylvaticus. The sequence goes on along the minus strand of NC_067482.1, from coordinate 65,763,356 downwards.
CCCTCTTACTGATGTCTGAAATGGCCATCCTCTGCTACATATGTAGCTGGAGCCATGAGGAACCATTTATATGAATATTCACTACCTTGTGACTATCAAGTTTAGGTTTAAATATTCCTAATTTACAGATTTAAATACTAGAAGTTATTTGAATGCCACATATAATACACACACACACACACACATCCTAAGTTTTTATTAATCTGTGGGATATTGTGAATGAAAAATCTTTCTGCAAAAATCACTAGCGCAGTGCCTTATATGTATTATACATACACACACACACACACACACACACACATACAAATTAAGAAGTAATAAAATGAACTAACCATTCTTTCTTCTTTCTTTCCACTGAGTTTTTTTTTACTCTCTCTCTAAAAATGTTTAATACATTCTGCCTGTAAATAGAATGGACTGCCTCTATATTTCTAATAAATCATTAAATTCTTAAGGTGTAAGGGAGCTATGGTTTGAATATGCTCACCACGAATTCATATGTTGGAAGTGTGAGTTGGGCTTTGGAGAAGTGATTGGATCCTGAAACTCTGATCTAATCAATGTATTCGCCTAGAGGTAAACTTTGAAGTGCAAATAGGTCAAGATGGAAATGTTCACAAGTTAACAGAGTGATCAAAAAATGGAAGTGTGGAAATTTTCAGAAGTTGATGGAGTGGTCGGGAAAATGGAGGTGTGGTCTCATTGTTTGGGCTGGTAACTGTAGATTGATGCGTGTAGAAGAGATGGTTATTGATGCTGTGTCCTATTTTGTTTCTGTTTCTGTGATAAAACAGTGCAACTAAAAGCAACCTGGGGTTGCATTATACTGCATCCATCATCAAGGGAAGTCAGGGCAGGAGCTTAAGCAGAAACTGTGAGGCAGGAACTAAAGCAGAGACCGTGGGGGTAAGGCTGTTAATGGCATCTTCTGGTGCATTCCTCAGTTTGCTTTCCTACACATCCTAGGACCACTTGACCAGCAGTAGCACCAACCTCAATGAGCTGGGCCATCACTCTTCAATGATCAAGAAAATGCCCCCACAGACTTGTTTATAGGCCATCTGATGGAGACAGTCCCTCTTCTAAGGTTCTCTCTACCCAGGTGACTCTAGTTGTGTCTGATAATCAGAATCCATCACTGAGTGACAAACTATCAATGGATTGCTGCCTGGATGGACGAATGATATAATGGCATTATTAGGAGATGGTGAAAGTGGGAAGTAAGACATATTTGAGTCAAGTAAGTCATTGGAGATGCTTATTCTGTTCCCTGCCACTTTCTCGGCTGTCTCAGCTTCCTATCTGATATGAGGAAATATGTTCCTGCTGCCATGATGCTATGTCTCACCATGGCCACTATGAACTGAACCTTCTGAATCCAGGAGCCAATAAGCAATCCCTCTTTTTGAGTTGCCTTGTTGGGCATTTGCTCACAGCAACAAAACACAGCTGGCTACCACAAAGGCTAGGCTTAGGTAATCTTGGCTTCTTCACAGCACCTGGTTGTACAATTGATGGCGAGAAAGGCTTCTATCTTTAATAAAATATGAAGCAGACCCTCCAGAATTATTCCTAACCCTGTGTGGGAACACTGAACACTATGGGAATCTGTGGTCTGCACAGGTCACATAAGATTAGCTTCTATTTGAATTGTGTAAAATAAACGTTTGTTATTCTAACATCTAACATCTCTAGGGTAAAATCACAGTGCTAACTAAGGTCTCAGAAGGAGAGTTCTCCAGAATCCTACATTCACTATTCTTGATGAGAAAAGAGGTCCTCCATTTTCTGTGCATAGTTTGGGCAGAAGCAGAGGTAACCATCACTTTATGAGAGGGTAAATGGGGACATAGTGGTGTCTAGAGACAATATGATACAGTGTTAGAAAATCCTAAGACTCATAATTACTTCCAGCTGCATCATTAAGGGGCCTTGGAAGAGTCACCCTCCTCTCTCCCTTGACTCACTCATATCTTGGCCCTGAGCCTATTTGGGCTTCTCTAATATGAGCATTATAACTTCATCCATTTTATTGTATTGTCCTTGACCCCTCTAGTTCCCTCAATCCTTCCCCTCACTCTTCCATAAGACTCCCTGAGCTCTGCCTATTATTTGGCTGTGGGTAAACTGACCTTGACCGATTGGTGCTCACAGAGACTGAACCACCAACCTAAGAGTATGTATGGGCTGGACCTGGGCCCTCTAAATGTACGTAGCAGATATGAAGCTTGGTCTACATGTGGATCCCCCAACAACTGGATCTAGGGCTGTTGCTGACTCGGCTGCCTGCCTGTGGATCACATTCTCCTAGCTGCGTGCCTTGTCTGGCCTCAGCAGAAGAGGATGTGCTTAGCTGTGCTTTGACTTGATGTGCCAGGATGGGTTGGTACTCTTGGGAGGCCTCCTCTTCTCTGAGGAGAAGGGGAGGGGAACAAGGGGGAAGGGGTGGAAGGCTGAGACTGGGAGGAGAAGAGAAAAGGGAGGGGCTGTGATAAGGCTGTAAAGTGAATAAATAAACAAATAAATAAATGAAAAATGTAAAAACAAAAATTTTGTCACTATTTGCAACATTAAGATTATTTGAATTGTGTAGAATAAATGTTTGTTATTCTAACATCTTAAAAATATATCACTAAGGAATTAAAAAACAGAGAAGAATTCCATCCTTGGCTGGGATTAGAGAAATACCTAAGTGCTTAAAAACACTTAAAGCTCTGTCTGCGAACGCCAGTCCAGATCCCAGTACCCACATCCACGCCTGCAACCCCAAAGGATCTGACCTCCCTCTGAACTATGTGGGGTCAGCCTTAATACATGCACAGAGTCAGGTTGGAGTCCATAACTCTCCCTCAAACAGCCTCCAAAATGGTCAGGTAAGCAAAGGGAGTTTTCCTCCTCAGGACTACATTTTTTACCATGTGTCCTCAGACACACTGATCATGCGCCTGTTGCCTGCACAGCTGCACACCATCTAAAGTGCTCACACACCCCTTACACCTAATGTAACTCCAGATCATTTTAAAGAGATTAAAAGGTGAGAAGCAGTTAGACTTCTAGATATTAATGACCCAGCGTGTGGACAACACAACAGAATCAAGGAGAGCAAAATGAGTTTGAGAACTCTAGCCAGCCTGGAACCTGCCCTTTGCAAATGCTTAAAGAATTCACTTATGCTCTCACTTTATTCTAGTGTAAAAGTGAATGCTATTATTTATAATTACCATGCAAATTACAGGAGAGCTCAACAGGCTTAGCTAAATATACAATAAAGCAGCTAACACATACAGTCTAGGAAAAATTGAGTGCCAGACTATGTTTTTTCATATTTAAAGATGTCTTATGCTATAAATAATATGTGCTTATGACAAAAGAACAAAGGTAAGAATTAACAGTTTTTGTAATTGCTCTTTATGAGTATATGTATCTTTGTGTTTTTACATAGTATAAACATCTTAACTAAAATTAGATATTATTGAATATCTTTTTAAATCTGACTTTTTAAACAATATCTGATCATCAGTTTAGTTTAAGCTGTATACTGTATCACCATTGTTTTCTGTTTCTTATGCAAGTCTGGTTTTCCACCCATTGACTAGATAACTCTCATGAATTCAAAAAATCAGCTATTGTTGGAAATATCAGTTATTTCTAGTTTTTCCAAGAACTACGAAAGTATTTCCAACCAGATCTCTGCCTCCCTCAAGGAATAACTTAATCAAAGTATATGTAGATTTTTTGTTAAAACTTTCAATGTGAGGGTCCCCAGTCCATCCTTATCACTACTACAGTGTGTGCTTCTTTTCACTGTCTTAAAAAGCTATGTAGTATCATTCTCTGTACTTTTAAGCAAGGTTTTAAAGACTGCTTTACTGTCTTTCCAACTCTTTGCTGGTCCTCATGTCTTGGGATCTCTCCTCATTGTGAGGAACTTTTATCAGTGACTAAGGATTTAACATCAACTCAAGCTGTATTCTGGACCTTGATTTTCATTCTTCTACTCCCTGTGACCATGAACAATATATTAGTCCAAGATTTCATCTCACACCCAAGTTCTGTCAATGACTCCCCTCACCTAATCCCTGGGAACAGATTTTTGTTCTGGGACCTATGTGGGATGAACAGTGGTCCCCAAAAAGATGTTCCCAGAGAATCTGAGACTGTGCCTTTATTTCACAACAGGTGTTGTGAATGTATTTGGAGAAAACAAGTCTTTGAGGAGATAATTAAGTTTCTGTGAGATTAGAAGGACAAGACCTTAGTCTAAAGGGGTAATTAGTATCCTGTTAGATGGAGAGTCAAAAGAATGCAGGTACAGAGAAAAGGATGCATGGTCCTACATGATGTAGATGAGGTAATTATCTACCACCCAAAGCATCACTTCCTGGCACCTGCTCTTGGACTTATTATATCCAGAATCTTAAGAAAATAAAATTTTCATTACTCAAGCTATCTGTTCTATAGGATTTTATTATGGTACCCTAAGGAATCAAAATATAGATGACAACCATCTTCAGGACAATCACTATATTTTACTAGTTTTTGAACCATCAGAGACTAAAAAATAGCATGTGCTAAATAAGCCAGTCTAAATGAATGATTGTCGTGACCTGGCTCAGATGGCCACTTACACAGGGCTAGAGGCTAAAGCTAGCTGCTTACTTGGCACTGAGCATGGCCATGGAGACTTGGAGATAGAATGAACTTGAGTTTTGGTCATAAAGAAAGTCAGAGTAGGTAGACATAGAATGAGATAAGTCCAACCAAGAGCTAAGGGCACAGGCACAGGGTAGCTTTAGAGTAGATACCAAGGAACTTCAATCTGACAAGAGCCTGGTTGGTAACAGTTGCTTAAATCCTCCAAAGCCCCATCAGCTATTAGGGCAAGGCAATCTTTACACTTGGTACTCTCTATGGCCTTAACCTATATGCTCAGCCTATAGCAGTAAATTGACAAATAGTGGCTATTTATCTAATGTTTGTTTCTCAAAGGAAATGAGTGTATGTTCTTCACTTTTGTCTCCATCCAGCACCTAGAACAAGACTTCCAAGCACTCAAGACATACTTATCTAATGAGTGAGATAAGTGAACCAAGATGGTTATCAACTGCTGTGACACGTGCCTGTTAAGGATTCCTTAGTGACCAAGAACCACTCAGAACAGGGCTCTTTTATAAGTTCCTGTATAGGTTTTAAAGGGCTGCAGTAATTACCAGAAATGTAAAGTCTGAAGGCAGCAGACACATATCCCTTAAGTCCTCCCTTTTTTATCCAATATTTAGTGGCTCTGTGTCAAGATGACAAAATATAGCCATCCTACTTATAAAATATGAAGCTTGATGGGGGAACATCAGAAGATAATCTCCCACCAGACAGTCATGCCGCCATCTAAATTAAAAGGGCAAGCCTAATAACAGATAACTGTGCTGCAATAGAACAAATGCCATAAAGGTGCTGCTAGCTCTGGGGTGAAGCATCGGTCCAGGTGGATCTTAAAGAAGACATAGTATAATTCTCAGGCTGAATAGAGACAGAAAAATGTAAGTGGAGAGAATGATTTTTGCAAAGCACATATATAAAGCAGCAGCTTCTGTAAGGTGTGTGTGGGAGGGGGACCATTCAGAGTGACCAACAGAAAGAGAAAGTGGCTCTGGGTTCCATGAAACATCGGGCTGTCTTGTCTTAGAGCCCTTGTCCCTCTGTCACAGCCCAACTGCCATTGCTCTGAACTTCTCTTTCTCCAATCAAAATTCTTATACCTTAAAGGATTTACATATTTTATACGTACTTTAGGGTTTACAAATAATTATTCCATATGACTTGTCCCTCAGTTGTCCCAGGAGGACACATACCACTATACACATCTCTAAGATGAACCAGAGTCGAGGGATAACAAGAGCACTGTAGCTAACAAAGGTACTGCTGAAAAGGCCTGATTTGCCCAAAGGCTGCATGAGAAGTAGCTTGGGGATGGAACCCAGACTTGTCCTTTGAATGTAACTGCTTCCATGTTTTTGTTTTTTTTATTAATTGTGTTCTTCTCTGCTGTTCATTTCAGATATCGTACTTCTCTGTCATGCAGCTATGCAGTTACATCTTGACAGAGTTTTTTGGAAATAACATATTAACCAAAAGAAAGAAAAGTAGGGGTGTTGAGGTTAAGGTTTTATTATTTTATTTTATTTTATTTTATTTTATTTTATTTTATTTTGTTTTATTTTGTTTTATTTTTGCCTAGAAGGCTTGTCAAAACCCATTGACTCACACGTCCGCCTCACAAAGAGGCAACCCAGAGCAAAGCCCATGAGGATACTTGCCAAAAGGAGCAAATTAAACCACTTCTAAGTCAGGAAATGCCAAGTAATGCTTTTCTGTGGTGTTAACTTACAGACCAAAGTAGACCAAATAGAAATTTACCTACAGCCTCTCCTGCCTCCCATAGTCCTCCACTGGCCCTTTGTGTGTGTTGCCAAGGCAACAGTAGGTTCTGCTGCTATGGCAATTTTTATTTTCAATCACAAATTTTGTATTGACTTGGCTGAAAGTTTGACACAGAAAGCTTGAAGTCGGTGGAATGCAAAAGGAAAAATGTTCCTCCCCTTGTAGTAAAACTCTGCTCCACCATTTTGGGTAGGAATTTCTGTAAAATTCTTCTCTCTTACATGATTTCCTCATGCAATCAGTGGGGTATAAAATAACTGAAGTTTCTTTCTCATGACTTGGTTGTCAGAGTGACCCTTATAGAGCACAATTCCAACCCTAAATTATGTCTGAACTCGACTAGTTTGGGCAAGTTCATGCTTAATACTCATCTATCTTTCCAACTGCCTGTTTCTTAGTCTTTCCACATTCTGTCTATTCCATGAACATATGGAATTTACGAGGAATTGAGGGGCATTCACAGAGCACACCATGCTCTTTTATCTTTCTGAGTATTCTATAGAGGGCAGTCCTTTATCTAGCTCTCTGCTTAGAGCACAACTTTGCTCAGCCTAGACTCTGCAGCTGAATGACTCCCTCCTACATTCAACCTATCCAAAGTCTTTCAGAAACTCCTTCCCACCATGATCCCAAGGCATTTTCCCCATAAGCTGTGATGGTAAATATCAAACCTGATTTTTCCCCCTCATATTTGTTCAATGACATCTAGTTGGAATGACTGTGTGCTGATATAGGTGCTAAGCTCATAATTAACATTATTGCCAAATAAAAACACAATAAACTCTGATTCATGAACACCATTGATGTGATGTATGTACTGTGTATCAAATTCTGTCATGGGAGTTTCTAAATATTTTTTCACTTAATTCTATAACTATCCAATAACATCAGGCTCCAAATCACACGGATCTGTCCGATCCTCCAAACCCATGCAACAGAATAAATAAATCAACATGCTAAACTAAAAGCAATATACCATGCTTGATGAGCACTGAAGAGTCATTTTGGCATTAACGACACTTGAATATCAAAAAGTAAAAGTGGACTGAAGGAAGCTAGAACCAAAGAGTTAATGAGGTAGGAGAGGGTGAGCTGGAATCCAAGGTCAGAAAGATGCTATGCAGAGTAAAGAGGGATTTTGGAGTTGTTTGTATACAAATATACAGAACCTAGAGCCAGCAGGGTAACAGTCTTCAGATGGCCTCATTGTTAAGAAAACAATGTAGAAGATTAAAGCAAGCTATGTCAGTTCCACTCAAAACTCTTCTTTTCCAGCCTCTCAGAGTCACATGATCCTCTGGGTCTAACTTCTATTTCACTTCTGAGAGTGATCCATGTACACAAAGCATTGTACATTGACTGATGCCCAAAGCAGGAGAAACAATAATGTGTACAGGGTGAAAATGGCAGTTGACCCTGGACTTCCAAGCAGATGCTATTGCAAGACCTTGACAGGCTCAATTTCAGGAGTGGGGAGGAGTCTAGAAATCATTTCCAGATGACAGGAATGTGAAGAGAAACTGGAAAGTTGTATTGTTATGTGAAAACATCTCTTCTTAAAAGTCAGAGCCATATGTAAACCTGCTTAAAACATTATATAGAATCCAGCTAAATCATCGTCCTGTAGAGATGTCTAAAACATGGATTCTGGGGCCCCCTGACTCAGTGGACCTTAGTGGAGCTGGACCATCTGGACCATCCACAAGCTTCCAGGCAAAGCCACACTTCCATCACTCAGGAGAGTTAAGCTACAAGCTGTATCCAGTCTTCCATATCCCACTTGGTACCTTGACCCCAAAACCTAAACAAGGGGAATGAGAATAGGAGACAGTCCCAGGAAAGCACTTACCATATAACATTTACTTTGTTGAGTCTCTTAGGGAATGCATATCATAATAAAAGATATAGGACATCAGATCTCTAAAAGAAAGCTTTTACATCCTAATGTCAACACAGAAAGTGTTCAAGAAGCTAAAAACATATACATACACTCTGCTGCAAATTGGAGAGCCCCAGACATTGGAAGATGAGAGGAAAGGGAATGAGTAAAGGCCTAATATACTTTGGCACAGAAAAGTAAAGACCAAACAGTGGCTCACTAACAATCTTCCATAGGAGAGCAGAACTTCTGGGAAGATGGTGAACAGCTGCTCTCTGTTCCCAGTGAGGCTCAGCTAATAGAACCTGAGCTTTCAAAACAGCAGGCAGGGTTGAAGTAGAGAGGGAACTCTGGTACACACCAGCTGGGAAAGGGGGGGTGTTGATTGCCATGGTACACACCATCTTTCAGAGCTCTAAATCAGATAAGTGATGGTCTCTCAGCGTTTAGGGGCCCACCCTATTAGTGTTTCTCAAAGTGCAACACTCCAGCTACTGGTGAAGAAGGTTTGCATGCTTCAGAGACACAAGATTATATATGACTGTGGAGAGTAAATAACTTGAAGATTTTCTTTTTATCTCAGTTCCCTTTAATCCTTGCATGTGCCAAGGAGAAAATTTTCCTGATGTGCTGACATTTCTGACCGTGTAGCCCTTACCCATTGCCCCCTTTAGTGGATACAGAGAAGACCTAAATTGGATGATATGCATCAGACACCCAGGCTGATCAAAATTCTGTTATCTTATGATTTTTTATGGTTTCTTTTATGACACACGATGCTAGCTTTTTGTTCAACAGAAAAGTAGTAATTTTCCTTTTTAGGCCATCGTCCATGGAATTATAGAGTATATAAAGGAAGGGTACTGGTGTGTGATGGCCATAACAAAATTGTGCAGAAGGTCCCTAAAAGAAACAGTGATCAGGCCTAAGCCTTTCCTTTCTACATGAGAAATCTGAGGCTTGGAAAATTCAAAAGCATCCTTAGTTTCATTCAACTCACACATGTGGAACTTAGTGGCTAAAGATGGGCTTGCCCAGGAGATGGGAAATGGAGCAATGTTGACTACATAAGGTTCATCTATAGCATCTCCCACTCAAGAACAGTGTCTGGTCAACTTCAGGCTGTGGTTCATATAGACCTGCCTGAAATGAGCCAGTCCTTATGCAGAATACTTTGTCCACATAGCAAAGTGTCATATAGGACCATACTTCAGTAAGCTCTATAAGGTATAAAAGTATAAAGGATATAGTACCATATTCTACCGCTACTTCTCCTAATCCTCATACTAATGGTTTAGTAGCCAAAACCAACATCAATTTTCTCATTGACCTTATGATAATTTAAGCAAAATAAATTTGCTTAAATTAGCTTTAAATTTCTTCTTCCTCCTCCTCTTCTTACTCTTCCTCCTCTTCTCTTTCTTCCTCTTCTCTGAATTAATCCTCATGTGTAAACTATTATTCAGCATTGGCCAAAATTATATATGTATTTTCTTGGTAGTTTAAATTTTACAGGCATATCAAAACTTTCCTCATTAAGAGGGCAAGAATGCTTCATAATTTGCATATTAAAATATACTAGCTTTGCCAGAGAGTTGTGTTCTTAGTTAGACATAGCTAAGCATTCAAAGACAGGTAATATTACTTAGGAAATGTATGTTCCCCTTAGAGCTGGTTCAACCCATTCTGATGCATGCTTACCTATCATTTAGCTATCACTAAATGTGAGCTTCCACCTAGGATATGACCAAATAATCACAGATTCCCTCATGATGAGTTCAAATTGGTAAATTTTTGCTATAAGCATATTAATGATACTTAATCAATATAATGCAGTAATTTTTTTTAAATTATTAAAACACCTTCAAGTTCAGTGCAATAAGAATAACATTTACAGTCAGCCTGCCAGAGATAGTTCAAGAAACGTGTGATTTCTAGCCTCTGGTCATGTAAACTTGTAGCATTTATCGTATTGTGCAAATAGATCAGTCAGGAAGGTAAAGGTTGCTCCCAGAAATAATAGCTGCATAAAGGTGCTCGGTTCCCCAGCAAATTTAAGATTGCTGCCTCACCCTTGCTTTCCACAGTGAACCGCACACTGCAGCAACCTATTAATGACATCATTAGTTTCAAGGAGGCAGCAAGCACCCACGGAATGTGGATCTTAATGTACAGAAATAGATACTCATCTACTCTCCAGCAATGCAACAGTCGTAATGCAATAAGCTTTGCAAAATGAAAACCCTGCCCTAATGAAACTTTCCCCTTTCACTGAAATAAGAAAGGGCTGCCACAGAGTCAAGTCTCTTCATTTACATGAATGATCTCACAGCCCCACTAGAAATGTATAGTTAAGACCGGGGATTATTTGCTGGAAATGTTAATGTTAAACTACCTGCAGAATACATTGAGCTGTACATAATACAAACCAATAGACATTGAGAAAAACTTTCCCTGAAAATGGAACTTATAAATATTTATTTTAAAGGGTCAATAGGCTAACTTTTCTGCTGCTGAAAGAAATTTATTGCTACCCTGTAAAGTAGCTGAAGCTAAAGAAAATCAGTATCTTAAAACCTGTAGTATTTTAGGGCAGGTAGCTGAATGTAGGTACAGCAGACTTCAGTCCCATGTTCTAGGAATGAATTCTGTAGTAAACTAAAGTGCCCTTGGTAACAATGTGTCAGCCTCTGTGTATGTGTGTGTGTGTGTGTGTGTGTGTGTGTTTATGTGTATGAGGGGCAGCTCTCTACAAGGATAATAATACCTCCTATCAAAGAAAGTGGATAGTTTTTTTTGGTAGTGAAACTTAATTATAATATGAAATAATCCCCCTGAAACTATGAATCTGCAACTCATACTGGATGACCTTTGTGGTCAGCTCAAATGGTGACCATTGTTCAAATGCCAGAAAGCAACAAGACTCATGTAGAAGTATATCCATGGGCTGTCACAATGGCTCAAGTCATAAAGGGCCCACGCCCTGATGGCAATCAGAAGGACCTACAAGTGGAAGGCGAGAACTGCCTCCTGCAAGGTGCTCTATGACCTCTCCGCTCATTTTGTTGCATGTATTCACACACACACACACACACACACACACACACACATTCAGGCACACACACATGTGCATGCACACACACATGTATACACATAATTAATAATATGACATATTTATTTTTGTTTATTTGTATGTGTATGGATGTCTAGTAAGTAGTGTCTGTCACATGTGTGCATGGTGCCCATAAACACCAGAAGTGGATGCCAGATCCTCCAGATCTAAAGTCACAAGTGATTGTGAGTTACCCAATATGAGTACTGGGAACTGAACTAGGGACCTCTGGAAGAGTCGTATTTCCAGCCCAAATTAATGTAATAATTTGTAACTGTGTCTGTGCACTCTTCCAATGACACTTTGAAGACTTTCCCACCAAGAGGAGGGATTTGTATTCTCAAAGTATGAATCTAGACTGACCCTGTGCCTTGTGCTCAGGGTGACATTATACCAGTTCCAAGCCTAAGCCTTAAGAGCTCTTGTGTGCTTCTCCTCTTCCTTTTACAACACTATGGCATGGCATGAGAAAGCCCAAATCATCCTGCTGGGAGGTGAGTGATCAAAGAGAGGGAAATCAAGCCCACTAAGACCATCCCAGACTAATCAGATCCTAGCTACAAACAGCCTACCCCTGGCTACAAACTAATAAATTCATTGCCTCATGAGCAATCAACAATGGTGGCTGTTTGTAATCACTAAGATTTGAGGTGACTGATCATATAGCAATCTTGAATCTGCTACATCTTGTAACAAATTCAAAGCTAAAGAAAAAGGTCAACATTTGAGTTTCATGCCAGGCAAATGGATGGATTTGAGGCATTGTACTTCAGAAGACATTACACTAAATCTGAAAGGCTTAAGGTACCTTGAGAAAGTAGGGATGCTTCCCTCCAAAAGGCCACAGATGGCTTGTGTTGAACAACAGAGAGTCAGCATCCACTGGTGAAAGAGATTTTGCTGCAGTGTCCTCCAGCAGCACTAGCGAGGCAGAGAATGGCTTGGGGTAATTGCAGGCTAGAAGGAAAGGACGTGGACATTTTGGAGTTGAAGTGGGATGGGCATCTTCTATAGCCTGCTAAACCTTCTTGTGCTCTCAAGAAGGATAATGAGAGTAACTCCCCAGCAGCACCCACTGCTCTCCTTGTCAACCAGATGCATTCAATTAAAGAAAATTTCAAAGTTACTTGAACTGATATAAATATATCCTAAATATTACAGAACCACAAATGCATGCTGCTCAAAATGCTCTCCCTGAATCTCATTCACCATCTTTGATCCTGGTTGTGTAAGTGATATAAATATTATTATGCTGTCAGTCTTTTGATCACTTACAAATTTGTTAACCATGTTTTAAAGTAATGCACTGTAATGTATCACACTTAAAAGAGTGTGATAACCAGGACCAGCCAGACATTTGGCATAAAGCGGGCCAAATGGCAGCACTTAATGAAGCATGAGCTGTCAATATTCAGCCAGGGCAGAGAACTACTCATCTGTACTTCCCCTATTGATCCCATGCAATGGGCAAAGTCCTCAGTACAGATTTACTTTTTCTCTGAACCGTCAAGTCTGCCTGGTTTTCTTGATAACACCTGGACTTTCTCTTCTCCCAGATTTTCTTTGTCTCTTTTCTTAAACAGTATGCTTCTTATGTTTTGGAAATCATTTCCATTTAATTTTATCCTCATTAATAACATCTATTTAGGCCTAATTATGAGTTCAGCTGGTTCCTCTGCTCATCTAAATGTTATTTCCAACCTCTCCTGTGAGGAGTTAATGTGTCAACTGATATATTTGAAATAGCAGTGGTTTGTAAGATGAGGGTGTTTTTTCATCTCATAACTATAAGTAATGGACACAGTATCTTCCCAAGTTGGAAATGGCACTTGCACTGTCTCTTCAGGGTAGCAGGTCCTCTAGATTGTTCTTCTGTTGGGCTCAGCATGCCACTGAGTCCCATTATGGCTTTAGATTTCCTCAGTGTCTCCTTCAGGCAAAAGAAGAAAAGTTGCCTAATCCCATAGGGATCAAGGAAAACCTTCTCCAGAAACACCCAGCTCAGCTCCCAAATGACTTTGTCACTTAAGAAAAATGTCCTTCCTTAAGCCTGAATGGCGGTTTGGATGGGGTGCGTCAGCCTAGGTTACAAATGCTTCTCAGGATGTCTTCTTAATCATTGATCCGCCTCAGCCAAAATCTGGAAAGTGATTTTTAAAAGTGATTTTCAATTTTGTTGTCTTCTATGTATATAAATGTGAGTGCAGAGTGTCCGGAGGCCAGATGACAGCATGAGTCCCACCCCTACCTCCAACTCATGTGAGTTGTAGGTGGGTATGAGTCATACAACATGAGAACCAAGCACTGGTTCTCTACAGCACACATTCTTAGTAGCTGAGCCATCTGTCCAAACCTGGAAATTGAGTTTTAAAGAAGTTTTAAAATTAATTTAAAAGTCAACATGGAGCGGGACAGTGGTGGTGCATGCCTTTAATCCCAGCACTTGGGATTAAACATGAGAACCAAGCACTGGTTCTCTACAGCACACATTCTTAGTAGCTGAGCCATCTGTCCAAACCTGGAAATTGAGTTTTAAAGAAGTTTTAAAATTAATTTAAAAGTCAACATGGAGCGGGACAGTGGTGGTGCATGCCTTTAATCCCAGCACTTGGGAGGCAGAGGCAGGCAGATTTCTGAGTACATATTTTGTTTCCATGTTGATTTATTTTTTATTGTTTTTTTTGAGACAGGATTTCTCTGCATAACCCTGGCTGTCTTGGAACTCACTCTGTAGATCAGGCTGGCCTCGAGTCCTATAATTATAGTGCATGATTGCATGCTGGGAACATCTTTCATCCTCTCAAAGGACCTCCTACCTTCTCCATTAGACAAAATTGTTAGTATTTCGAATCAGTTCATACTTTTCTACCCTTGAGCTTGTGATGATAGATCCCTGGGCTCTATAAAACAGTTGCTTATGGTTACCTCTCTGATGGCGACCATAGAGCAAGCTGTTAGCAGCTTTTAGGGAAGCACTCATAATTTACATTTCTGATTCCTTTGTCACCTTCACTGGTTCAAAGGCAGACAAAGCAGCTGAGTTTTAAAAGCTCTGATTAAAAAGAAAATAAAGGAGAGTTCACAGGAATGAACCCTCCCAAGAAAATACCTAGCAATCTTCTAACTACCATAACAGTACTCAAAAACCCACCCACCACAGCACCTAATTGAAATATTGATTCTTTGGTTAGGTCTCTAGCTTAAAATTCCAGGGCAGAGAGCCCCCACCATCTAGACTCTCCTTCACAGAATCACAGCACAGGGCGCACAGTGTTTCCTTAACATTAAGTTTCCACAGCCTTTCATTTCAATTAGTCATAAAAAAGACTAGGAAGGAAAGCATTGTCGGGAAGATTCCAGTCAGTGTTTTATTGCCTGAAACGATTCTCAGGCTTAACTATTTCATGGCAAAAGGGGGATGCTGTTTCCTTATAGGTAGGAACTAAGCAGAAAACAAACTAAATCTACATTCTCTTAAATGATTTACCCAGTATGTTTGTATTACCCAATCTCATTTACGACTCTCCTTTTTTCTTAACAAGCACCCAATTTATGATGAGAAATTATCGCCAATCCAACTTTTGCTATTCTTACTTTTTCATTTACATTCTAAGAGCAACGAAGTCCCTTGACATCATTATCTCCTGTGAATACTAATTATGTCACTACAACTGTGTGCCTGCTAATCTTCCAGAAATAATGTGAGAATTACTGGGACGTGATAGGAGCAGAATGGAATTAGAAACCTATTTGTGAATTTGTTAAAAAAAAAAAAATCCAGCTTTCTAAGAGTGGTAAAATGTGCATAGCCCAAAATGCTTTCAGAAAGAGACAAATTACCACAATGGAGACAAATGATGGTTCCTAATACCACACTCTGAACACAGAACAGCCACCCTGGCAAGACAGCTCTCTGAAGGTTCTTTCCTCCTTTCTAGAAATGTAGTCCAATAGGATATTTAGCTCAGAGACCAGCCTCAACTCCAGAAAAGGCTTATTTTAATTATGTTTAATAGATTCTGGTTCCTGGGACAATAAAAGCGAAGGTAAAAATCTTTCCAGTAGGGTTCAGAGGCAGTGTAACAGCACCCAAAGCACCTCTGTGATAGAAGGATATATTTATTAAGCATTGTGGTGGCCATATTTGTTGACTGTCTGGATCCAATTTGTGCTTCCCTCAGATAAGCAGAGATGAAACCTATAGCTTCTTGACTGGCTGCAGTGACACCATCTTCATACAACCTTACAATTGCAGAGGCATCTGAGGGCTACCAGGTGAAGGAATTTACCAACAGTGTCTACCTAATAATTGCACAGGGCCAATCACAGAGGTAATTATTCTCCAAAACTCTGTTCATGATTCTTTTTTGGTAGAATACAGCATCTCACATCACCTTCAAAACCAGGTCTTGTGTATTTATCCAAATCATTTCTCTTCACTCTCAGCTCACTGACGTGATCTGGGCAACTGGCCATCTCTTTCTAGTTCCCAGATGCAGGCTTCTGCTGGTCCCTTGATCCCAATCTCTCTCTTGTCTTAACACATAACCTCCAATCTCAACCAGGCTCCTTCTCT
Source organism: Apodemus sylvaticus (assembly GCF_947179515.1). NCBI lineage: Eukaryota > Metazoa > Chordata > Mammalia > Rodentia > Muridae > Apodemus > Apodemus sylvaticus. The sequence continues at coordinate 65,747,351 of NC_067482.1, read as the reverse complement.
TTTTCTCATCTCGTCTCTAACACTCATTTTCAAAGCTCTGGTCTGTATGCACTCATGTGCACACACCACATTGGTGTGTACATCTGGGTCTATTTTTACTTTTGAGGTCTAACTGAATTCACTTCACATCCACCTGGCTCTACCCATTCCATGCCATCATTTCTCCTGCACCTGTTCCTCTTCTTTCCCTTCCCCATACTCCAACCTAGGTTATGTTTCTCTATTCCTCCAATACCTACAACACCTACAACTGTCTGTCCTTGTCATTGCACTACACAAAAACATCAGACAAAGTCCCCTTACACCTGTTATGGTTTGGTTACAAAAATGCCCTCTAGAAGCTCATGGTTTTGAATACTTGGTCCCCTCTTTGTGGCACTGTTTGGGAAGGTTATGGAGCCTTTAAGGAGGTGGAGCCTTGCTGGAGGAAGTACCTCAAAAAGGAGGTGGGCTTTGAGGATTTACAGCCTTGCCCTATTTCCTATTTGTTCTCTGCTTTCCTGACTATCTTGCTGGACTCATGTATTTTCTTGCCATGCCTTCTCCTTCAAGATGGATTGTAGTCCTCTGGGACTGGAAACCAAAATAAGTCTTCTCTTTTGGTTACTTTTGTCAGGATATTCTATCACAGCAACAGAAAGATAACTAATGTGAGACTACTAATACAAGCCTGGCTTCTCCCAGTTCCTTTAACCAATAAGTATGCAGGCATCCTTTGAAGCTGCATCTGTTGGCTTATAAATATTGACACAAATGGGTGACAGGTAGTTAGGGAGTGTTTATACAACCTCCCTGCAGCTCTAGGCATCAATTACCCCCATCTCTTTTTAGCTCTGTGAATTATTGCAAATACAGTGCACCTGTGTTCTTTCTGATCCTCTCTCAGAATCAAAACGGAAACTCTGACACAACTTGGCTTCAGATTTTTAAAACTTGAAGTTAGCTAAGGATAGCAACTGTGGTTTTCTCTAAAAAGCTCCAGCATTAGGCTGCAAAGGCTACTCTATCTGAGAAGAATGAAATTCTTAATTGTGTTTGTGATGAAATATATGAATAAATAAATAGGACACATTAATATTTCAGGAATGCTGTGGCTATCTTCTAGAATAGTGCACGCACTGCCAAGTGCAGCTGGTTGTGTTCTAAGTATCTTTTTTATATGTCTATTTCCCATACTTGATCCAAGGCTAATTGCCTGTTCAAATTATGTGGCCAGAGTCTAGCATGGTAGTTAGTACATGATAAAAATTCAATACTTTTGAATGAAAGATTTATATGGCCCTAAACCCTCTGTGGAACCTTGCCTAGGCTTAACCACTTGTCCTAACATCCTGATCAAAAGTCCATCCACACTTAAATTCAATTCGTGTGTGTTTTGTGTCAAGGCAATGGGAAAAGAAATGAACTGCATTCATCAGAGAAAAAGAAACTGAGAGCCTCGAGAGATCATATTTGGAAGGGTTCCTAGGTGTTGTGTCCTGCCATAGTCTCAATATACGGCAAATATAAGTCAAAATATAAAGTTTGTGTCCTATGAAAGCCACTTGTATCGTATGCATCTGTTACTCCGGAGAAGAATATAAGTATGGTGACTTCTCTGCCAGGATGACATTTCCCTAATCCTCAGCCATCTTCAGATGCTACCACTTGACCAACCCCTAAAGACCTTTGAAAGATTTCTCTCCCACTCAAACTGTGCCATCTAAATTCTATACTGCGTTCACTGGGATTCTGTCCAGAGCAGATGTCAGCAGAGAGCAGTTCCTTGGATATTAATATCATCCCTTTACTTATGAGTTCCAAGTGAATCAGCTTCTCAAATAACTACTAATTATGTTATAGATGCCTCCCCACCGCCACTCTTTTCCCATTTCCGGTTCCAAGAAGAGAGATCCCTTCTTGGAATGTCTATTCCTCCCACTTGACTCCTAGACCCCTCTCATTCTGTCTCTCCAAGGAATTTACAGCATCACCCACAGTCCTCTTGCTTCTGTGCAACCCCTCTGTTTAAGGCCTATCATCTGAGAGTACTTGGGAGTCACCTTTAGACTATTAACAACCATCCCTTGGCTTCACAAAATTGAGACTACAACAGGGCACCCAGGAATCCTTCCAAATATGATCTCTCGAGGCTCTCAGTTTCTTTTTCTCTGATGAATGCAGTTCATTTCTTTTCCCTTTGCCTTGATAATTTTGAACTCCTAAACATGCTGCTTGGACACAAGCTCATAAAAAACAGGAGATCTATTAAGGGTGTTTGTAAGCAAAAGCGACACACAGGCTAACATCAGCTAAGTGTCTTGTTACCATTCTTATATCCCTCCTGATGTTGTTGGGACTAATGCAGCATTTTTCATTCCATGTCACAAATAGGTCACATATATGTTTTCTAAAATCATGATCACAGTTCAGATAGGAAAGTTTGCAGCCTTGCAGAGTCCTTGGCAGTAAGTGATTCATTTACCTTTGAAATAGTACAAATGGTAACCAATGATTGCATGAAAACCTTTTTATTTTTTTCAAACGTCTTGACTGTCACATAGTAGTTGGGTAGTTTGCAGCCTTCCCCTTGTCTGATAACATATTTATGCTTTGGGATTACAAATACAAGAATGATGTCATTGATCAAACTTTTGTCAGCGCTTGTGCAGTTTGAAATAAAACCTTTGATAATTTCAGGGCTTCCTTCAGTGCCTTAAATCACAACCTCCAGTGAGGCAACATTTCATTCTAGGTGATGCTAATCACAAATTATAAATTTGTATGTGCATGCCTGTGACTTATTTTAATGTAATTTTAACAGAAATAATGTCTGTGCACAATTTAAAGGGAAAAATAGTGGTCCCTTCCTCCATTCCCATTGGCAAAATTTTTCAAGCCTTTTAGCTATTCTTCAATATTTCTAAAGAACATCTGTAATCATTCCTTACTGATTTGTTCAACTGCAAACAATGTTTTCAGTTTCTGAGTTGGGACATGGGTTTAGATACTATGATAGAGACTAAAATCTCACGGCCTTTAAGTAGAAGCTTAGCTTTCTTTTATGAATGGCCAGGCATCCATTGGATTAGATATTTTTAGTCTTCTGGTGGAAGATCAGTTGCCACTCCATTCTCATTTCATCCCATATGGTGGGGAGAATGAAACAGGAAGAGTTCATAGCTTTTTTGTCAGGATGTGGCATGGAAAGTGTGTGTGTGTGTGTGTGTGTGTGTGTGTGTGTGTGTGTCTGTCTGTCTGTCTGTCTGTCTATGTGTGTGTGTTTGTCTGGGTGTCTATGTGTGTGTGTCTGTCTGTGTGTCTATGTGTGTACATACACATACAAATATTTCAGATTATGCATATATCAATTCAACTTCTATCTTGTTGCCTAGAACTTGGTGTCATTCACAGTCCACCTAGCTGGAAGGAAGGTGGGAGTATTGACCATTATTCTTGGAAACTTTAATATCAGCTACAATTCTCTTGCTATAGAAGAAATGATTGTACATTTCTAGGCAACCATTAGCTTCTTCTATGTATTCTACTTTGAAATAGAAGCACTTGACCATTATAGGAAAACCACATACATACACACACACACACACACACACACACACACACACATTTTGGATCCTGTTTTCCTATTGTATCTCAATTTTGACTAGAAAATATTTGATGTTAAAACTGAGAAACACTACAACTAAATCATCATGTACTTTCTCTCTTGGCCATCAGGGATTAAAAACACTTTGGTATCTCTACATATAGTTATTTTGCCAGTATAATTTCATTGTCATAAGACATAACCAGGTTCAGCTCTGGTTCTTCTGTACTCATTCTCCTCTTAGGACTGGATAGCTATCAGGAATATCATCTCTGCATGGTGATAGAGGTTGAAGAGAGAAATTAGATATATAAAACTTTGTAAATATTGTCTTATAAGTGGCAGTTGTCACTTTGACCCACAAACCATTGTCCAGGCGAATCACCTGGGCAAGCACAAAGCCAATCCTTTCTACTAAGGGCAGATGCCAAAGATGTGACCAAAAGGAAGGGCAATGGATGGGACAAATAACACCAGGGCTCAATTCTCTTGCTTCAGCCGGGCAGTTGTTCTACTGTCTTTCTGTGTGTTAACGACCTGGCTTTTTTCTCATGTTCCAAGGAAATGTTCTTAGTTTCCTCCACATATGTTCCAGAATCACATGCCACCCTGATATTTGGCTTGCTTCTCTCCTATTAATCAATGTCTGAGCATGTTCTTGGTTAAGATAGTAAATGTTGAGTGTTCTGTACTGTGAGTCTTGAAGGACTCATGTTAAGGCAAACAGCAAAGACCCAATCCTTTGAAAGAAAGAACCCCAAGTATCATCATCTATGAGTTCTTTCTTTAAAGTTATCCATTTCCCTCAAAGCAGAGTTTTTCACATTTTAATCAGGGGAAGGTAATGGCTGCCAACATTTTCGTCGCAGAGATGGGAAAGTGTGACGATCGTCATTAAAATAACTCTTAGAAGATGATTCAAGGAAAGGGAAAGGCATCCATATGGGAAGTCTAAAACTCAAGATGGAGTCATAAGCAAGTGGTAGATCTAAAGCGGGAAGGAGGACACAATGCCAAACAGTTTTCAACAACTGCCGGGTTCTCACTCCTCAGTGTGCTCCTGAAGACAGAAATGCTCATAGCACCTTTGTACCTAACTGAAAAAGCAGGGATGTGTCAGTGGGATGCCCACCAGCAAGATAACAGGTAAGAACTAGGGATGGGAAGGTGGGATATCCCTCAAGAGGGCGGTGGACACAGTCATGGTTTTCTCACTCAAATTAGTGTGAAATACTAGTGAACAAGGAAGAAATGTAGTGGCATAGAACAATATGTATTCTTGGAAATAAAATGTCAAGCTTGAAAAATCACGGCAAATCCCAAGAGAGTTTCTAACATCTTAACACCCCTAACAAAAAATTTTTGAGCAAGTATAATTAAAAATAAATGTTATTAGCTCAGTGGTTAAGAACACTTGCTTCTTTTCCAGAGAAAATTAGTTCAGTTCCTAGCACCCATATCAGATGTCTCACAACGAACTATAACTCTGGCTCCTAATGTTCTGGTTCTCTTCAGGAACCTGATAACATGTGGTATGCATACACACACACACACACATACACACAAATAAAATAAAAATAAATCTTTTAAAATGTTTCTATGCTTATTGTGTCTAAATAATTAACACAAAATTCAGAGAAGTGTTTCCCTCTGAGAAAGGACTGAAGGGGTAGGCTAGAGTAAAGTATGTAACAGTTTGTAAGTAATGCTTAAACCATGCATTTGGAAGTGGGCATGCAATGTCCTTATATTATTCTGTTTTATAACTTGTATATATCAATAAATATATGGAAATATTTTGAACACATTATCAAAAGTAAAACATGACCTAGAAATAAAGACCAGAACAGAATTTCAGAAGACATTTTCAGAAGATGTTTCTAATACCTTGTAATATTCTGGGTAAATGTAGAAATGCTAATTTGGAGTCTTACTCTAGAAAGGCATGTTCGAATTGTAAGGAAACAGGGAAGTATAAAGAACCTCACCCTGGAGTGGGAGTGCAACCTGGAATCCCAGCAGTCGAGCGGCTAAAGCATAAGAGTCACAAGCTTGAGACTAGCCTGGGCTACATAGTGAGATTCAGCCACTAAACTATGACAAAAAAAAATTTCAAACTAAGATAGATTATAGAAGAAGTATACTAAACATCAGAACAAATTAAAACGCAGAGCAAGTAAACCATAAAAATGAAATCAATCGAAAGTCTGGGGGAATCAGTATCCCTGACCTCAAGCAATACTACAGAGCAATAGTGTTAAAAACTGCATGGTATTGGTACAGTGACAGGCAGGAGGATCAATGGAACAGGATTGAAGATCCAGAAATGAACCCACACACCTATGGCCACTTGATCCTTGACAAAGAGGCTGAAAACATCCAATGGAAAAAAGATAGCCTTTTCAACAAATGGTACTGGTTCAACTGGAGGTCAGCATGCAGAAGAATGCGAATTGATCCATCCTTGTCTCCTTGTACTAAGCTCAAATCCAAATGGATCAAGGACCTCCACATAAAGCCAGACACTCTGAAGCTAATAGAAAAGAAACTGGGGAAGATCCTTGAGGACATCGGTACAGGGAGAAAGTTCCTGAACAGAACACCAATAGCGTATGCTCTAAGATCAAGAATTGACAAATGGGACCTCATAAAATTACAAAGTTTCTGTAAGGCAAAGGACACCATCAAGAGGACAAATCGGCAACCAACAAATTGGGAAAAGGTCTTCACCAATCCTACATCAGATAGAGGGCTAATATCCAATATATATAAAGAACCCAAGAAGTTAGACTCCAGAAAACCGAACAACCCTATTAAAAAATGGCGTACAGAGTTAAACAAAGAATTCTCACCTGAAGAAATTCGGATGGCGGAGAAGCATCTTAAAAAATGTTCAACTTCATTAGTCATTAGGGAAATGCAAATCAAAACAACCCTAAGATTTCATCTTACATCAGTCAGAATGGCTAAGATTAAAAATTCAGGAGACAGCAGGTGTTGGAGAGGGTGTGGAGAAAGAGGAATTCTCCTCCACTGCTGGTGGGGTTGCAAATTGGTACAACCACTCTGGAAATCAATCTGGCGGTTCCTCCGGAAACTGGGCACCTCACTTCCAGAAGATCCTGCTATACCACTCCTGGGCATATACCCAGAGGATTCCCCACCATGTAATAAGGATACTTGCTCTACTATGTTCATAGCAGCCCTATTTATAATTGCCAGATGCTGGAAAGAACCCAGGTATCCCTCAACAGAAGAGTGGATGCAAAAAATGTGGTATATCTACACAATGGGGTACTATTCAGCCATTAGAAACAATGAATTCATGAAATTCTTAGGCAAATGCATGTTCTAGCTAGAGAACATCATACTAAGTGAGGTAACCCAGACTCAAAAGGTGAATCATGGTATGCACTCACTAATAAGTGGATATTAACCCAGAAAACTGGAATACCCAAAACATAATCCACACATCAAATGAGGTACAAGAAGAAAGGAGGAGTGGCCCCTGGTTCTGGAAAGACTCAATGAAGCAGTATTCGGCAAAACCAGAACAGGGAAGTGAAAAGGGGTGGGTGGGAGGACAGAGGGAGAGAGGGGGCTTACGGGACTTTCTGGGAGTGGGGGGGGCTAGGAAAGGGGAAATCATTTGAAATGTAAATAAAAATATATCGAATAAAAAAAGGAAAAAAATGAAATCAATCGATAACATAAGACTTATAAATAGGCATGTTCACCAATTGATAGAGATACATAAGAATTTGCAGAACTCTAGCAAACCATTGAGATAAAAGAATACAGAATGATAGGGAGGGAGGAACTTATATATTAGGAAAAAATAAATGAGAAAAATCTGGTTTTATATCAGAGAAAAGATAAAGATCAAAAGCATTCTTAGAATTAAAAAACATCACTATATAATAGCAATGTTTTCCTTTACATCAAAGATACAACCATCATGACTTGTGAGACATAATAATATAGTCTCAAAACTTACTGAGAAAAATATATGATCTAGAATCAAGGTGGCTCCTTTAAAATCTCCAAAGAGATGTCATTTTTATTTTAGACTTATTTATCTGAAATCCCTCTGGCTCCCCTCCTTGTACCCTGTACCCTAGGCATGCTCAGGTGTGCTCCTTCTTGCCAACTGTGTATTCTCCTGGGCTTCTCTGACTCTGACTTACTACCAGGCTTAGCAAATAGGAAGCCATTGTTCTTATTCTCCACCAAATAAGACATCTCCAGCAAGAGCACTCAGAACTTCTTCAGATGCCGCCTGTTACTCCACCTCAGTTCCAAAGTCCAAACTGTTCCCTTTGTTCCTGGGACCAATGGGTGCTATCCATCCCCCACACTCCACCAGCACTAGATTCTGTTGGTGTCTCCTTTTAGGCTCTTCGGCTTATTTACACTAGAGTACCCAAGTGTAAGCGTTGTTGAGGTGCTAAGAGATATTCCTGCTTTTGTAGGTGGACTGAGCGCCCATAACAAGTGTGTTATATGTCACAAGCATTTGATGTCTGAAGTATGGTGGATTAGATGAATTCTGTACTCCAAGACTCACAAGGCTGAAGTTAAGGCACCTCCTGGATTGTATTCCTTTTTTGGAGATAAGTGAAGTCTCTTTGTCTATAGGCATTCATGGTATTAGAAATTTATCCTTGCATGCAGTTATTATAGAGTTGCTGGTCCCTTGCTATGTGTCACCCAGTAGCTGTATTCAGCCCTAAAGACTGCCTGCTTGTTTGGCTCATGGTCCTTGTCTACATCGTTTAAGCTAGCACACAGAGGGTCACAATACTATATATTTCTCCAATGCTTTCAACTATTTCTCTTCTATTATATTTTTTTAAATTTTATGTTGCACAAAGTAAAGGGTTTCATCTCTATATATTTCTATATATTACACCTCTATATATTATGATATTTCTATATATTACATAACATTGTTGGCCATCCATACTTATCCTATTGATAGCTGATAAACACTGAGGTAGAGAAAGTCCATTTTCTTCTTGGGTATGGCCACTGGAAGGGTGACCATTCTCCAGTGGATAGTACTACACTTATGTAACTATGAACATGGGTAATTGTACATGAGTGTAGTACTCTATGATTGAGTTTTTTATATTCCTCTCTTCTCTTTCCTAATAGCCACCACTCCTTATCTTCTTGTCCTTACTGCATGCCACACTTTCATATATAAGGGCAAAAATATAATCCTTGTCTTTGTGAAAACATTCTTCTCTGCAGTGGAATAAAACCAAGGGTGTATATTTGCATATTCTTTATCCATTCATCCACTGATGGACACCAAGACTGAGTCCATAGCTTGATTCCTATGATAACACCATAAGGAATGTGAGTATTCAAGTGTCACTATAGTAAGCGGACTAGGATACACACGCAGAACTGTTATAGCTGGATCATATGGTACTTCTGCTTTTAGTTTTCTGAGAAGCTTCCATACTGATTTCCATGGCCCTGTACTGATTTACATTCTGACAGTGTCAATGTTCCTCCCAGCCCCCACCCTTAGCAGAATTTGCTGCTTATTTTTGTTGTTGTTGTTTGTTTTTGTTTTTGTTTCTGTTTTTGATGATAACCTTTGTGACTGGAATCTCCGTGCAGTGATTTTTAATTATTCTTTGGTAACTTCCTACCCTTTCACTCCTCCAGATAACTCTCAACCCTCTCTCAACTTCAGGTCTTCTTTTGTAAACTTCCCACTGTGTCCAGTTAGCACTGACACATGTACATAGCCATAGGACCATCAATGCAGCACAGCAAACCTACAAGCTGCCACTACCACGGTTCAAAATGACTTTCCCTCCTATCAGCTTTCAACTGCGAATAGTTCCACTGGGAGGAGAAAGACCTGGTAAGCCCCTCTCTCTCAAAGTAGCTTGGATTTGCATTCCCCTAATGACTAAGGATACTGAACATTTTTCATTTACTTACAAATCATTTGTTATTTCTTTACTTGAAAAAAATCCATTCTGCTCATCTGCCCATTTTTTAATCTGATTATGTGATGTCTTAGTGTTCAGTGTTTTCAGTTTTTTTACATGTTGGAATCCATCCACTGTTATATGAACATCAATAGCTGTTCTACACCCCACCCCACCCCACCCCACCTCTCTCTCTGACTCTTCTCTTCCTCTACTGATTTTAAGTGCTCATGTAATTTTATTGGGCCTGCTCAAACAGCTCAGAACAATTTCCTGATTTCATGTCCCCTGGGAACAGCCTTGATTCCAACTGCAAAGGCCCCATTGCCAGGGAGCCAAGCTGTCCCAGACCTAATGGCAAGAGGGAAAGGTCCTGAGGTGGAAAGTCCATCAACTAGGGGCATCACATCCTTCCTTCTGCATCTTGCTCAGTTGAAAATGTCTTGAACCATGCAGGTGATTCCTGCTAAGGCTTGATGTTCAGGGGAACTTACCCTGAATATGCCAGACCAAGTTGTATATTGTTCTACCAGCTCTTTGAATTTCCCGAGGCAGTGGTTCAATATTCAGCATCCCCCAAAATCAGCCAGCATCGAGGGCAGTCTCAGTGATAAGGACTGATTCTGTGCTTCTATTCTTTTTTTCGGCATTTCGTGTGAAGGAAGCAACACAGGGAGACCAAATTACTGCCAAGATCGCAAAATCAGTCAATGACAGAGCAACAAAATTATTTTATGTTCACTTATATGTATAATAACACTTAGTAAGCCCCAGGCTGCTAAGTGTTTATACTTCAGAGTCAAACATGAAATCACCTTTTTCTATTATCTTGCAGAGCTTCCTATCTGTCTAGGACCCAAATACAATGTGTTTGTATGTTTAATGCTGGGTGTGTGAAATTTCCCATACATTTTAACATGGGAGTCTGATCTGCTATAGGAATATCTATGTTTTCTCAATGACAGTTATCAGAGTGGTGAGATCAAACCCAAACAGAGGCTATATGTCCTCAGACAATTCACTTAGTAATAATTCTTCCCTATAAAGCATCGCAAGCAGGATTCAATTGCTACATGAAGATCACTTAGAATTGGCTTATAAGTCCACACTTAATAAGTGAGAACTGTTATCAGGATGACTGTTTAATCTCTCTTATCTTGCCTTACTATTTACAAAATGGAGACAGGACAGTAACAACCAATTTATGAGGTAATGGAAGGCTGAAACTCTCTCTCTCTCTCTTCTCTCTCTCTCTCTCTCTCTCTCTCTCTCTCTCTCTCACACACACACACACACACACACACACACAGTATATAGATACACATACACACACATACACAAACATAATGCAGTTTTATATCACTACCTTCTTATTAACATCAAGATACACTTAAGAACCATGGAGTTTATACATAATTAGCATGGTGCTTATGTATCAATAAAATTGTGGGTTCAGGAGGGACTCTTGTAGAAAGACATGGAACAATAATTATGATTTGAGGGTTCTTTAGGGAATCTGGAATTAAACAAAGGTTTTTGTCCCTTCTTTTCACCAGTGTCCTCATCCATGCAGAACAGGTTAAGGTGCTAAGTCCTTATCCTAGTTTGGATTTCTATTGTTCTGATGAAACACCCTGACCAAAAGCAACTTGGGGAGGAAAAGATTCATTGTTCATCATCTAAAAGGAAGTCAGGACAGGACCTTAAAACAGAGAAAGAACCTGGACACAGAAGTGAATGCAGAGGCCATGGAGGGGTGTTGCTTCTTTTCTTGCTCCCCATGGCTTGCTCAGCCTGCTTTCTTATAGAACACAGGCCCACCAGCCCAAAAGTAACCCCACTCACCTGGTCTGGGACCTTCCCACATCAATCACCAAGAAAATGCCCTGCAGCCAAAACTCAAGGAAGCATTGTCTCAATTGCAGGCCCCTAATTCAGATAACTCTAGCTTGTACCAGGTTGGCATCCAGCAGTCCTAGAATGTAGAATTCTTCTATTGCTGCGGAAATGAAACTAGAAATGAGTCTTGATCAACTCCCATTAATGTTTTTTTAATTCATCGGAGCTTAACAATTCTTTGAAAATGAAATTGCCAGTGTGGAGACCAAGAAAGACTAGCTGCAGCCCAGGGAAGAAATAGCTGAGACTGTTTCTGCTGCAGCAGCAGAATGGGAACCAAGCCTCAAGACAACAGAGATGATAAAAAGAACACTACTCATGCCCACCTAGAGCTCAGTAGCCCCATGGTAGACTCTCCAACTTCTATGTTAAAAAAAAACACCGGTTTGTTTCTATGGACAAGATCAAGAGAAGCAAGAACTAAGGTCTAGCTTGAACAGAACCAAACACACAAACAGGCCAGATCAGGGGTTGTCAGGCAGAGATTAAGTCAGTATTCTTAAAGCATGATCATGTCCTTAGCCAATTCAGAGAGGATTCCTTTGGCTTTTCTAGAAACAGAGGCTCCCCTCAAACAGCAGATATCTTGTCACTACATCCACTCAATGAGAGAGGCATGGTCCCTAAAGCAGCTAATTCATCAACTCATATAAGAAGCATCATCAACACTGAGACTTGCCTCTTTCTCTTTCTCTCTATTTGTGTCTTCTTACTTCTCCTTCCTTATACACTGGCACATTCGATGCATTTTCCAGAAAGTTTTCAGAAGGAGCCAATATAGTGATCCTTCTGACTTCATTTGCCATTGCTTTTCAGGCCAGGTTTCCTGATGACTCAATAGCCAGCTTACAAATTGGTTCCCTACAAGTCAAATGGTTGCTGCTAATCTGATAAAGTGCAACTCCCTGTTTAGGAACCCTCTCAGGTCATTCTGGTGTGGCCCTGCTGCCTTCTGAGGGAGTGGTGAATTGGCAATTACTCTGATAAATGTGGCTGCTGGAGACCCATCTCTGTTCACACAACAAACATTAATCAAGAGTCTACCAAGACCTGAGCCCTTGGGGTGGGTCGATTCCTGCCTTCCTATTCCAATGAAGGACAGTACTGAGAAGAAAGAGGGTTTCATCGATGTATGAATATTCTAGAAACTTTTATCCTGGCCTAATGCTTGGTAGAATGGAAAGCCAACAATAATGTAGACAGCACCAGACCAAGGCGCTCTGAAAGGTGTAGCTACAGCAGATGATCAAATGCATTTTCAAAGACAGTTTCATTACATTGATTTAGTGTGTACATGCATGAGTGTGTGAGTGTGCCTCCTTCTAATATAGGTCCCAGGGATTAAAATGTGATTATTGGGCTTAGCAGCAAATGCCATTACATATTAAGCCATCTTATTGGCCCAAACTGTGTGGATTTTGTCAGAACCTAGGCTTGTTCTTGATATAGACCCTGGTGTCAAAATCTATATATTCAGAGTCTCTCCCAACTGATGTGCCTATCCCAACTGAAGACAACCAAGATAATGTTCATACCTATATGCTCCTTGTTTGGGAATCGAAAGGCCAGGGATTTATCGCTAGCTCTGCTCTGTTCTCTTGAATAAGCCACTTAGTACCTTGGGTTTCAGTGTTCTCATAAAAAAATTCATAGTTTTAAAAAAAAACACTTGCCTCCTAGATTCTTCAAGAATCATTGCTATATTTTCATTTTTCTTATTCTTGTTATGTGATTTAGCTGTTTTGACTCTTAGATGCAATGTAAATGCAGGTGTGATAGAGAGGGGAGAAAAGACTTCCAGGACATCTTATCTAGGGGAATCAAAGTAAAGTAGAGGAATCTTGAGATCATGTGTTCCATGGCCTCTTCTCCCATACTTCTCCAGATACTATGGCATAAAATAATCAAGAGTTATTAATATCCAAATTCAGCCACAGTTGACTCAAAAAATCCTTGCTTATTACAACTCAAAGAAGCAGCAGGATCTCCACAGAAAATACCTCTAGAAGAGCTTCTCAAATTTTTTTCATATTACAGAGACCTCTTGAAACCAAAGCTAACACTGTGAAGAAAGGACTTCTCTCTCCCTTCTCCATCCGTGCAAACATATGAATGGGTCTTCAATAATTAAAAACAAGATCTCTGATAGGCATATGCTTCTGTTTACAATATTAAAACCAATCAACAGTTACAAATACAACATAGAAGGAAATGGGGCTTTAAAATGGATTTTCCACATCGCCAACAAGTTTTCCAAGAATACTTTGCAGCAAGCAAGCACTGCATCAGTACAATGAGAACCCTCAGAGGTTTTCATTAATTCATGAGAGCAGAGATAAGAACATTGCTTCTCTGCTAATCTGGATATATGTGGTTGTGAACTGTTTTAATTAAAAAAAATAATAAAGTTAATGTACTACTTGAGTGTCCTAAGTAAAGATAAAGGGTCATGTAGATGATTGGCTGATGATCATGGTCATGATCATGATGAAGATAATGCTCAGAGCAACAGGGTAGAGACCTAGACATGTTGATCTTCTGAGCTTTGTACACATTTCCGTAGTGGTTGGGGGCCCACTCATGGATTTGTAGAGCTTCAACTGTATCAATGTGATTCCAGTGACCAATGAAATGCCTGTACTTGGGTTGTGATCACACTGAATAGAAAAATCCAGATGTCTCAGGCATATCAAAAAACCTAGAGTAGAGAGAGCTAGCCACTACTGCCTTGGGTAGCATAAGGTTAACATACAGCTTTAAAAAAATACCAAGGACCAATAGAGCATGATCAAAATGGGCCAACTAAGCCGACTAGAAATGGAAGCCGGTTCCCAGTGAGTGTGGAAGCTCTTAATGTGCTCACACAAACTTCCCTATTCTGAAATTTTACTTTGGTAGCTAATTTATCACTTGCTCTAAGCCTAAAATATCATCTTTCTCAGACAGTTGAGATACTTATTATAATATTCAGTCTCCACAAAAAAAAAAAAAACCATCATTTCTTAGTTTAAGCCCCAAATTCTTCCCTGTGCACAGCCATGGTACGAATGTTGGCATTTCAGCTTTATTCGTGAAGTATTTAATACCCTGCATAATGAGATGTTTTGGATAATTATAATGAAATTCATATAAAGAAAACAATTTAAATATCAATTCAATTCGCATAGATTAACTTAGCTTAAATATAATTTCATTTTTTGAATTCATATTGCTATTAGAGTTATTGTTTTTTTAATTAATTAAATTTGTTCTTAGAGAATTCTACACATATATACAATGCATACTGACCACATTCAATCCCCACCCCCTCCAACCTCTCTCCCACACCTGTACCCATCTTCTCCCAGCAAGTCTCTCTCACAGATTTATATCTATTTGTTTTGTTTTGTGACTCACTGTATATAGCAGGGGCCATCACTTAGACTGTGACTTTGAAGATACCAGTTGGATGTCGCTGATGGGCTCAGCGGTAGGTATACAACCAAAGACAGTGATTCTCACTCTCTCAGAATCTACCAAGAGCCAATAGCTCAACAGAAAGAGCTAGAATGCTAGGATAGTCTCCCCCTTCCACAGCTGATTGTTAATAGAGCCAATCTTGTATGGTCCCAGCACAGCTGTTGTGAGTTATATTGTTTGCAACAATTTATCAAATCTAAAGAATGGCATTTTATAGTCCTGTACCCTACCTTTCAGCTATTACATACTTCACACCTGCTTTTCTGCAATGTTCCCTGAACCTTAGAGAGAATGCTACAAATGTCTTGTTTAGAGCTGAGCCCACACCTGTCAATAACTTTCATCTTTTTAAGCAACCATGAGTCTATGTACTCTCTACCATTCACTGTAAGGGGAAAAACTCTAATTATGGTTGCAAGTAGCTTTAGTCTATGGATAAAAGCACAGATATTTAGACAGCAGTTCAATGTTAAAATGATTGGTTTTTTATACTTCCTGAGCTATAAAGAGACTGGTCATAAAATGACCATATCAAACTTCCATCAATGGAAAATTCTAGAAACTGTCAGTTAATAAAATAGTTCTAATTGAACTGGTTATCAAATGAAGTAGGAATTGTTTGTGGGTGGAGGTATTTAGGAATGTAGAGAGGTTTCCTGAATTGGAAATCTGGTGGGAGAGGGCATGCCCTTGCCATGTGAGCATGGTAACTGTGCTAGGGTTTGGTTGAACTCATTGCGTTATTTGTGGTTTCAACAAACAAGATATAGAAATATAAGAGGAAAGGACATAACATGACCTTGTATTTGTTAGATGGCAGACACCAAGCACAAAACTTTGAATACAGTATTAGTATTTTATTTGACACTGTCCTATAGATATATCCTTAGACCCTGTTTAACTCTTAAGGATAAACTCCTGCTAACGCTTGGAGTTAATCCCTGTGTCTTCATTTAAACAATTAAGAATAATAATGGTACTTGTTTCACAAACTGGTGAGTCTATGCTTAGAAAAATTTTTTAAAACATTAGATGTTGTTGTGGCTGTCACAAGTGCTGATGTAGTTAATCTTCATAGTAATCTTACAAGTTCCCTATGACCTGCTCCTGATCAGAAAGAAAGCAACAGACTCCACACTAAGACCCATATCTCTAGGCTCTAGACCTTCTACTATTTTTAACAATATTTCAAGTGTGCACAATAAGATTTTCATCCCAAATCAAGGACTAAAACGTTTCTGAAGCCTTGAAGAGAAAGAAAACAAGAAGGTGATAAAAGCATGATTTAAGTAAGTATAACTTTAGGAAAACTGAGAGATGACTCAGTTGGTAAAGTATTTGCCACAAAAATTGTAAAGACCTAAAGTTTAGATCTCTGGTACCATGCAAAAATATTGAA
The DNA here is from genome assembly GCF_947179515.1 of Apodemus sylvaticus. Taxonomy (NCBI): domain Eukaryota; kingdom Metazoa; phylum Chordata; class Mammalia; order Rodentia; family Muridae; genus Apodemus; species Apodemus sylvaticus. Next base: position 65,731,054 of record NC_067482.1, on the reverse strand, counting down.
GAAGGGGTGTGGCGAGGCAGACATAAGAGGATACCTGGAGCTTGCTGCCCAGCTAGCCTTGTCAGATCAGAGTTCCAGGTACAGTGAGAGATCTTGCCTCAAAAAATAAGGTGGAGAGTAATGGAGGAAGATACTCAGTGTCTACCTCTGCCCTCTACACATGCACACATATACATGGACATGCATACACACATAGAATATGACTTTTAAAAGCCAAGCATCACATCTACAGCTAGCTATATGTCCTTGGGAATGTCCTTTAAGCTCTCTATATTTGAAAATGAAAACCTCTCGAAGCCTCAATATTGCATTAGTTAAGGAAATACTATCTCTAGAACAAGTAATCCTAAAGCCCTATTATTATAGGAAAAATGTTAATTTATATACAAATAGAAGCAAGGCAAATGAGAGAAGCTTTTTCATACTGTGATTTAAGAATACAAGACACTACAGTCAACTTTAATACTATCAATACTTGGCTTCTAAGTTCCTTATAAGCATAGACACCATGTGAAAGAATGGAAAATCCCTTGGAAAATTTATTAGCCAACCACATAGGCTGTCTATAACCCACATTCTATTGGTCAAGACTCAAGTCATGTCAGCATGTTCAATGCAAGGGTGTGTTGGTTATTGTTCTATTGCTATAATGAAACAGCATGATCAAGGCAAATTATAAAAGAAAACATTTGTTTGGGGCTTGCTTACAGTTTCCAAAAGTTAATTAATCCATAATTAGCATAGCAGGGAGCATTGCAGCAGGCAGGCAGGCATCATACTAGAGCAGTAGCTGAGAGCCTACATCCTGATCCACAAGCATCAGAAAGAGAGAGAGAGAGAGAGCCTGGGCTTGTCTCCAAGGATATGCCTCCTCCATTAAAGCCACACCTCCTAATCCTTCTCTAACAACTAGGGACCAAGTGTTCAAACCGTGAGCCTATGAGGGCTGCTCTTGTTCAAATCACCACAAGTAGAAATTAGAAAGCAAAAGCCAAGTGGATGAAAACAGAGGGAAAAAAAGTGTTTGCTGAAAAACTAGGATTCTCTGAAGTCATCAAATTGTCTATATCATGCATGATACACTCCCAAATTAAATTCTATATTACTCAATGTTTATTGGCATGATTAAATGAAAGAACATTTTACATGATGTTTGACCATGGTATATATATACTAATTAGTAGTTGTGTTTATCATAATCATCATCACTATTATTGCTACTACACATTATTATTGATGATGACGATGATAAAAATTCATGAGTAGAACCTTAAGGGCCTAAGGTATAATCTCATAGTCTAACATTGTCCTTGTTAGTTTTTTATTGACTACTTAGTACAACCTAGAGTCACCTGGGAAGACCATCATAGACTCATGATTTGATTGCTTGGTTCTTAGTTCTTAGAGAAGGATTAGTAGGTGTGGTATTCCTTAATGGAAGAGCTCTCTCTCTCTCTCTCTCTCTCTCTCTCTCTCTCTCTCTCTCTGTGTGTGTGTGTGGGGGGGGGTGTCACCAGAGAATAGAGACACTCAACTGCCTCCAACAGACAGGTTTGAGGCCATGTCTGTGAGAGACTGTCTTTACTTTCTTATTAATAGAGTAGGGCTCAGTCCACTGTGGATGGCACCATCCCTAAGCAAACGGGCCTGAGCTATGTAAGAAAGCTAGCTGAGCAGGAACCAGTAAGTGAGCCAGTGAGCAGCATTCCTCTATGGTTTTTTGCTTGTTTGTTTGTTTTGTTTTGTTTCATTTTCAGCTCCTGTATTGACATCCTTCAATGATGAGTGATGCGCTAAAAGTGTAAGCTAACTTGTTTTTGGGAGTGTTGTTTTTTCACCGCAATAGAAAAATAACTAGAACAAACATAAATGTTTAAAAAAAAAAAATCCTCGAAAGATAGCAAAGTGAGAATGAGGCAAACTAATGGACTAAACTTTCAATACATGACAAACTAGCTACCAAAGAGGAAAAATCAACACAGAATTAGAGCACAAATTCTCTTCTAGGAACAGCTGTGCTATTAATTTTGTCATTTCAGCTTTATTTATGAGCCACTTAACACTCCACACAGCAGGATGGTTTTGGGTAACTATAATAAGTTTTATATACAGAAAATAACTTAGATGTTGCTTAATTCAATCTAATGCACACAAAATGAATTAATAGTGATCAAATTTTTCCTAAATTTGATGAAAAGAATCCAACTATGCTTAGGACATCATAAACCTGCTGAAAAAAAAAATCAAAGAAAATGATAAAATTTGAAAGCAGCCAGAGTGAAAAGACACACAGCAATCAAGGGGACAAGGAAGCAGTCATTGCTGGCTCTGCACCACAGTCATCACAGAGCAGACAAGAGGAGTCTACACATGGGGGAGGGGGGGAGCAAGTGCATATCATCACAAACATCACAGAGCACACACAATAGAATTTCTTCTGTGCCTAAAATATCTGTGTTTAGTAAAATTCTCATCTGAAAGATGTGGGGGAGTGTAGGTAATTCTAGGTTAGGCTGAAAGATTTAGTTACCATCAGACATACTGAACAACAACAAAACAAAACAAGCAAGCAAACAAACAACAAAACAAAAACAGAAATTCTCTGGGCTGAAGCCAAAATAATTCCAGTGTAACCTCAGGCCAACAAGAGTTCAAGAAAATGAGAAGCTGGAAATAAGTGATAATTGTACAGCATGGAGTCTTTGGCTGTTGCTTTTGGAATTTTGGTTCAGGGATTTGAACTCAAGGCCTGAAACATAATAAGCCAAGGTATGTGCACTGAGTTATACACCCAGACCCAACAGTAGGGTTTATCTTTCCATTTCTCTTTGAAATATTACTTTTAAAGCAAAATGAAACCAATGCATTGTCTTAAATATATTGGTTGCAATTTAACATTATTTAATTTAAATATTATTAGAAGCATAATATAAGTCGAGTCAATAGATCTTTATATGAACAAGAGCATAAAAGGCCATACTTGTAGCTGCCAGCAGCCACATGTAAACCGGGTTACCTGTTGAGAGAATTTTGAGGTTACAGGGACAGAGGAGACGACAAGAGATTTGAATCAAGGCGGGAATTCCGGTCAAGACTGGTTTTAATAATTTTAAGACAGGTTAAATAGTCTTTTGGGGGATCGACCAACCCCCCACAAGTCGGTGGCTTCAAAGGCTGTCCTGTGAATTCTCTGGCTCCAGGTCTCAGCGGGTCGTCTGCCTTCAGGCTGGCGACTCAGGTAAACACCGGCTTGGGGGCGGTGTCAATAGCCGAGGTGCGGAGCCTATTGTTCACAGAACAAAGGCCGGAGGTAGCCATCGGAAGAGTTGGGCGGCTTGCCAGCCAGCTTAGTTGTGGGGGGGGGGGGGAAGGGGGGGGAGGAGACACATATTGGAAAGTTTTATGTCAAGATGACACAAGATAAAATCTCCTGAGAAGAGAAAACTTCATTTAAGAAAATATCTCCATAAAATTGGGTTGTAGGCTAGACAGAAGGGCATTTTCTTAATAAGTGATTGATGAGAGAGGGCTAAGTCCATCATGGGCTGGTGGTCCTTGGTTCTATAAGACAACAAAGTAAGCAAGTAAGCAAGCCATGGGGAGCACTCCTCCCTGGCCTCTCCATCAGCTCCTGCCTCTAGGTTCCTGCCCTTTTTAAATTCCTGTTCTGACTTCTTCATATGAACAAAGATATGGAAGAGTAAGCTAAATAAACCTTTTCTCCCCAACTTGATTTATGGTCAAGGTTTTTCACTACAGTAATAAAAAACGCTAACAAAGATTGGGGATAAGTGGAAAGATGAAAAAGCCAAAAGCAAGAAGTTTTAAGTGGGAGATGGTCCAACATGGATTAGCATTGAAATATGGTAAGTTGAGACTACTCAATATTAAGGTGAAATAAAAGAATAGTCAAAAAAAGAAATTTCTATTCTAAAAGATATTAAATAATCATGGGGAAAGCAAAGAGAAGAAGATACCAATGAGGGAGGAAACAGAAGGAATAGAGAAATATCCAAGAACAAAATAGAACAAGACAAGGACAATGGAGAAGCTGGAAGAGGGAATGGTGGCTGAATATGGCCAATATATATTCTATAAATGTGTGCGATTTTTAAAAACAAGCATACAATTTTTAAATTATAGGTAAATATACTGTAAGAATTAAAGACTAAAATATAGGAACATTAAACTAGTTTTTTATTGGCTATTTTATTTATTAATATTTCTTTTTTATTAGATATTTTCTTAATTTACATTTCAAATGTTACCCCTTTCCTGGTTTTCCCTCAAAAAATACCCTTTCCCATCCCCTCTCCTCCTACTCACCAGCCCACCCACTCCCTCTTCCCTGTCCTGACATTCCCCTATACTGGGGCATTTAGCCTTCTCAGGAACAAGGGCCTCTCCTCCCTTTGATGACCAACAAGGCCACTGTCTGTTTGAGCTTCCTTTGTTCTGTGAATTGTATCTTGGGTATTCTGTGCTTCTTGGTTAATATCCACTTATCAGTGAGTGCATACCATGTGTGTTCTTTTGTGATTGGGTTACCGCACTCAGGATGATATTTTCTAGTTCCATCCTTTTGTCTAAGAATTTCATGAAGTCATTGTTTTTAATAGCTGAGTAGTATTCCATTTGTAAATATACCACATTTTCTGTATCCATCCTTCTGTTGAAGGACATCTGGGTTCTTTCTAGTTTCTGGCTATTATAAATAAGGCTGCTATGAACATAATGGAGCATGTGTCTTTATTACATGTTGGAGAATCTTCTGGGTATATGCCCAGGAGTTGTATAGCTGAGTCCAATTTTCTGAGGAACCGCCAAACTGATTTCCAGAAAGGTTGTACCAGCTTGAAATCCCAACAGTGGAGAAGTGTTCCTATTTCTCCACATCCTCACCAGCACCTGCAATCTCCTGAGTTTTTGGCCTTAGCCATTCTGACTGGTGTGAGGTGGAATCTCAGGGTTGTTTTGATTTGCATATCCTTGATAATTAAGGATGTTGAACATTTCTTTAGATGATTCTCAGCCATTTGGTATTCCTCAATTGAGAGTTCTTTGTTTAGCTCTGAACCCCATTTTTAATAGGGTTATTTGTTTCAATGGAGTCTAACTTTTTGAGTTCTTTGTTTATATTGGATATTAGCGCTCTGTCAGATGTAGGGATGGTGAAGATCTTTTCCCAATTTGTTGGTTGCCATTTTGTCTTATTGATAGACACTGCCTTTATCTTACAGAAACTTAGTAATTTTATGACGTTCTATTTGTCAGTTCTTGATCTTAGGGCATAAGCTATTGGTGTTCTGTTCAAGAATTTTTCCCCTGTGCCCATGTGCTTGAGGCTTTCCCCCAATTTCTTTTCTATTAGTTTCAGTGTGTCTGGTTTTATGTGGAGGTCCTTGATCCACTTGGAGTTGAGCTTAGTACAAGGAGATAAGAATGGATAGATTTTCATTCTTCTGCATGCTAACTGCCAGTTGAACCAGCACCATTTGTTGAAAAGGCTATCTTTTTTCCACTGGATGGTTTTAGTTACTTTGTCAAAGATCAAGTGACCATAGGTATGTGAGTTCATTTCCGAGTCTTCAATTCTATTCCATTGATCTACCTGCCTGTCACTGTACCAATACCATGTAGTTTTTAACATTTATTTACATTTCAAATGCTATCCCCTTTCCTGGCGTTCCCTCAACACACCCATATCCCATCACCATCCCCCCTGCTTCTATGATGGCACTCACCCACCCACCCATTCCTGCCTCACTGCCCTACCATTTTCCTGCACTTGGCATTGAGCCTTCACAGAAAGAAGGGCCTCTTCTCCTGTTGATGCCAGATATGACCATCCTCTGCTACATACACAGCTGGAGCCAAAGGTCCCTCCATGTGTTCATCCAATAGAGGGCTAATATCCAATATATACAAAGAACTTAAGAAGTTAGACTCCAGAAAACCAAATAACCCTATTAAAATGGGGTACAGAGCTAAACAAAGAATCTCAACTGAGGAATCTTGAATGGCTGAAAAACACCTAAAGAAATGTTCAACATCCTTAGTCATCAGGGAAATGCAAATCAAAACAACCCTGAGACTTCACCTCATACCACTCAGAATGGCTAAGATCAAAATCTCAAGAGACACCAGGTGCTAGCGAGGATGTGGAGAAAGAGGAACACTCCTCCACAGCTGGTGGAATTGCAAGCTGGTACAACCACTCTGGAAATCAGTGTGGCAGTTCCTCAGAAAATTTGACATAGTATTATTACCTGAAAACCCAGCTACACCACTCCCTGACATCTACCCAAAAGATGCTCCAACATATAACAAGGACACATGCTCTACTATGTTCAAAGCAGCAGCCTTATTTATAATAGCCAGAAGCTGGAAACAAACTAGTATCTCAAAAAGAAAAATTCAACATGTTCCTTACAAGACCTGTACTTTCTCTGGCATATTTCTCCATATCTGCCACCTTCCCTTCTTGCCTCTTCCTTTTCCAACATACTACAATACCAACCAGCCTTCTAGGCAAGATGCGCCCACTGGTGCAATACTGGGATGTGATGCCTGTTATTAGGAGAGCCAACCACTTTCAGGTTAGACTGAGGCCTGCTCTACAGGAGGAAATTTCTGCCTGGTTCTGTAACCATCCATGGGGTCTGAGTGGAACATTCTGTTGTTTTGCTAAGTAGTCGAATTATCAAATAGCCTTCTAAGCATTTATGTTTAGAACTATAAATTTGCACTACTCTCAACCATGGTTAGAAAAGTTTTTTTCAGCTGGCAGTGGTTTATGCAGTTTCATAACTGACTAAAATACTAAAAATAAGTGGCCATGAGTGGTCAGCCCTAGGTAGGACATCTTTATCAACTCAACCCAGGGCTCGGAGAACATTGCAGAAGAGGAGGTAGAAAGAATTTAAGAGCTGGAGTGCTGAGGAACACTTTGAAATGCTGACTTCTAGATAAGACATTTCCCTTTCACTCATAAACTTATAGCAGCAGTGGTTACCTGCACAAGACCAAACCAGACAAAACCAGTTAAAGTTCTAGTATGAATGGAAAATGAGTACTCACTCCTAGCTGAGGCTATCGGCAGTTAATGGCTGATGGAGGAAGAACTGCCACATTTCTTTGGAGGTGTAGCCAGTCAGGTTACCCATGCCCCGGTAGTGACTTCACACTAATGTGCTTTTGAACTGTACTAACTAGACCCAGTGAGTTATTTTAAAAGTTAAAAGTTAGAAAGAATCTTAGGAGTAGGGTATGTATGATCACAATACATTGTATACATGTATGGCCTTTTCAAAAAGCAAACTATACTTTAAAAAGAAAAATTATGTGATCTTTATGGTTCATCAGACTAAATATAGAAAAAGCATTTGACAGACTGTACCATGCGTTGCAGATAAAAATCCTTCCATGAACTAGAAATAGAAGGAAATGATAACAAATAATTAACAAAAGATTATGTTTAACTAAATATTTAATAGTGAGCACATATTTTCCTTATAAAGATGAGGGGAAAATACAAAAGTATATTCTTCCTAAGTAATTCAAAATTGCTGAGGGCTCAGTGGTGTAGAAGCTAACCATAGCTTTGCTTTTCATACTCAATCAAGATGCCTCACTAGAGTCACTAGTGTCAGTTCTACATATTTACACATCATATTTTAGACTGCCACATCTTTGGAGTGTATATATCAGTTTTACCTATAAAGAAAGCATCACTTAAAGAAGTAAAGTGCTGTGTGAAGTAAGAGGAGGCACTACAGCCCATCCTGTCTGTTTCTACAGAGCAGGAAACTCTATAACAGTAAGTCATGTGCCTAGAAAGTCCAACCACCAGACCAATTCCTCTTAGATTCATGGGGAAAATTGCCAGGTCAAAGTAGACTGACCTTCTGCTATGAAATAGCTGTCAGAATTCTGTGCTGCTGCCCAGAAACAGCCCCATGTTGTTCTATTGACCCATTTATAGATCATATAAAATATTTTTAAAGACAGTTCATATGTACCTAATGCAAAGTATTGTGGAAGCTACTTTCCCCTAGCAACTGGAGAAATTTAGGAACAAAGAAAAGTAAGATAGCTGAGGAAGAAGTATAGTGCCTAGTGCCATGATGTCTGCTCACAGATTAGTACACTAGTGTATTAGTACACTCTTCTCTTTTTCACTTTAGCTTGTCTTAACCTAATGTGCACTGAAAACACTTGGCAGCAAGTATTCCCTTCTCTGAGTAATGCTATCCAGGCAATGTGCTATTTTATAACTATTATTCAGGCTTCCTTTTGATGGCTAAAGGAAAGGAAGATTCTGTATCATAATTTAAAAAAGTAACAGCCTGGCAGCATTTCCTCAACAGTTAGTACCTATTGTGCCCAACAGCCTTCACTTCAGGTAGTAAAACGCAGCTGGCAGTTGTAAAATAATTGTCCCAAAATAGCAATAACTATACCACTGTATATCAAAAGGCCTTTGTTGGAAAAGAAGTAATGACTCCGACTCATAAATGCCAGAAAGACCAAGTATCAAGATGTAACCTAGAATCTAAATATCATTTATTTGCCATCTTGCCAAACATCATAATGAAATAAAAATAAAACCACCAGACGTTGCCTTCAGATTTTCCTTCAAAACGAGGAGCACTCAAGTTCTGTTTTTTTTAAATGATAGAATTGTTTTTATTATCCTTTATTTGAGATAACATAATTACATCATTTTCCCTTCTTCCTTTCCTCCTCCAAATCCTCATATTTACCCCTCCTCACTCACTTTAAAATTCATGGCCCTCTTTTAGTAATTATTGTTACATATACATATAAATGTATACGTATATACATATATTCTTAAATGTATAAATACACTCTTCTCAGTCTGTGTAATGTTACTTGTATGTATGTATGTATGTATAAGAGCATCCTTCATAGCTCTGGCTTACTTGGAATTCACTATGTAGCCAAGAGCCTTGAATTTCTGATCCTCCTGCCTCCACCTCCCAAGTGCTAGGACTACAAGCATGTACCACTTTAAGCAATGTATGCGGTGCTGTAGATCAAACCCAGGGCTTTGGGTGTGCTAGGCAAGACGCTATTAACTGAGCTACATCCCTAGCCTCTCTTCTGAAATGTCCTATTTCATCAACATCCCCTTGCAGACTACAGGATTTTACACCTGAGACAGAGTTTGGATCTTAAATGTCCCGCAAAAGGTAAAGGGGAAGCTTTTTTTCCAGCTTGAGATGCTACTTTGGAAGTAGTAGAACCTTTTGGAAGTGGAGCATCATGGGAAAGAGTTAGGTCACTCTGGGCATGTTCATGAAGCAGCGGCTCTTAGGATCCCAGCACTTCCTGTCCCACGTGTTTCTTGGCTTCCAGAAGGTAAGCAGTTTGCGCTGCCACGGGTTTCCTAACCCCATGAGGCACTTTCTTGTCTCATGGGGACATGATATAAAACCTGTGAATATATGAAGACTTTTGTCCTTTATCTGAGCCTTTCAAAGAAGCACCCCAGTGATGAAAAACTAACTCATCAAAGAAATGCGGGTTCTAGAACATTCTCGGATGCCAGCTATGCACTGTCTTGTTATCCTCCTCCACAGGACCCTGACTTCCTTACCTGAAAACAACATGTTACATTTCATAGGGGCTGCTAAAATTCTTGACACTGGGGGAAGATAATTGCTCACATGAAAGAAAACTTGTGAAAATTGAGACTGGAAAGTGTGCAGGATTCATGGGATTCATGATGAACAGAAGCTGACTTGTCCAGAGAAGGACGTCCAAGCACCCGAGCTGTAGGTCTCCTGAGCGAATATACAGGCAGAGGATCTAGAAGCAAAGTACCAGGAAATAGTAATAAAGGAAGTGTCTCATGGAGGTTACATGAGAGCAATGGAGTCCGGCAGAAAACACGGGGGAAAGGCCAAAATATCCTTTTGCATCTATCCATCTCTTTCAGAGACTAAACATTTATCGTTTTCCATAAAGTCTTTATATTCGGGCACTGCTCTACAAATCTCTTGCCCCAGGAACCGGCAGGGCTCCTGGGATTAGGGAATACCTATGAACTGTGGTAGACACTCAGTAAAGAGCAGTCTGTCCGTGCAGCACTCTGAGAAGAGCGGAACTGGTCATCTACACCACGATCCTTGCTGACCCAATACAAACAAGGAGGCTCAGGAGGAACGGAGGACTCTCCAAATTTCGTGTCTAGTACATGGGAGCCATCATCGTTTCCTAAACAAAAATTTGTCTTGCACGGTCTACCTCTCTCTTCACACTAACAAGAAAACCTGTAAGACACACAGCATGCTGACCTAACCTCCCCACAGCCACAACTAAACCATTGCCCTCCTCTGTACTACCTTTTAAATAAGGACAAATGCTAAGACACCCTACCTGGTGGCTAAGTAGGTACACAAAACAGTCAGAAGACAGGGATAGGAAAAACTAGGACAGTTCTGAGGAGATGATATCAGAGGCCTGGAAAACTACAGCAATGAGAATAACAATTTTAGCATTGAGCTTTGAGACGGACATATTTCTCCTTTAATTGAATTCTGTTAGTAATTGTATTATAAAAGGCACTGCTGCTGTGCCCCATTCATAGATGCAGACAAGACACAGAGAGAATAAACTCTAGCAGGAACGTTTCAAAAGGCAACTTAAAGAAAAGGAACTGAGGGATTGGGGGAGTAAAGTGGGTGAGAGGTGCTGGAGAGATGGCTCGGATCAAAGCACTGGCTGCTCTTCCGGAGGACCTGGGTTTGGTTCCCAGCACCCACACAATGGCTCTAAATCACCTGTAACTCCAGCTCCAGGGATCCGATACCCTCTTCTGCCTCCTGCCAGCACCAGGTACACATACAGCATAGAAAAAGTCATGCAAGCAAAACACCCATATACATAAAATAAAAAATATTTTAAAAGGAAAAAGTAGAACTGAGGATAAAGCTGATTTATGAATATTATAATTTCAAGGAAGAGCATTTCCACAGCTACACAGGATGCAGTTTAAAGGGGTGGGGTATGCATTCATCAGAGCAGGCTGACATACTAAGGGCAGGAGGGCAGAGAAAGACCATCACAGTTCTATATGTAGAAAGGCTTTGATTCTAAGAAAGAGACCGCTTCATGTGGCTCAAATTGTCACAACTTGGAAACGGCTTCCCATCAGATGTAATATCTGATTATTATATAAAGTCAGAAATGAATGAAAGAGAAAAGAAAGGCTTACCAACGAGCATTTTTTTTATTTGTTGTAAATCTTTTTTTTAATTTTTTTTATTCGATATAATTTATTTACATTTCAAATGATTTCCCCTTTTCTAGCCCCCCCACTCCCCGAAAGTCCCGTAAGCCCCCTTCTCTCCCCCTGTCCTCCCACCCACCCCTTCCCACTTCCCTGTTCTGGTTTTGCCGAATACTGCTTCACTGAGTCTTTCCAGAACCAGGGGCCACTCCTCCTTTCTTCTTGTATCTCATTTGATGTGTGGATTATGTTTTGGGTATTCCAGTTTTCTAGGTTAATAACCACTTATTAGTGAGTGCATACCATGAGTCACCTTTTGAGTCTGGGTTACCTCACTTAGTATGATGTTCTCTAGCTCCATCCATTTGCCTAAGAATTTCATGAATTCATTGTTTCTAATGGCTGAATAGTACTCCATTGTGTAGATATACCACATTTTTTGCATCCACTCTTCTGTTGAGGGATACCTGGGTTCTTTCCAGCATCTGGCAATTATAAATAGGGCTGCTATGAACATAGTAGAGCATGTATCCTTATTACATGGTGGGGAATCCTCTGGATATATGCCCAGGAGTGGTATAGCAGGATCTTCTGGAAGTGAGGTGCCCAGTTTTCGGAGGAACCGCCAGACTGATTTCCAGAGTGGTTGTACCAATTTGCAACCCCACCAGCAGTGGAGGAGTGTTCCACCAACGAGCATTTTTAAACCATCCTAAAATCTCATTGTATAAAGTTCAGTTTCCAATCACTTTCTATGAATATTTTTATTTCAAACGCCTGTTTAAAGTTATACATTTTAATTTTTTAACTGTATGTGTTTGGGTGCTTTGCCGCATGTGTATCAGTTTACTACTGTGTTGTTGGTCTACAAAAGTCTGGGACAAGGTATCAGATCTTACAAAACTGGACTTGCAGTTAGCTATGAGCCACCATGTAGGTGGTAGGAACTGAACCTGGAACTCTGGAAGAGCAGTCCGTGTTCTTTAATACGAATGCATGTCTCCAGACTTTTTAAAGCCCGGGTGTCATGTTGCCTATCATCTTCCTCCTAATCAAAAAAAATAAGTGTGACCATTTTATCCTATCTTCATTAACATTGGATGTTATTTAGTTTAAATATCAGATAAATTAATGGGGAAACTGGTTGAAGGGAAATAAAACTAAACCTTAATATCACAGAATTTATATTTATTTGATTACTTAAGAACCGTCGTATCACCCACAGTCATTTGCCAGTATTTTTCATAGCTTTCTTTTGCTTTATTTTTTTCTCCATTTATTTACCAAGGTCCTCGGATTCGATCATTGAAGTTATAGGAGTTTTATATTTATTATAAAACATTACTCTTGGCAATGTCCCCCATAATTTTGCTCTAATTTTGTTGATTATATTTTAGTCTTAGTGAAATTTTATCTACGAAAGCTTTAAATTTTCATTTCATCCAGTCAATCAAGGACATCTAAGCTTAGGAAGCTTTCCTCCCTAAAAGGCTTAATAAAGATCTACATCTGTTTATTCCTATACTGTCTAATAGCTCAGGGGTTCTTTCTCATGTTTACCTCTTTAATCTAGCTGGTACTTATTGCACTGTTACTTATAATGTGAATAATGTTCAAAAAACTGTTTTATAATAAAAATTTAACTCAATGTGATTTTTATTATAAAAATTGTGGTAATAAAAATTCAACTCAGCTGATATTGACATCAATTTTGATGTCAAGAGGCATTCACATCAAAGACTGCGTGTTTCTTGATGGTGTTTAGTGTTCCCCTCCCCCAAAAGCACAGAGCACAAAGTACACCAGCATGCTGGCCGCTGCTCCAAGTGAGTTTATCAGCAAGCTGCACACCCAGCATGTGGCCTCCTTTTCATTATTAAGAAAAGTAAATATTAAATAAGAGCAGGTGCTCCCCCCAATCATTAGCTGATCCTGCAAGGAAATCAAGCATACACTGGATGCTTGTCTCACAGACTTACACAATGTCCCTGACTTAATCATCTGAACACAGAAAGCTCCCCTTTCTTCCAATGAGGTTCTCCCCTTAAAAGCGCATCATACTGCCTCATCTGAAAGCACAAGGCCCCAAGAAGCCACCTGTTTCATCTCTCTCCAAATTGAAACACCGCTACCTCTCCCTGCTTTCCAGGTCTGATGCTGTACTGGAAAAGATTGGTGGCTTATTGTTCTGATGGATGGCAGGGTAATGGAACAGCTCCGTGCTATGCTCTCGAACGGCAGCCAACGGGGCATTGTGCTATCGATGGCTCACATAGTAATGGAGAACTATTGGGGCGGGGGTGGATATGTCAATAGCCACCCAGAGGAGAAACAATAGCCACAAGACTGCCTCGGAGGAGAGGAAATCAGACATAAAGGAAAGGAGGAGGGGATTCCTAAAGGGGAAAACCGTTCTTCCTGGGAGGAAATGTCTACTTGGAGCATATGTGATACAAAGCCGTGTGCTGGGGAGGTTATCTAGAGAAGAACTGTCCTCACACCACAGTGTTAACCCCACACACACATTGTTAACTTGTACAGCCCCACCGAGCACACACCAGACTTTAAAGCCAGATTAGATTTTCTTTTAATATAAATGACGGTGTTCTGTTTAGCACATATGCAAATAAAGACTGACAGGGGCCAGTTCTGGTAACTATATATTCTGCATAAAACCTGTCAGTAGTGTGTTTAAAAGAAAACACAAAGGCTACTGTGTAGCAAGAGAACCAGCACAGTAGAGCAATAGCAATTTAGCCAGCCAACCACTCTGGTTTTCTTATAAAAGAGAGTGAGGAAAGTAAGGCAAGATAATTAAGAAGTTCCTCTTAGGAGTTTGCATTAGAAACACATGGGGGTTCCAGTACTGACTACAGACAGTCATAGGATCCATTAGTATGGCTAGTTGGAGTGGTCAGTGTTAAACCCAATACATAACTCATAATACACAGAACAAAATATTTACTCATTCTGGGTAAATAATCACTAAACGTATAGGTTTACTATATATTCCTCTCATCGTTGTTGATGGTCACAATAAGTGAGCCTTTTTGCCTAAAAATTTTAAATAACTTTATTCTTTGAAAATTTCATACTTATATATTGTATATCAACTATACTGACCCCCAACAGTCCTCTTCCAATTTTCCCACTCCTAAATCCACACACCCCAACTTAACTTCTTTTTTAAAATTTATGACCCTTTGAGCCCAATTAGTGCTGTTGTATATGCATGTTTGTGCAGGTGTGAGGCTATGCATTCTGGGAAAAGCAACCAGCCAAGAGCCAGATGCAAAAGAAAAGTGACCCTCCCCCAAGCAGCAGCCGTCATCTGCTGATAGCTTCTCAGGCAGGAGAAAGGCCTCAAATCCTCCTCTGTCTATGCTGGAATTTCACCCACCCATCTTGGACAGGTCCTATGCAGGTAACCACAGCTGCTGTGAGTCATGCTTGAAATTCCCAATGGATAATGTTTCCCCACCCCCTTCCACTCTTCAGCTTTTATATTCTTCATCTTCTATGATATTCTCTGAGTATTGGGAGGGGGGAGATTGCCATTTTGATAATAACGAATTCCCATTCATCGAGATATATTTGAGGACCTTTTTTCTTAAATGCCATAGAGTTTTTTCATTGTTGAACACATCATAATTAAGTACATATCATACTCATATGGATTAAAGATTAATGTGGCATATGCCCTCCTATGTTTACTAAGTTGAAAGAACACATTAAATAAAGAGCATAAATACTATGCAATTCATTTCTATTTTCTGCCTGAAGAACCACTAGGAACCCCCTCACCAGAAGTTTCAAGATCTTTGTAATTTATTTATTTTATTACCAACAAAATACCTACTCACAAGACACTTTCAACACATCTAGTTCGCCATTTAAATAATTTAATTTTAACCAGACTCTCAATTCGTGTTCTTTAGTGATCCACATACCAAATACATTCTCGAGTGATTATTCTCAAGGTTACAGAAGATACATACAAAAATAAAATTATGTAGAGTATGCTAGAATTGCACCCAAGGAAAATGTGAAGATGGCACATCAGCTATCCAGTGCACTTTCACAAATTTTATAAGAATGTAGATGCTTAAGGTAAAACATTCCACTGCTTCAGAGTGTGAGAGCCAGCTTCCCATTACTGCAACTAACTGAGAAGCCATCTAAAGTGCAAAGTGATTTGTCTCATGGTAGTTTCAGAAGTAGACTGAGTAAGAGATTGATTATGATCACTAGGGTTCCTGGGCCAGCTGTGGTATGGAGTTAATAGTGGGACAGAGCTGCTTATGTCCACCTCATGTCCACCAGAAACTAAAACCAATTATGTTGTAAAGCCATTGAATCATTACATTGAATCAACCCATTGATGAGGTCAGAGGGTTCTTGGTCCAACCATGTCTCACTTCTTACGGAGGATCAAGCCTTCAATCAAAGTGCTTGGGGAGATGATGGGCAGATACAAATCGTAGCACAGTTTCTGAGAATCTTGACTCTGACCTCTTAGGCGGCTGCATTTGATGTGTGTTTTTTGGTGGTCATCAAAAGTTAACTGGGAATCAGGGGCAGCTATAAGTTCATTCAAGTAGTTGTTGACATGAATCTGCATATCCCTCGTGAGCTGTTGAACTGAGAACCATGGTCCTTCTCTGACATCTGATGTATAGCTAATAATAATAATATGCCTTCACTGGTGTGATTGACAACGTACAATAAAAGACAAAAGTTATAGTCTTTTATAGCTGAAATGACCATATGTAACAAAGAAAAGACAGTCTGGGTCATAGAGATAGCTCAGTGCCTAGGGCCACTTGTCACTAAGCTGTACAACCTGAGAGTGATCCCTGGGTTCCACATGATCAAGAAGAGTGCTCACTTCTGAAAATAACTTCTACAAGGACACACACACACACACACCACACACCACACACCAATATATAAATGTAAAAATTAAAACATAGGACACAAAACAAACGGAATGTCATTTATAGTTTAAATATACACATTAAAAAGGGTAAAAAATAGATAGGGTCCAGAAGCACATACATGTCATAAAAGGCAAATTAAAAGCGTGCCTGAGCTATATATTTATAGCATGTCCCAAAAATAAATAAATATTTTCAAAAGATGAAAAGAGAAAAATCTCTCTATATGGAAATCTAACTTCATGGCATAAGGAACTAGGAAAGAAGAAAGGATGACAGGGAAAACCAGCAGAAGAAGGTAAATAAAAAGATCAGAGGCAAGGTAAATGGATTGCAGAACAGAAAAGAGAGAAAAAGTCAACAAATGAGACTTGGTTCTGTAAAAGATGAAGAAAATTCAAGAATCTTTACCCTGATTATCAAGGAAGCAGAGAGAGTCCATGCCCGTCTCAAGCAATGTTGCACAAGTTAAAAGGATTTTCAGGGCAGGGAGCCTCAGTGACATGGGCTGACCTAGCGAGTGTGTCAACCTGGGTTCAGCCTCTAACACTGCAAAACAAGGTAAGAAAGAGAACCATAAGAAAACACTGCAGATGCAAAAATCAACAACTTAGATGAAATTAACAAGACCTAAAACCAGACAACCAAGATAAATCAGGAAGAGATTCTTAAAAGCTCAAATTGAACAAAAACTAGTAAGAGACTGACACAGCCATCAAATGTCTTCAGGGAAGAAAAGCCAAGAGCCAGGATGATTTTTCTGATGAACTCTATCCAACACCTAAAGGAACAATTCCTAGCAGTCTTCCTCAAACAGCTGCAGAAGAGTGAAGAGGCAGCAACACTGCCAAACTCATTCCATGGGCAGCAAACAAGCTCTTAAATAAAGGATACTGCAAAAGAGAGAACAAACTGTAGACTAATACCTACTGATAAAGACCAACTGAGGCAAAAACAAAACAAAACAAAACAAAAACTGCCTCATTAAAAGAGTAAAAAGTAGAACTCAGCCATGTAAAGGACACCAGCTCCAAGTGGAATGTGTTCCTGAAATACAAAGACGGTTCAACACTCCAGAATGTATCAAGGTAATAATAACAGTATAAATGCAGAAGTAAAATTTCATCATTCTTTGCTAACTTCTATTCATTGAAACTAAGTGACTGGGCCTAATCCTGTTCAAAGGGGGGGGGGGGGAATTACATAAAGTCATGAATAAAAGAAGACAAAGATCACCAGGGACTATACGAGAAGCCAACTACCTCGATCTGTTACTTTTGCTCTGCTATAAACAAACACTTGACAATAAAAACAACTTCAGGATTTTCTCTCCAGCAACTGTGAAAATGGGTAAAGCCAAGAGCACAGGGAACACAAGAGTGGCAGAGCAGCTGGGACAGGGTCATTCTGGGTTCCATCTGTACCCAGGAGCTGGGCTGAGCCACAGCCCTCTGTGCCAGGGGAGAGCTGGTCTCTCAGGGTGCTGAGACAGGCTTGCATGCACACAGGAGGGACAAGCTCCAGCCAGAGACAGCAGGACCAACTAACACCAGAGGTAACCAGATGGCAAAAGGCAAACACAGGAATGTTACCAACAAAAATCAAGGCAACATGGCACCATCTGAACCCAGTCCTGAATACCCCAACACACAGGCTCCCACCCAGGCTGCAATACCCAGGAAAACTCTCAATTACCATAGATGGAGAAACCAAGGTATTCTATGACAAAAACAAATTTACACAATATTTTTCCCCAAATCCAGTCCTTCAAAGGATAATGAAAGGAAAACACCAATAAAAGGAGGGAAACTACACACTAGAAAAAGCAAGAAAATAATCTCCTTTCAACAAACCCAAAAGAAGAGAGCCACACAAACAATTCTATTCTAATAACAAAAATAACAGGCAGCAACAATCACTTCTCCTTAATATCTCTTATTATTGGTGGATTCAATTATCCAATAAAAAGACATAGACTAACAGACTGGATACATAAACAAGACCCAACATTTTTCTGCATACAGGAAACTCACCTCAGGCACAAAGACAGACACTACCTCTGAATAAAAGGTTGGAAAATGATTTTCCAAACAAATGGTCCCAAGTAAAAAGCTGGTGTAGCCATTCTAATATTGAATAAACTTGACTTTCAATCTAAAGTAATCAAAAAAGATAAGGAAGGAAACTTCATACTCATCAAAGGAAAAATCTACCAAGATGAGCTCTCAATTCTGAACATATTTGCTCTAAACACAAGGGCACCCACATTCATAAAAGAAACTTTACTAAAGCTCAAAGCACACATTGCACCTCACACAATAATAGTTGGAGACTTCAACTCCCCACTCTCATCAATGGACAGATCAGGGAAACACAAACTAAACAGAGACACAGTGAAACCAAATGATTTAACAGATATCTATAGAATATTTTATCCTAAAACAAAGAATATAGCTTCTTATCAGTACCTCACAGTACCTTATCCAAAATTGGCCATATACTTGGTCACAAAACAGACTTCAGCAGATATAAGAAGATTAAAATAATTCTATGCACCCTACCAGATCACCACAGACTAAAAGTCCCATAAGCCCTCTTCCCCCCACCCCCATTCCCCAATCCACCACTTCCCACTTCCCTGTCCTGGTATTCCCCTACACTGCTGCACTGAGCCTTTCCAGGGACCACTCCTTCCTTCTTGAGCATCATTTGATATATGAATTGTGTCTTGGGTATTCCAAGCCTCTAGGCTAATATCCACTTATCAGTAAGTGCCTACCATGAATGCTCTTTTGAGACTGGGTAACCTCACTTAGGATGATGTTCTCCAGTTCCATTCATTTGTCTAAGAATTTCATGAATTTGTTGTTTTTAATCACTGAATAGTACTCTATTGTGTATATATACCACATTTTCTGTATCCATTCCTCTGTTGAGGGACATCTGAGTTATTTCCAGCTTCTGGCTGTTATAAATAGGGCTGCTATGAACGTAGTGGATCATGTGTCCTTATTACATGCTGGGGAATCCTCTGGGTATATGCCCAGGAGTGGTATGTCAGGGTCCTCCGGAAGTATAATTCCCAGTTTTCTGAGGAACCACCAGACTGATTTCCAGAGTGGTTGTACTAGCTTGCAACCCCACCAGCAGTGGAGAAGTGTTCCTCTTTCTCCACATCCTCTCTAGCACTAGTTTTCTCCTGAGTTTTTGATCTTAGCCATTCTGACTGGTGTGAGGTGGAACCTCAGGGTCATTTTGATTTGCATTTCCCTGATGACTAAGGATATTGAAATTTTCAAAATGACTCAGTCTATTGTTTGGCTGTGAGCCATGGGCCATGGGTATTTTGATCCATCTTCCAAGAAGTATCAAAGTATTCACTCTTTGGTTGTCTTTCTTGAGCTTTATGTGGGCTGTGAGTTGTATCTTGGGTATTCCAAGATTTTGGGCTAATATCCACGTATCAGCGAGAGCATACTATGTCTGTTCTTTTGTGACTGAGTTACCTCACTCGGGATGATATTTTCTAGTTCCATCCATTTGCATAAGAATTTCATGAAGTCATTGTTTTTAATAGCTGAGTAGTTCTTCATTGTATAAATGTGCATAGGGTCCCCAATGGAGCAGCTAGAGAAAGGACCAAAGGAACTGAAGAGGTTTGCAGCCCCACAGGAGGAACAATAATATGTACCAACGAGTACCACCAGAGCTCCCAGGTACTAAACCACCAACCAAAGAGTACACATGGAGGGACCCATGGCTCCAGCTACATATGTAGCAGAGGATGGCCATTTCAGACGTCAATGAGAGGAGATGCCATTGGTCCTATGAAAGCTTGACACCCCAGTGTAGGAGAATTCCAGGTCAGTAAAGTGGGGTGGAGTGGTAAGCAGGGGAAGGAGGGATGGGATGGAGGTTTTCAGAGGGGTAAGGAGTAAAGGGGATACCATTTGAAATGTAAATAAAGCAAATACCTAATAAAAATAACTTCAGGAAAGAAATATTTATTTTGGCTCATGATTGTGATGGAGGCTGTGGTATGGCAAAAGCATCTCACATCCTGGCAACATAGAAAGCAGAGAAAATAAATACTGGGATAGTGTGGAAGCAGGTCTAGCCCCCAAGAACACATTCTATTACTTATGGCCTCCAACTATGTATGACCCATCACTTACCTTCTGCCAGCTCCCATAATTCTATCACATTAGGAATCAGTTATGATGTTAATACATTCATTAGGTCCAAGCTATGATATTCTTAGAGTTTCTGGGAATACTTTTCACAGACACTTCTAAAGTTCTAATTTGCTGATCTCCTAGATATTCTCAGCTCCATCATGTTTGTAATTAAGACTAGCCTTTACAATAAATGACAGTAAGTAGTACAATAAAGGGAAAGAGAGATTCATGAGAGGTACCACTAATCTGTCTTCTAATGAGTGTACAAATCCTTTGAGGATATACCATAGATAAGATGAACTGATAACTTATCATTGAGAGCACAACTTTTGAGATCATGAAATGATGGTACCTAAAAATAACCATACTAGATCAAGAACTGTCTGTGTCAATCCACATCTATGGAAATACCAACCAAAGATCATGATTCTGAGTATCTTAGCTGGTAGCACAATGCTGACATGACTCAACTATCAAATATCTACTTGTCAAATTGAGAAATGACTCCAAAACATACAAAGTGCTGAAAATTATAAATGTGTGGGAATCTTGAAGATTTTTCCTCACAATCCAACAAGAAAAATTGAAAATCTCTCCAACTCTGCTGTCCCAATTAACTTCAGCTGTCAATCTGACTCTCACCCTTCCTAATGCTGAGACTCTTTAAAACAGTTCCTCATGTTGTAGTGCCCCCCAACCAAAACATTATTTTCGTTGCTACTTCATAACTGTAATTTGCTGTTGTGAACAGTAATGTAAGTAGCAGTATTTTCCAATGGTTTTAGGTGACCCCTGTGCAAGGATTATTCCACACTCCCCAGGAAGTCTTGACTCACAGGTTAAGAACTACTGATCTAGTCATCTGAGGAAGTCTGGAAGAATTGCCCAGATCAGACTAGCCTGAGACCTTCTCTATGAGAGATGGTCTTGATTAATGATTGGTGTGGGAGGGCCCAGCACAGTGTAAGCAGCACCCGCCCCCAGGCAAGTAGGCAAGTGTAATGGAATGACTGAGAAGTATTCCCCATGTTTTAGTTGATGCTTGAGTCTCTACCCTGACTTCCTTAGTGATTGTCTGGTACCTAAAAATAGAAGCTGAGATGAGCTTCCCTCTGGTGTTTTACCACAGCAACAGAAACCACATTAGAGTGCCCACCAAATTCTACTTTTCAATCAGAAATAAAATCTGCAGTAACCTAGAGACTTCTCTCTAGGAACAAACTCAAACAGAAGGGCTAGTGCACATGCGTAGCCATGCCTTAACATCTGACTGAATCAGTCCTCATTTGTGTGGTATTACTCTGAAGAACTAGATAAGACTATCTCTAATTCAACTTGTAGACACACTAAGCATTCACTGTCACCTTCTAAACACCAGTGAACTCTTGATAAAGAACTTTTGATTAAATGTGACACTATTCACAAACACCTAGCACATACATTCATTATACCAACAACTCTTTGAACATTTCCTACATGCCAATATATAATTCCTAGAAAGCGAAGGTCCAAGAATATGCTTCATAGAAATGCATATGGCTGTACAATCTGGGGATGCCAAAGAATCCTCAACAAACTAAATTAGAAACCCTAAACTTGTAGTCACTTGTCATTTTTGCTGTCAATCACAGGAGTAACTGAGTATCCAATTTAAGGCAGTGTTGTCACTCCATAGATGGAGAACTGTGCTCCCTCCAAATTATAAGAAAGTCAATCATTTGCATGAGTCCTTTCATTGAATCAATTTTGTACCCAGGCAGTGAGATAAAATAATGAGTTCAAAATGCAGTATGTTAAAAATGTTGCCATTTTTAGTGGACAAAAAATTACGCCACCCTTTGTAAGTCAAAATGACTAATGTTATACATAATATGGAATGTTGCTTCTTGTGCCTATAAAATTGGATAAAAGTTGGTTTCAGGAATGTGGGTGTAGTTAGGAAAATCATACACCATAAATGACTTAATCATAAGTATAAATTACATGAGTGAGAATAGAAATGCACAGCTTGTGACATCATAACTGTTGCAATAATTCTCTCTTGATGTTACAACAAATTATTAAAAACTTAGTGGCTTGAACAAATGCATATACATATACATATACATATACATATACATATACATATACATATATGTATACATATCCCTAACCCGGATATCTGGCATATGACACAGTTTGCATGGAGTTAAAATTAAGAGCTACTTTCCTCTCCACATCTAGAGCAGAGTTGATTTTCAAGCTTTCTCTAACTTCTCAATGTTGTCTGGATTGGGAGGGCCCTCCCCCCATATGAAAGCCAGCAAAGGTGGACATGGTTTCCTCCATACTTACTCTGAATACCTCCCTCTTTCCATCTCCCACTCTTAGAGGCATTAGATTCACAGAGAATATTCTTTGTTTAAAAAGTCTGCTGCTTAACTTTCTCCATTCTGTGTGTCCCTGTGATTCCTCATTCTCATACAGCAGAGCAGAGACACAAGCCCAGGAATTGGTTCTTGGATACCTCCCATTGTTATAATATCACCTATATTATAATATAGAGGCATTTTTCTGCCCGACATGACTGTTCATTCCAAAATTTCTTATATGTAGTATGAAGAACAGTTTCTGAGTGTTAGAGAGATGCTGCATACTGCAGCTCACTCCTGGCAGTACCCAAGAAAATCGAAGAGGCTGGACTGACTAATTTGAAGGTGCAACCCATTTTTCTCTTCAAGCAACTGTTGACATTCCAGTAATTAGGGTAGCAATCCTGCAAATCTCTATAAATTGAGCAGAAGGTAAGGCTCATAAGTCACCTGACCTAGCCTTCTGTTTACAAAAAATAACCATTTGACTCCCAGGACTGAGAGTTGGTAACTCGCTACAGTAAAAGGTATCCAGTATTACTCTGGATGCAGGAAATGAGATGGAGTCCAGAGACACAATGATTAAAGTCCAAGCCTTCTCGATATCGATATCCATTGAGGAGCATAAGCATAAAGACAACAATTCCCAGGATGCCTGGCAGGTGCACTAGAAGAAGCAGAATCTAGTTCCAGAGTGCAGAGGCAGCATGGGAAGTGGGTAGTTGCTGTCTATTGGGAATGGGGTATACAACACAACAGATAGCAGCAGTCCATCTGAATGAATGAGAAGGACGTTCAGTGATTCAAGTGCAAATTCTGGTCAAAAGGGAAAGATTCAAATGAAAGACTTGTTACTAATACTCAAAAAAAAAAAAAAAAAAAGAAACCCACAATTGCAATAGGGTTCATACTAGAATCTATTGATTATCCAAGTCAAAAGATGCCTGAGAAATGATCCATTCCCATAACTAATATCCACTGGAAAATTGTACCTGACTGTGTCACCAAGGGCACTTCCTCTTGGCGTCAAGTTCCTCTGGGAGATGAGTGAAGACATTCTCCCACTCTAGAAATGGCCTGGCTGGCACTAAAGAAATAACAGATGTGATTTATTCAACCTAAAAAAAAAAAGCAACTATACTAAATTATACACTTGCTTTGCATGTCTTAAAGGATTTTTTTCAAGTTCATTTTCAACAAAGGTAATTTTTTCTTCTGACCCTGTCATCAACAGCAGGACAAAGAGACCATGAATGTTTTTAAGTGACTACATCCTCTTTCAGGACTGCAAGAGAAAGGCATGCAGGCTGGATAGCTGCAAGAATGTGTGAGCACATTTCCCACTCTAAAGTGTATGCATTTTTTAAAAATTATTTATTTATTTATTCATTTATTTACACTTCATATTTTATTCCCCTTGCCCTCAGACTGTTCTTATCCCATACCTCCTCCCCAACCCCCTGTCTCCACGTGGATGTCCCCACACCCCACCCCACCTGACCTCTAACCTCCCTGGGACCTCCAGTCTCTTGAGGATTAGGTACATCATCTCTGAATGAAAGCACGAAACAGACCTGGGAGTCCTCTACTGTATATATGTTGGAGGGGGCCTCATATCAGCTGGTGTATACTGCCTGTTTGGTGGTCCAGTGTCTGAGAGATCTCAGGGATCCAGATGATTTGAGACTGCTGGTCCTCCTACAGGGTTGCCCTTCTCCTCAGCTTCTATCAGCCTTCACTAATTCAACAACGGATCAGCTGCTTCTGTCCACTAGTCGGGTGAAAATATCTGCATTTGACTCTTCCAGCTTCTTGTTATGTCTTTGGGAGTGCAGCCATGTCAGCCTCAGTAATAGTGTAGGGCCTTGGGACCTCCATTGAGCTGGACCCCACTTTGATCCTGTTTCTGGACCTTCTTTTCCTCAGGCTCCTCTCCATTTCCATTCCTGTAATTCTTTCAGACAGAAACAATTATGGGTCAGAGTTGTGACTGTGGGATGGTTCCCTTCTCCTTCACTTGATGTTCTGCCTTTCTGCTGGAGGTGGGCTCTATAAGTTCCCTCTCCCTACTGCTGGGAGGGAGCAGCATCTAGTATCCCTCCCTTTGAGTCCTGAGAGTCTCTCACCTCTGAGGTCTCTGGTGCATTCTGGCTGGTCCCCCCAAACTCCTATCTCCTGAAGTTGCCTGTTTCCATTCTTTCTGCTGGCCCTCAGGCCTTCAGTCCTTACCAGATACCAGATCTGGTTCCGCTCACCTCACCCCCAGCACTCCTTCCACAGCCCCACCCTCCCTGTCTATTTTCCATCCTAGGTCCCTCCCCATTTGTGATTGCTTTCTTCTCTATTCCAAGTGGGACTGAGGCATCCTCACTTAGCCACTTCAGCTTGTTGGCCTTTTTGAATTCTGTGGACTGTATCTTAGGTATTCTGTATATTTTTTTTAGCTATTATCCATTTATTAGTGCATACATACCATGCCTGTGCTTTTGGGTCTGAGTTACCTCACTCAGGATGATAGTTTCTAGTTCCATCCATTTGCTGGAAAACTCAGGATGTCCTCGTTCTTAATAGCTGAGTAGTATTCCATTGTGTAAATGAACTCATTGGCACAGGGGGAAATTTCCTAAATAGAACTCCAATGGCTCATGCTCTAAGATCAAGAATTGATAAATGGAACCTCATGAAACTGGGAAGCTTCTGTAAGGCAAAAAGACATAGTCAATAAGACAAATGGGCAACCTACAGATTGAGAAAAAAATTCCTCACTAACCCAACATCCAGTAGGGTTACTATTGGTTTGCTAATATCCAAAATATATCAAGAACTCAAGAAGCTAATCACCAAAAAACCAAACAACCCAATTTAAAAAATGAGGTATAGAACTAAACCAAGATTTTACAACTGAGGAATCTCAAATAACTGAGGAGCACCTAAAGAAATATGCAATGTCCTTAGTGATCAGAGAAATGCAAATCAAAACAATCCTGGGATTCCACCTTACATCAATCAGAATGGCTAAGATCAAAAACTCAGGTAATGACACATGTTGGAGAGGATGTGGAGAAAGAGGAACACTCCTCCATTGCTGGTGGGATTGCAAACTGGTACAACCACTCTGGAAATCAGTCTGGAGGTTCCTCAGAAAATTGGAAATAGATCTACCTGAAGATGTGCCACAACTATGCCACTCTTGGGAATATACCCAAAAGATGCCCCTTGATGCCACAAGGGCACATGTTCCACTGTGTTCATAGCGGCCTTGTTTGTGATAGCCAGAAGCTGGAAACAACCTAGATGTATGCTTTTTGTTTTTTGAAGAAGTTCCATTTAGTTGTGGGGTCTTTAAGGAAGGCCCCCCATGCTCAGTTGTTATTTCCCTTATTTCTAAGTACAGAGAAAAGGAATCATAAGAGGCAATAAAAATGCTTTCTTGTAGAGAGAACTTGGGCAAAACAAGCTGATGACTATAACAATGAAAACAGTGACCCAAAGAGTTAGACCTTAAAGCAATACCCAATGCATCTCATAGGATATAAGAATATGAACAAAATGAGAGAGAGAGATGACAAGTATAAAACTGCTGTTTTGTGCCAAGGATTGTGTTCAATTTAATTCTCCATTCCATTCTTCACAGTAAGCCAAATTCCTGTAAATCAGTCTCTAGAGAGAACATTATACCAGCCTATAAATGTAAACTAATTCAAACCATTAACTCTCACCATGACAGTTTCCGTAGGTTCCCACACAACCCTTCTATGGCATCTCTAGGACCCTGGAGTTGTGTTCTTAGAACTCACAGCCTCCTCAAACCCTGGGATCCCCAGGTGGCATTGCCTATGATAATCCTTAATGTTGGTCCCACACTTTATGCCCCTCTGGAGTCTCTCACTGAGAAGAAACAAATGTTTCTGCCAAGTACCTAATTCTCGAGTTTCTAAGTTCATCAGCTCTTAGTCTATTAGACAAAGTCTTGTTTTTGCCATATGCTATGCCATACCATAGCCATGCTTGAGGTCCATGCAGAGGTAGGAATAATAACCTGAAATTCTACTCAGAATGCTTCTCATTTTAACTCCTAGATACCAAGGGTGAATCTTCAAGGCCACCATGAAACTGTTCCCTATAATTTCTACATTTGACACAGTCTTAACCCCTGGCTTAAAGACCATTATTTAACACAGATTCCATTCGGGACTCATCTTTTTCCTTCTCTCATTAGACATCTGCAGAAATCTCTGCCTCTCATTTCCTTGAGCCAATGACCTTTGTGACATGTGACACAGCTATAAATTGATTAATCAAATGCCCAAAGGCATCCCTAGATTACAACTTTTGCTCCAAGGAGACTATATCTACAAATAAATGAAACTTTGGAAAGTTAATAAGTTGATGCAATTTTTACAGTTTGTAGTTGGAACCCCAGGTTTGGTTAATGCTAAGTGATTCCATCTTCAGATTTCCTAAACATAGCTTATGCGGCATGCCTAAGAAAGAACATCAGTTTATAAAAGTGCCAGACTTCTTCTTTTAGTTCTGATGGTTCCAGTGCATCCGTCTCATCTCAGCATCTAATTTAGTCTCTCCATATAAGACTGGGTGATCGAAGTGCAAATGTCCCTGAAGTGTTCTTTCTCATTGCTTGCTCATGGAGCACTCAATGACTCTACATCCAGCTCATCTACCACCTTAAAGGCTTTTCAATTTCTTTGCTAGGTGTCATATGGAAGCTCAAAAATGCTGGAATTTATAACATCAATAAGCAGGAAGTCAAATTTTTATAGACTATAAAATTTGAAAATATCCTGAGGTCATCTGTAGAATATAGCAAAGTAGCCACAACCCCAGGAGAAAACATGATGAGATATTCTTCAATTAGTAGCGAAGCTGCTACAATAATCCACTAGACCTTGTCTTCTAAGAATGCTCCCGACACACCTACAATGATACAGGTAAACTCAGGGCTCAGTTTAGTAAAGAAAGTTATCCAGAGGGAAGATAATTCCTTATTATGTGGAACCTCTCCCAGAAAAGCACACAGTTCTAAAATACTCTGGAGTCATCTCATTGCTTGTTTCCTATTCAGATTCTTTCAAGAAAAAAAAAAAAGAAAGTCTTTCCTTCTATTTATAATTATTTATTTACTTTATATGAGTACATTGTCATTGTCTTGAAACACAGCAGAAGAGGGCATCAGATCCCATTACAGATGGTTGTGAGCCACCATGTGGTTGCTGGGAATTGAACTCAGACCCTTGGAAGAACAGTCAATGCTCTTAACCACTGAGCCATCTCTCAAGCCCCAAGAAAAATCTTCAATGTTTTATGATCTAGCTCGCTCCTATTTCCCTTAGAAGCCACTGTTTATTAGGGGGGATTTTAATGTTTTAATATTGAGAAACATCTTTCTCTAATTAATGAAGGCTGATGTAGGAGCATCCTGATAGACTAACTACAAGAAGTCAAACAGCCCAACTGTAGAGACTGTGGCTCTGAAAGTTTCTCAGAAAGTTCTACCCTGAAAATGTCAACCAACAGAGAAAAAGATGGAAAAAACACCTTGTGGTTTCTACTAATGAAATACCTGAGGGAGGAAGTATCAGTACCAAGAGCCTCAGATGAAAGCTTGGTAGAGAGCTCAATACTTCCATGGGGACAAGGGGACAGGGTAGGGGAGCAACTGTAAATTTCAGGGTTCTGATCAAGCTGTCACAGTCTCACCTGCTTCCTAGAATGCATACAGAGGACACAGCACTTTCCAGCAAGTGGTTTTGGCAAGTGCCTGCCCTGGATCTAATTAAGCATTTATATCAAATTTTTAATTCATACAGGACTTAGACATCCAAAGCAACAGCAAAGTATTCAAATTTTTCAGAAAGAAGAGCCCTCTCTGCTAATTAGGCCTGGTGTCTCCAAAACCTTCAACAAGTCTAAGATAAATAAATAAATAAAGTGGAAGTTTAACTATGTTAAAAGACACTTAAGAGACATAACAAGCAACTGTGACAGGAGTCAGATTCCACGTTAGATGGATCAACTGTGATACTTGGGTAATAAAGGGCATCGATTGGTTATGTGATGAAAAATATCTTCATTTTTTACAGCTTTGTAAGTATTTATGGGTAAAACATTGTACCTATAATTTGCTTTAAAATTCAGCATAGAAAAAATATTCAACCAATACAGTAAAATACAAATATTTGTGTCTACCCTGCAGGTCTATGGTGGCTCGGATGACATACTATTTTCTCTACTCTTTGACATTTGACATAACTATTTTTAAAAGAGCTATATCCTCCTAATGACTTTGGGATGAATTGGAGTAAGAGGAACATGTAGATTCTACGTAAGCCCTTCCCCTATGCTTTGAAAGTTTAACAACATCAAAGGCAGTGATTCATCTCTTCCTTATCTTTAGAGTAGAGTGTCTCCCTCCTTCTCTCCACCCCAACCCCCCCCCATCTGGAATTCACCAAATACTTAGCCTAGAGCCTCAGGGATCTGTTTATCTCTGTCCATCTAGGGTCAGGATCATGAGCACAGACCACCAAGCCTAGGCTGTTTACATGGGCCCTGGGGATCAGACTTGGGTCTTTGTACTTCCAAGGCCAGTGTTTGATTGAGAGAGTGTGGTCTTGCAATCTTTGAGCTTTTGGCCCAAAGGGAAGTCAGAACTGGGGTAGCTTATATTGCTTTCAGAAATCCAAGCTGAGCAGCCTAGAATGTGCTTTCTTGGCCTGAGCTAGACTTGCTGGCTAGAGGAAGGACAAGGTACAAGCATTTCCAAGTCAGGCTATAACAAGGTCAGTGGAAGGATGTAACAAATCAGAACATATTCTTGAATGAGAAGAAATCCAAAACTCTTCCCTTGGATTTTTTTTCCATGCTTTGAATGTGAAATATTTCTCATAAGCTCATGTGTCTGAGCAATTGGGCCCCAGCTGATGTTTAGGAAGATGGTAAAGTCCTTAGGAAGTGGAGCCTTGCTGCAGGAAGTGGGTCACTGGAGATGGGCCTTGAGTCTTTATAACTTTCCGTTCATGCTTTGCTTCCTAAGTACGGATGAAATGTGACTACCACCCTCCTGTTCCCATTACTCTGCTTCCCTGCCTGCTGCTCTGACTTCCTTACCACAAGGGACTGTATCCCTCTGGAATTGTGAGCCAAAATGAGTTTTTTCTCCTTTAAGTTGCTTTTATCGTGATATTTTATCATTAGCAATGGATACGTAACTAAGATGGAAGATTTTTATCCTCGTGACAAAGACACAGATAGACTTTGGGGCTCAGTCAAGCCCTGCAGGACTATCCTATCCCTTAGAAGGAACTTCCTGATATAAAAGATGCCTCCCAAACTTAGCCAATCCTTAAAAGCCTCCATTTTTCCTCTCTCTCCAAAAGATACTGATCTGCCTCTGCCATAAACCACAGACCACTGTCTTATCGGCAAGAGGGCCATTTAATAACAAACTGTGCTGGTTTCCTCACATTTTTCTTTGCCCAGAAAAGCATTTGCTTATCAAAATATGTACTTCATATTAGCTCAGGAAACCAAAAAGAGGGGGGAAAGATCTTCATTCTGTTGCAGCAATAAAGGTTTCCTTCTCCAGCGATAATCAAGTCTGCATAATTAAAACCGCTCCGACTGCTGAACTCATTTTCAGACTGGAGCTTTCTTCCTGTAGCAACACTTACAGGAGAAGTTCTGCTGTGAATGAATTTAACCGTGAGTCTAATTACAATTTTAATGAATATCTCCAGCCCTGCATGTAAACGTGCACTCTAAGGCTTAGCTCTCTGTTAGGGTGTTTTAAGGTCTTTTCATTTTTAAAATAAAGGAATGCGTTTGGCAAAATGATTGTGCAAAAAAGAAATACTCTTTTTGGTTCTGTTTGGTTCTGTTTTGATGATCAAGTGGAAAATGCAAAATGCCAGCTATTTTAAAGAGTGTGTGTGGTGTGGAGACATTTAACTGTTAATTGCCAAATGTTAAAGATGGTAACACCTGGACATGTTTATATAACCTCTCCACTTTTGGGTGAATACATCAAAATCCCGAAAATGAGGTGAAAGAAGGGGAAGTATAGACTTTTCTTCTATTAAAAAAAAAACATTTTAAAGAAGAACCCAAATGGTAAGATAGCCACATGCATCACCCATGGTCTAAGAGGGCCTAAGTTGTTGTTTCTGCTGTTGTTGTTGCTGCTGTTGTTAGTGTTGTTGTTGCTGCTGCTCTTGCTGTTTGACAGAGTCTCAAGTAGCCCAGGTTGGGATACAGTATAGCTATCTGGCCTTGATCTTCTAATTCTCCTGCCTCTACCTCCTTGGTGCTAGGATTATGCCTGGCTCTGCCACCTTCGCCCTTGGCTAGCACAGCCTTATAAACAGAACTGCCAATGCCTTCCTCTAGTCCTCTAAGAATCATCCTTGTGAGGATAAGACAAAATGGGTATAGGAACAGCCAGCCCTCAGTCTCTCCCACTGCAAGGACTGAGTTGCCTCCCTCCCTCTCTTCACAGGCTGTTCCACCTCTCCTCAAGGTCTCAAGGTTCATGTGCTAGTTATCTCATGAACTCAATGGCCCAGAACTAAAAGATAACACTTCCTAGTTCTATGACAACAAAAAGGAGATATATGATACACAGTCTTTTTTAAACATTCATTTATTATTATTATTACTTATTAACTTTACATTATGCTCACTGCTCGCTCCTGGTCACCCTTCCCACAATCCTTCCCCCATCCCCTCCCCCTTCTCCCTGAGTTGGTAGAGGCCCCCCTGGATATCTCCCACCCTGGCACACCAAGTCTCTATAAGACTAGGCACATCCTCTCCCACTGAGGCCAGACAAGAAAGCCCAGCTTGAAGAACATATCACACAGAGAGGCAACAACTTTTGGGATAGCCCTCACTCCCGTATTTTAGGACTCACATAAAGACCAAGCTAACTTCTGCTACATATATGTGGGAGGCCTAGGTCCAGTCCATGTGTGTTCTTTGGTTGGTAGTTCAGTCTCTGAGAACTGAAGTGTCCAGATTAGTTGACTCTGTTGATCTACCTGTGAAGTTCCTTTCCCCTTAGGGGCCTCAATTGCTCCTCCTATTCTTCCATAAGAATCCCCAAGGTCCATCCACTGTTTGGCTGTGGGCATCTGTGTATGTCTGAGTCAGTTTGTATGTGGAGTGTCTTAGAGGACAGCCATGCTAGACTCTTTTCTGCAAGCATAACAGAGTATTATTAATAGTGTCAGCAGTCGGTGCTTGCCCATGGGATGGGTCTCAAGTTGGGCTGGTTACTGATGACCAATCCTGTAGGCTCTGCTCCATTTTGGGTTGAAAGTTTTATGGGTGGGTTGGTGTCCCTATCACTCCATTAAGGCCCCTACCTGGCTACAGGAGGTGGATTTTTCAGGTTCCATATTCCCAGTGCTATGAGTTACAGCTAAGAACACCTCCTATTGATTCTTGGGCCTCTCTTATCCTGGGTCTTTGCTACTTTCTGGAGATATCCCCTACCTCCCCACCCCCATCAGTTGATTTTTTTAAATAAAGAACTCAAAACCATACAATGGAAAAAAGAAAGCATCTTCAACAAATGGTGTTGGTCTAACTGGATGTCTACATGATATGCAGTCTTATAGGCAGGATTTAAAAAATGGAAGGGCTTCTAGCAGAGGCAGCTGTAATAGAAAGTATAAGACTAATATCAACGAGTATCTGAAAAGCAAGATAAATGGCATGCAATATCTGGACCAGGATCTCTTACTGTGGGCTTGTCTTTCTGTTCATGTTGTTTGCCTTAACGCTGCATAAACATAATTGTTAGGGAGAGCTTTTATAGTGTACATTTTAGTGACAAAAACCTGTTACAGAGCAGTAAAAGCAACATGAAACCATTTTGGTGCATAATATATATGCATGCTTATTATAAATATGTGTTGCATATGTTTATAAATGTGTGTGTTGCATGTGTTTTTATACATGTAATGAACATTAATAATATTCAACTTCAGACTGTAATAACATAATAATATTTTCCAAATCACTTATTGACTTAAATATAAGAAAATATATATTTCCTAATTTATCTCAAAGGAACACATTACATTTACAAAATAAAATAAAAGCTAAAGTGATGAAACCCATTGTGTTTCTAGCCTTCAAACACATGATACCTTATTTCTCCTGTTGTCTGTAGTAAAGTATTAGGTTTCCCAATTCCCCTTATAAAAAAAAAATCACTGTTCTTAAGCAAGTGCAAATTTGTTTCTCTTAGTCCAACATCAGAAAAAATGGATAAAGTTTGGTATGTATACATAGTGGACTTTAATTCAGACATAGGAAACAATGAAGCCATGCTGTCTGCAAGAGAAGGGGTACAACTGGTGATGATTCTATTAAGTGAAGTAAGCCAGTCACGAAGGGCAGCTAGGCTTTCTCTCATTTGTATTCCTAGATTTTCTAAGCACAGAGAGCATGTCCATAGGACGAGAGAGCATGACTGAAAGTGCTCAGGGAGTAAGGAGACCAGCAGGAGTGGGCGGCTGACAGTGTTCTCTGTAAACTTACACAAATGCTTAAATAAAACCAGGCAGAAATCAGCTCCCATCTTTCAAGTCTCCACACTAGAATTTAAAACAAAAAAAATTACATGTCCATTTTCAACAGTACAAACAAGAACAAGGACAGGGAGCATACATATTTTCCGAAAGGAACCTAGCATAGCAGGGCCAGATGACACAGCCCCTAAGGCCAGCCAGCTACACGGGAGGCCTACAGAGGACGTCAGGTCAGAGATAACCAGGCCTGCCCAGTTTACAGAGGGAATTCAAGGTCAACCTGGAAAACTCAATTAAGACCTTGTCTCAAAAGAAAAGGTGAAAGGAGGGTTGTGGATGGAGATTAGTGGTACAAAAGGTGTTTGATACGGTGATGGGCCCTAGGTTCTATCCTCAACACACACAGCACACATGTACACACACACATGTACACACACACACACACACACACACACATACACACACACACATGAATGCACACACATGAATTTAATAGCTCATTGAATCTATTTATTGTTCTCCCAAAACCATCCCGGAAAAATACCAGCAAGTTGCTTGAGGACTGAACTCTGAAAAGTTTAAGAATGAAAAAAAAAAAACCCCGATGTCAACAAAAATGGGGTGGAGAGGGGGAAATGACTGATGTTAAGGCTTCTCACTGTAGGAAGTCTGAGGAAAGAAAATAATGCAAATAAAAAACAATATGTGAAATGATAGGGCTGTCACCCAAGGTGTAGGAAATGTAGGTGGGACTGAAAATATACTCATTAAGGTAAAAATACTAAGCATTATGAGATGCAAACATTTCACATTGGTTGACTAATCTAAGCTACTAAGACGTCTGTCTCTCTCTGTCTCTCTCTATGCATCTCTCTCCCCCTGTGTCTCTGTCTCTCTGTCTCTATATATGTGTATGTACTTGTGATTTTATTCAAATTAGTTAGAAACTTGAACAATGTTTTCAAAATTCTCACCTTGAAGAAATGGTTCACTGCTCCCAATATTATGTATTAAATTTGCTTTCTTAGTTCATCGCATTGACAATCCTAAGACTGGTTACAGGCAATAAAATAGCTTGACTCTACATGAAGCCTTTGTATTGAAAATTTATACATCTGTCTATATGATTTTTCAAAGCAAGTTTTGTTTTACTGTAATAAGTGGATTGTTTCGATGAAGGCAAAGCTGTGATGTTCAATTGGAAAGATAGCATGGGTGAAAGTACCTGTCAGTAACAACCCTTTATAAGACATTTAAATGTTTGTAGCTGCTTCGTGGATAACTGTTCTCTGGATGGTGATGGGTGGGAGGAGGCATCTTCAGCCTGTCAACTGGGGAACAATTTACAGACAAATATCACTGTAACCTATTCACATTACAAATCAGAGTAGATATTTCATGTTGTCAGAGCTGTACCATAAAAGGTGATATTTATATAAATACACACACACCAAGAGCTGTGATATATATGGACACTATGAGAAGCCTACTAATTCATTTCAGCTGTGGCTACAAAGAGCTAAAAGACTTCATGGAGAAAGTGAACAGAGACGACTTAGGAGGATCACATGGCACAGTTACTTGTATCTTGAAAAATTATGTAATATACTTACCTGAAACACAGCCATTATTTTTATAAGTCAAATATCAGGAGAGTCCCCATACACCTTTAATTTCAAGACTCTGTTCTTCTTAGTCTTTTTATAGGGGTTGAATCATGTTGGAAGGAAAATTCCAACCAAATGAAAAACAGTTCTTGCCAATAGCCAGCCTCAGCCTCAGATCCACATCCAGCAAAATTATACAACTTAAAATGCAGTCAGGGTAATGCTTCAAAAAGTGATAATGAGATTCCTCCAAGCTGGACCCATTTT
The DNA here is from genome assembly GCF_947179515.1 of Apodemus sylvaticus. Lineage (NCBI taxonomy): Eukaryota > Metazoa > Chordata > Mammalia > Rodentia > Muridae > Apodemus > Apodemus sylvaticus. The sequence goes on along the minus strand of NC_067482.1, from coordinate 65,695,901 downwards.
CCAGTTCTTAAGGACAGCTGCTTTGCCAGGTGGTGTGATGTTGGATCACACAGGGGTCCATGAAAACTGTGCACATAAAAACAGATGTCATAAAGAACCAGGCTGGGTGTTGGAAGAGTAGGAAGTCAGTCCTTTTTCCTCATTAGAAGCTGGGTGACCTTAGATGAGTAAATTAACCTCACCAAGCAATCTTGAACATGCTTGAGACTGGCAAAATGATGCCACATTTATTTTAATGTAAGATGCATCAAAAATATAAGCTAATGTTAGTATTTTTTTTTAACTGACACTATCCTGAGAAAATTCCTAAAGATTCTGGGAATGTTGACAGTAGATTTTTAGCCCATGCTAGGCAATCTGAAACATATGCTAGAAAAATATTTTGAAAGTTTAAAAAGATCCTATCAATTATATTCATGACAAATTTAATGGGTCTTGGTGGAAAAAAATCATTTTCTGAACATTTACCATGGACCTAATCCTGTGCTCCATGTTTCAACTGCCTTTTAACTCAATGTAACTAGGGAAGAGTCCAGCCCCCCTTTTCAGAAGGGAAAAAGACACCAGGCTGAGGGTGAAGTGCAGGTCCTGTGTCTTGTTGCATACTTTATACTGCTATGGAAGGTGCAACTGTCCTACCAATGAGGTCTGAATGTAGAAACTAACTTACTTTTCTGGCCTGGGAGACACAAGGTGAATAAGCACGGAAGCTTGGAGGCTCCAAGGAACACGGACAAAACCCAAGCGACCATTGCTGGCTATTTGGAGTCATTACTTAGAGTGGGGAACAAAGAAAGATCATATGAGCTTTAACAATTTTCTTTAAAATGTATCAATATTCATTCCTTCCATAGAGCCAGTCATTAAAAAATTGCTTCAGAAAAAAGCAGTACATTTCTCAAAGCATTTGGACAGTTTCACTGAGTCATAACAGAGCTGGGTACTGGTTCAATCAAATAAAACACTTCCCAGTGCAGCTTGACTTCTGAAATGAGGCATAGGCTCTAGACTTAACATCAGATCCCCTTCCCCCTTAAAATTTCATTCATTTCTTTCTGTCGTGGTATGAATAACCTTTCCCCATTTACCGGGTATATACTGCAGTAGTAGAATGGTTGGTGCATTGTTGGATACCATCTTTCTGTAAATCACCAGAAATTCCAATTTGGGATCAGTTACTTAACCATGTTGTTAATTGCTGCCTTGCATTTCAGATGTTGTCCAGTGTTGCCAAGCACAGGCAGTGGTAACCCTTCCCTAAGACATAATAAAACTGGAACTGAAAATTTTATTCCCCAAAAAATGTGACAGAAGAAAGGGCCTGTTAATGTTAATGATTGCTAATAAGTGCAAGGAACTTTCACATTCTTCTCTTCTTTTTTCTAGAATAAAATTCACGACTTACTTTTAAGGTATATTATAGCCCCTCAATCCATGACTTGGAACAAGAAAGTTGCATTCTGTTATAAAAACCTGGCATTTATTTAAATAAGCATGATACATTATTCATAATCCAAACCTGAGAAAGCATTATTTTAGATGAAAATCCCTCAAAGGACTTTTTTTTTCTCCAGAAATCAAGGCAAAGAAAAGTTTATACCTCTACTAGAAATTTCATATCACATAATCATACATGCTCACACACACATATGCATGATTTTCACAAGATATCCTTGAAACATGCAGTACACACTGATACTTTCTATTTTGTTTTGTTCTTTTCGCTCCATTTTAAAACTCCCTTTTTCCAATTCAAGAAGTTTGTTCCATGGCTCACCAAGAGCCAAGATCTACAATTTGAAAAACACCAATAAAGTAAGCACAAGATTCACAGATGTCTGTTTCCTACAAATAGATCTTTAGAGAATGGCTGGCTCATATGGGGGTTATCAATCTATAGAGCAGTGCAGAATCTATGCGTTCTGTGTTTTGTGAAATGCACTTATCTTGTAAAAACAAGACAATTTACTTCTCTTTAATTTTGGGCACTCTTTCTTTAGACATTATAAAAAGTCAGAACTTGGAATTCCACCTGCATGGTTATATGCAGCATCTATAGATACTTGGATGTTGTTGATTCTGAAAAATCTTACTGTGATGTTGCACCATGGTTTTCTAGAAAATGTCTGTTATACTGGAGAGCTATTCTTTAATCATAATTACCCTATTGATATGTGACTTTTATTGATATATGGCAGTTTTTAAATGCCAGATTTTTCAGTCAGTAATGTTTGCCTTCCAAGACCCAACACCTGAATATATAATGACTTTTTCCTATTCAAGCTCCATCAACTCCTGCAAATCTTTCAGTGATACCAGTGATTTGACAAAAATTCAAGCTTTTTCTCACTCTCCCCACTTCCCTGCCACTTTGTGTATGTGTATGTGTGCGTGTGCACGTGTGTGTGTGTGTGTGTGTGTGTGTGTGTGTGTCCCATCTGTAGTTATTACCCATAAAGGCTGCAGAAGAAGGCATCAGACTCCCTGGAGCTAGAGTTGGAGCTGGAGGCAGTTGTGAGCCATCCAGTGTGGCTGCTGTGAACTGAGCTGTGATCCTCTGAAAGAGCAGCAAATGCTCTTACCAGATGAACCTTCCCCAGTTCCATAACTGACTCTTAATAAGCACATACTCCCAAGTAGAAATATCAAGGCAACTGGCTCTACAGAAGAAATGGAAAATGGTGTACAACCCAAAGCTAAGTTCAGAGATGTTTTACAATAGCCTCTACTACTGCATCATTGATGTTATAGACAAGACACTGTGGAGAATGTCTGAAAGTATCATAGCTTGGGGTCTCTAGAGAGAAGAATCCAAAGCAGTAACTGAAGTGTTGTCACTCTGCATGGGAGGGCAAACCCTGAGTCCTGAAGGCTATGGGAAAAAGAAGAAGAAGAAGAAGAAGAAGAAGAAGAAGAAGAAGAAGAAGAAGAAGAAGAAGAAGAAGAAGAAGAAGAAGAAGAAGAAGAAGAAGAAAGGAAGATACTGAGAAGCACAGAGTGTCTATCTACTATTTCTCAACAAAGAACAGAATGTGACAGGCAGCTCAAGAGGCATGCTCACTCACAGTCCAAGATTCCTCTGCAAAGCTTGTCAAGAGAAACTCCAACTCTCTGTGACTCAAGGAACAAAAGCAGCTGGAGTTTGGGGCCCACCCCCATCCCTCATATCTAGATACCTACTGGTAAAGAATCTCTTCATAGAAAGTATATCATCCCACACTTCAGGCTGCTCCTTCCAGCCCCTCAGCATCCCTTATGTCCCAGATGCCATTATCCATAGTAGGATTTTAAGTTTAGACTTAAAAGGCTGCAATAGCAGAAACTTAGTTTATTAGGTATGAAGGCAATGATGGTTCAAGGATCCAGTTTAGACACCCAAAAGCTCATGGAATTAACTCACAAGAATGTCAGGAGTGAAGGTAATAGGCTTCCGCAGGAAGTGCACAACAGTCTTAGAAAGAAGAAAGCAGCTGATAAGACCTGAGAAGCTGAACAAGGCTTATATACAACAAGGAAAACACAACAGCGAAAGTGGTACCATTTAGATAATGAGTATCCACTGAAGTATTACAGGTTTGGTCTCCAGGGTAACACTATCAGAAGGTGTTAGAATCTTTAAAAGGTGAGACATGAGAAACAACCCTTAGATCACTACTGATGTGCCCTTGGAGGGGACTGTAGAAGCTCTGTCCTCTTCATAATCTTTTGCTTTTTGGCCATGGAGTGAACAGTTTTCCATACTACATGTTCCTCATCATTGCCAGCTGGCATCCCAACCAGAGGCCCCAAGGAATGAACCATCGATTCTTGGACTGTCTCTTAGTTATTTTTCTATTGGTATGAGAAAAACACCTTGATCATACAAAAGAAACAGTTGGGTTTTGGTCTTGATTACAATCTGAGAGGGCTCGGGTCTATGACTATTGTGGCAGGAAACGCGGCAGCAGGGATGGCATTGGAGCAGTAGTTAAGAACTTACATCTTTATCCACAGTTGAGAGTAGGGAGAGAGAGAGAGAGAGAGAGAGAGAGAGAGAGAGAGAGAGAGAGAGAATAGAGAGATGTCAGAGAGAGAGAACACTAGAATAGCTTGAGGTTTTAAAACCTCAAAGTCCAACCCCAGTGACCAGCATCCTCCAGCAGCCACAGCTTGCCGTCCTTCCCAAACATTCTCAACTGCTGGGGAACAAGCATTGAAATATATAAGCCTATCCAAATCAATCTCGTTTAGACCGTCACTGTCTGTGAGCCCTAAAACTGAGAGTCACATAAATCAATCCACTGTACAACGCAATTGCCTCAGGTGTGTCCTTACAGTGAGGAAATGCTTACACAGAAACCTCTGCCTTCAGGAATGAGAGAGGTGTGGATCAAGAATCCCAAGAAGAAGGACTGGTGCGTTTGGAACACTGGATGGGGGGATCTGTACTATTACACATTCCAATGCATGGAGAACCTTTCACAAACTCGAGACATAGTGGCAAACCATATTCTGTCAGCCAGGAAGTGGGTTGAAATGTTGTTCTATAACTAGGATGGGATTGTACCTATCCTTTAAGGAAATTTACAACATTGGGAACCCAGAGGACACTTTGTTATGTGAAATTATCCAAATTTGAAACTCCTTTTGTATGGGTGAGCCTCTGTGAGAAATTCAAAATAGTTAAACACATAGAAAAAGACAGCACAATACTGATCCCGGGTCTGGGATGAATATTGTCTCAGTTAGCAAGAGAAACATATATTAGAATCTACTGTACATAGGAGAGTTGCTATCAGGCCATATTTTAAAGTTGATAAAACCACATCATAGGCTTTTTATATTATAAAATGAAATGCTTTTAAGTTTGACTCATGGTTCAATTGAAAGGTTAGAATATGTGGTGATAACCTGGCTGAGAGACTAGAAATAGTCCAGGATATTTCATGGTGCATGTGGTGAGTGCCAAGAAGTGTATATGTGCCCTGCTCTTGTCTTCATGTAGCGCCACAACCATGAATTCCATTCACCTACATGGACTCCCACTCTGATATTCTTATGAAATCCTAGGGACCTATCAAAGTCTCCTCCTTTAAAGACTGTAAATGATTCCATTTTCACCTTCTTTTTTTTTTTTTTTTTCTTTTCTTTTTTTTATTTGATATAATTTATTTACATTTCAAATGATTTCCCCTTTTCTAGCCCCCCCCCCCACTCCCCGAAAGTCCCGTAAGCCCCCTTCTCTTCCCCTGTCCTCCCTCCCACCCCTTCCCAGTTCCCCGTTCTGGTTTTGCCAAATACTGTTTCACTGAGTCTTTCCAGAACCAGGGACCACTCCTGCTTTCTTCTTGTATCTCATTTGATGTGTGGATTATGTTTTGGGTATTCCAGTTTTCTAGGTTAATAACCACTTATTAGTGAGTGCATACCATGATTCACCTTTTGAGTCTGGGTTACCTCACTTAGTATGATGTTCTCTAGCTCCATCCATTTGCCTAAGAATTTCATGAATTCATTGTTTCTAATGGCTGAATAGTACTCCATTGTGTAGATATACCACATTTTTTGTATCCACTCTTCTGTTGAGGGATACCTGGGTTCTTTCCAGCATCTGGCAATTATAAATAGGGCTGCTATGAACATAGTAGAGCATGTATCCTTATTACATGGTGGGGAATCCTCTGGGTATATGCCCAGGAGTGGTATAGCAGGATCTTCTGGAAGTGAGGTGCCCAGTTTTCGGAGGAACCGCCAGACTGATTTCCAGAGTGGTTGTACCAATTTGCAACCCCACCAGCAGTGGAGGAGTGTTCCTCTTTCTCCGCACCCTCTCCAACACCTGCTGTCTCCTGAATTTTTAATCTTAGCCATTCTGACTGGTGTAAGATGAAATCTTAGGGTTGTTTTGATTTGCATTTCCCTAATGACTAATGAAGTGGAGCATTTTTTAAGATGCTTCTCCGCCATCCGAAGTTCTTCAGGTGAGAATTCTTTGTTTAACTCTGTACCCCATTTTTTAATAGGGTTGTTCGGTTTTCTGGAGTCTAACTTCTTGAGTTCTTTATATATATTGGATATTAGCCCTCTATCTGATGTAGGATTGGTGAAGATCTTTTCCCAATTTGTTGGTTGCCGATCTGTCCTCTTGATGGTGTCCTTTGCCTTACAGAAACTCTGTAACCTTATGAGGTCCCATTTGTCAATTCTTGCTCTTAGAGCATACGCTATTGGTGTTCTGTTCAGAAACTTTCTCCCTGTACCGATGTCCTCAAGGGTCTTCCCCAGTTTCTTTTCTATTAGCTTCAGAGTGTCTGGCTTTATGTGGAGGTCCTTGATCCATTTGGATTTGAGCTTAGTACAACATTTTCACCTTCTTAATACTAAAATGAAAATTTCATTTCAATAAGGGTGGTAAACTATATAAAACCATTGCAATGCCTCTAGTTAATATTACATTTTGCACTTTGTAAGATGTTTAGAGGGTAAAACCTAGGCTAAATGCTCTGATTGCAAACATATAAAGTGCACAGAATACAAGTGATACTGGCAGGTGATAGATATATTTGGTGCCTTGACCATGGTAATAGAACTGTGAGTATGTGCAAATGTCCAAACTCATCAAAATATATTACTAATATATATTTTCACATATATATATATATGAAATTGTCTTTAACTTTCCAATAAAGTTTTTGAAAGACTCAGTGGGAAGTGGTGAGAAGAGGAACATGTAGCAGCAGATGATAGATCCTGGAGAATGACAGAGAGAAAGCTCACCACATTTGATGAAGGCACCTCACCTCTAGTCACAACTGGTTTACAGAACTTACAGTAGCTAAAACCTCTACATTATGGTTTTCTATACCAAGCCAGATTAACAGCACAGCACTCTGATTCTTGATTTCTGTCTCCCGTGCTACATGCCCACCAGAGACCATTCTCACCAGTAAGGGTCTTATGGGAAAGATGGGATCCAGACAAGGCTTAGAGGAAACACAAGAGCTCATTTCTCTCAAGTAATGGAACTTCCATATTTCACAGAATTAATGTTGACAGAATTCACAAGGTTTAGGAAAAACCCAGAGTCAGGATACACGTGATTTCTTCCAGCCATTTCAAAGCTTGCAATTTCTTTGCCATTGGTAGCCTACCATAGAGAATTCATTTCATGCCTGTCTACTCTGGTAAAACCTTGGAATGAATTGAAATGTTACACAAAAAAAAGGTGAAAATTAAGGATGCCAAGAGTTATTTGAGGCAGCTAATTAAGAGTCGTCATCGAGACAATTTTACACACATTTCTGACTCTCTTTACCTGTAAACTTAGTTTCTGAAGTTGCATCTGATAAAGGCATTCTGAGAAACCCCTTTTGTCTGTTGCCAAGGAGAAGGTCTCATCTCTTAACACAGAAGCACTGCAGGAAAAAAATCACTTATAAGTGATCTTTTTGATACTGAAATTATTTTGATCACATGAAAAACCTCTGCACTAAAAGTTAGTGTGATTAATTATAGTGCTAGATACAAATAATGAGGATATGAAAGAAACAGATCTGCCCCTCCCATGATTAATAGTATATGTAGATAAAAATAAGTCTAAACTACCTGTACTTGTTAACAATGCTTGTTATGGTTAAGTTTGATGGACAGTTTGGCAGCAGCAAGAATCACTGAAGAGACAATCCTCTTGGGATGTCTCTGAGGGATTTTCTAGATTAGCTCAACTGAGCTACCCCACTCAGGGGGAACTGAGATACCCCACCCTGTACTTAGGTGACACAGTGCCATGGGCTGCATCCTATAAAGCATAGAATGAGAGAGCTAACTGAGCATATTCATCAGTTTCTGCTTGTTGACCGTAGAAGCTGGATGCCTCTTTAAACTCCTGCAGCCATGACTGTCCCTCCATGTGGAACTGAAGTCCCAAACTGTGAGCAGAATAAACCATTCCATCCTTAAGTTGCTTCACAATGAGATAAGTAACAATTACAGTGCTGTCTCTCTCCAGTCTGTTTAGGTTCTCATCACTCCACAACAGCCCGAACTCTTCCTCCATTATGTCATAGTATGTGTGTTCTACAGTGGCTACACCCTGCAGCCCTCCTCCCCCTGAGCTCTTCCAGCACACTGGCTTCTTTATCATACTCTTCTATCAGCTTGACAGTGATCTCCTCACCACGCCCCTCCCAGACATGAATTCTCAGTAAAGACACAAGGAACAAACTTGAGCAGGAACAGCAAAAACAAGACTCCAGGAAGGAACTCAGCAATGCATAGCTTTAGGGTAGTTGTATGGACAATTTAGGTTCATTAGAATATCATCAAATATTCAATTCCTTCCCTTTTGTTTATTGTTATCTTCAACAGATCAGCAGTATATACCCTTCATGGCCCCAGGGCAACTGTGACTGTTCTAGACTTAAAGTTAAAACTCCAAAGTAGGAATTTCATGAATTCATTGTTTCTAATGGCTGAAACTCCATTTACTCCATTGTGTAAATATACCACATTTTCTGTATCCATTCCCTCCACTGAGGGACATCTGGGTTCTTTCCAGCTTCTGGCTACTACAAATAAGGCTGCTACGAACATAGTGGAGCATGTGTCCTTATTGCATGCTGGGGAATCCTCTGGGTATATGCCCAGGAGAAGTATAGCAGGGTCCTCCAGAAGTGTCCAGCTTTCTGAGGAACTGCAAGACTGATTTCCAAAGTGGTTGTACCATCTTGCAATCCCACCAACAGTGGAGGAGTGTTCCTCTTTCTCCACATCCTTGCCAACACCTGTTGTCTCTCGAGTTTTCAACCTTAGCCATTCTGACCAGTGTGAGGTGATATCTCAGGGTTGTTTTGATTTGCATTTCCCTAATGACTAATGATGTTGAACATTTCTTAAAGGGGCTTCTCAGCCATTCAAAGTTCTTCAGGTAAAAATTCTTTGTTTAGATCTGTACCCCATTTTTAATAGGGTTATTTGGTTCTCTGGGGTCTAATTTCTTGAGTTCTTTGTATATATTGGATATTAGCCCTCTGTTGAATTAGGGTTGGTGAAGCTCCTTTCCCAATCTGTTGGTTGACGTTTTGTCCTTTTGACAGTGTCGTTTGCCTTTTTATGAGGTCCCATTTGTAATTTTATGAGGTCCCATTTGTCAATTCTTGATCTTAGAGCATAAGCTATTGGTGTTCTGTTCAGGAACTTTTTCCCTGTGCCCATGTCCTCAAAGGTCTTTCCCAGTTTCTTTTCTATTAGTTTCAGTGTGTCAGGTTTTATTTGGAGGTCCTTGATCCACTTGGAGTTGAGCTTAGTACAAGGAGATAAGAATGGATCAATTCATATTCTTCTGCATGCTGACCTCCAGTTGAACCAGCACCATTTGTCGAAAAGGCAATCTTTTTTCCACTGGATGTTTTCAGCTCCTTTGTCTAAAATCAAATGACCATAGGTGTGTGGGTTCATTTCTGGGTCTTCAATCCTATTCCATTGATCCACTTGCCTGTCATTCTACCAATACTATGCAGTTTTTATCACTATTGCTCTGTAGTAATGTTTGAGGTCTGGGATACTGATTCCCCCAGAATTCATGAAATTCTTAGGCAAATGGTTGGAACTGGAAAATATCATCCTAAGTGAGGTAACCTAATCACAAAAGAATACACATGGAATGCAATTACTGATAAGTGGATATTAATTAGCCCAGAAGCTCTGAATTCTCAAGACACAATTAGCATATCAAATGATACCCAAGAAGAGGGAAGGAGAGGGCCCTGGTTCTGAAAAGACTTGTTCCAGCATTGTAGGGGATTACCAGGACAGAGAAATGGGAGGGGAGTGATTAGGAAATGGGCAGAGGGAAGAAGGCTTATGAAATTGATGAGGAGGGGGAATCTGGGAAAGTAATCTGTTTACTTAGAATGTAAACAAAGAATATAGAAAATAAAAAAAATTAAAAAGAAGATTCAGGGAAGCAGTGTTGGTCCCTACACATAGTTACGTGAAGGTGATATGTGGTGTGGAGATTGCTTCCACAAGAAGCAGCAAGTCTTCCTTTGAATTCAGTGAACCTCTGTGCCATTTTGGAAAAAAAAAAAAAAACTCCAAGGTAGGGACTGAAGGTGAGAGGTAATTGTTTTCTGACTACTCAGCTCTTTGCATTAGCACGACCATTTCCTAGTTGTCCCATACATAGCCACTGTCTAAACCCACTGGCTAGGATCTGACAGTCTGACACTAACCTATGGCCAGATAGAAGCAATCGGTATGATTGATGGAGGTGAAATTTGATCATATGACAAACCTGTGAGATAAAAGTTAGTGTGATTAATTATACTGTTAGATGCAAGTGGGGGGGGGGGGGGAAATGGAAGAAACAGACCTGTCCCTCAATGACTTCCACTATATAGAGATAGAAATCCAAACTGCCTACCCTAATTAACGACAATATGACCTGAGGGTAAGAACCCACCCAAACGAAATCAATACTCTGCCAACTAGTTCAAAGAGGGAGGCCAATGTTCGGGAATGGAATGGATTAAAAGACAAACAGAAACAAATGACCAGAGCATCCCATCCAAAATGTTCCCAGTCAAGAACTATTGCAACAGAAATCTTACCCTCTACATAGAACTTATAATTCTCTTGTTTATTGATTGTTTTGAAGCTGCCGTGCAAATACCATCTCCAAAATGGCCCAGATCCCATGTACTGCATCATTGTAGGGTATTCCTCAGTCCTGAAATAGTGCCTGGCACACAATCAACACAAAATGGATGCCTTGATATCATACAAGAATGTACCTGTGTGTACACTCATTGTGAACTGATACCTTGTCTGGTAGTCTCATGTTGAACTTGACAAATAGGAGAATCAACCAGTTAGTATTTAACACAATGGCCATAATCTCAGAAGATATCCTTCTCATGCCCACAGTAAGCTTTTACATGGAACTAAGGAGCATGCAGTTCTCTTCTCTTTAGTTTCTTTTTCACTGTTCCTGACTCCATGGCAACATCATTGCATGCCTAGTTCTCTGAGAAAGAAACCTAACACCATCTTGACAGTTCCTTTATCCAGTAGCCAAGTCCTACAAGCAAGACTGCAAAACTCCATACCACTCCTCCATTTTCACAGTTTAACTAGACTGTGTTAGATAAATCTAATACTTTTATTAACAGCAATTTCCAATGGCACTTTGATTTATTTTCCTGGACTTTACATGAATGTGCAGCTACCAGAAAAGGATTGAGTTCATTATGATTTTGTAGTGTCTGCATAGAGAGAACATCCCCCTGCTTTCTTCCCGCTTTAGTGTGGTTCCATTTGAGATGAATGAGGGAGAAGAGACTGTTGAAGCCATTTCTTTCAGTGGCCATTACTTAGCAGTGTAAGAGAAGCTAACACATTACTCAACGATTGTAGCTTGGCCCTTGGCCAGTGGTAGAGTCTAGCCTTGTAAAAAAAAAAAAAACACAAATATATAAAACAAATAAAATATAGTCCAGTGTCCTTTATGGTCCTGGGATGTTAGCCATGGAAGGCTTCTGCTTCCATATCAAAATGCATATCATAATTTCTGGAATGACCTTAAAGAAAGTATCTAGACAGCATGTGAAGCCTGCCTTTGTCCTCCAATCCAAGAAGCCATTCCACCTTTGAGTTACCAAAGGCACTCTATAGAGTCCACTGAGTCTCCTCCTTTCCACGTGTGTTGTTTTTGACCTTATTACATCTTCCCTACTCACCTGTGAGCCCACTGAAGACCAAAACAAGATGTGCCAGAGAGTTAATTCATGGGGGTCACAGACACAGCTTCTTACTCTCTCTTTCCTGCTGCTGTTTTTTACCATATTCTGCTGAGTCACCCTCTTCCATCTCTTGATGACAGTGATGCTGTGCAGAATACATGAATTCATGATTACTTTCAGATATTAGGAAGAATTTATATTTTCTCTCTCATACACATGTGCTAACCTCCTCTATCTCATAGACTCAACACAGGCCTTGAAAGAAGCTGAGTCAGAGGCATTTGACCTGATTTTGTACTTTCTTTCTCTCCTCCCTCTCTCAAGACTCTTAACTTTTCTATAAATGGACAGAGAGAGGAGGGATGAGGAACATAGAGAGAGCCAATCACATGCATGCATCAGAATGTCTGTTAGTGTTTGCTGCTTTGGACCACAGATAACTTCCCCTTATAAGTGTGTACCGAAATGTAACTGCACTGAGAGGTTTCCTCCATTATCCCTGTACAGGTCCCTCCCATGGATTACATGTAGTATTTACTAAATAAGCCTATTAGCCTGAATTTAGATCCCTAGAACTCAAGACAGACACATTAGCATATAAGCTTATATCCAGGACATGGGCAAAAGAACCAGCAGAGTCGAAACTCCTATGACCAGCTAGCCTGGTGTAAGAAACTTTGTATCCCGAACAAAACAGAAGGCAAGGATCAACACAGGCAATTGTCTACACTCTTGCTTTGACATTAACATGTCCACATTCATATTCATTCATACACACACACACACATACACACACACACACACACACACATGGCTGAAGAAGGTGAACAAAGCGTTGGTTTTCCAAATAAACATAACAAAGTCAGGGCATGCAATTGACCTGTGATAATGCCAACCCTAAACATTAGTACCAGATCCTGAACTGAATTATATTTAATAAACTACAACCCTTTAGAAGTTTCAGAAGGGAAAGAAATTCCTTTCCTTCCATAACTAAGAAGAAGTTTGTGTGGCTAGGAAAGGGGAGCAGAAGTGTGTGGTGGGAGCGAAGGACGTGGGAGGGCACACAGGGACAAGAGATAAGGAGTGGGGACAACGATGCAGACAGGACCATCAGGAGACTGCAATTAACACAGGTGGGTCTGCATCACCAGAAACAAAAGAAAAAAGCTGAAGAAAAGATGAAGAGGGTTTGTGGTCATCAGTTTGCAAGGTCACTAAAGAAACAGGAGGGACTGGGAAATAGCTCAGTCACTAAAGCATTTGCCTTTGTCTAAGGAACTGAATTTGATCCCCATGTTGATCCATGTAAAAAAATAAGCCAGGTAAGATGGTGTGTGATTGTATTACAAGAACTAAGTAGGCAGCTGTGAGTTCCTGGGGCTTACCGGCCCGCCGAGCCTATTTCGCAAGTTCCAGGCCAGCGAGAATCCAAAAAGCAAGGTGGACAGCTCCTGGGGAATGAGAGTTGAAGCTTCCTCTACCCTTCATGCCTACACACTTGTTTGTATACCTGCACAGACAAACACACACACACACACACACACACACACACACAGAGAGAGAGAGAGAGAGAGAGAGAGAGAGAGAGAGAGAGAATTTTTCAACTAAGCAAAATTTATGCATGTCTCAGATTGTTAGATCGTTAGCTGGAAATGTGAACTTTGATCAACTCTCTCATTGCTCCCATCCTCTAGAATAACCAGCATGATCAGATAATTGCATTGTGTCTAGAAAGTCAAGAGGTAACTGGGCTCTATCTATAAGCTTCTTACTTGTCTTGTGTGTAACAAAATCTCCTTTCTGTCTTCTGTCAGTCATGTATGCTCTGCTCTTCCTCTACAAAGGAGTTCTCTTCCATTCTCTACAAAATCACCACTGGTTGCTCAATAAACTGTCACCTTCCTCAGCTCTCCTGGAACACTGAGCTGCCTGGCATGTTCCAAGGCCACTAGTAAAGTTTGTTTCTGAGTTGTAAGGTAAACACTTGATCTACACCAGTGAAATGTAAGAAATCCTTCCAAAATCTCTACTTTCAGTCAACCTGAATTTTCAAATCACATGCTGACACTATGTGTATGCCTTTCATACACCCAAGAAAATATTTTCTGGTGTGAGCTGACAGATGAACATTTTGAATTGTTTAATAGTAGTATTCTTCAAGTTCCTTTCAGAAAATGTCACCATCTTGGGCTATAAAATAGTATTCAGTGCATACAGATGAATATAACATTACAACAATTCTTAAATTGGGTTTGGATAGGCACAGAGTTACCTTTGAAACCTCATTTCCCTCTTTCCACTTAATCAAGGCTGTGTACATCTTGCAAACTGGATCCTGGGTTGATTACATGGGAAGAAAGTTATAATGTCTAATTTGTTCTTTTAAAACAGGTCTTGTAACATGTATCCTTTTAAAAATAAAATCAAAGAGAAATTAGATAAAATAGATGTCATCAGATAAATTGTAGGAAACCAAATACAAACATTTCAGCCAAAATTAAAATGGGAATCTTTCATCACATCCAAAGCAGAACAAGTTCATTTCAGATCATTGTTTAAGAATCTTGGTATGGGACAACCTGACACATGATTAACGGTGAAGGAAAGGAGCTGTAAGGTAAACATGTACAAACTACTATTAATAATATATGGTTGAAGATTGTGCCTAAAAGCAGAGGTGTAATTATAAGGATCTGGTTGTGTCGTGAGCTCTCTAGAATGTAGCCCTTACCATCCCATGGGTATCTATTAAATCTTTTGCATATTTGAAATTAACATATGCATGCTTGGGGAAATATGTTTGCACATAAACAGGAAGGCAAATGTCCCCAGACTGAGAGAGTTTTCCTTTAAAATAGTCAGCCCTGAAAACATACATACAGGTAGCATTCTATGAACTGAAATAATTATGTTTAGGAATATATATGTATAACATAATACATGCATAATATTCCTGAAATAACAATTAGTGGGAAGGGGCCATGAATTTGAAAGAGAGGAAGAGAGCAAAGAGAGCCACATGGGAGGATTTTGAGGCAGGAAAGGGAACGAAGATATGTTGAGAATCAGTTATGACCTCAAAAATAAATAAATAAAAACAATAAGCACAAAAGGTCAAATGAAAAAAATATCATGACCTAATGACCCTCCCTCCCCTTATGCTGCCTCTCAGATTCAGCCGTCTCAATATCCACAATTCACAGCGTAGCCTTTACCTTGGATTCACCGTGCTGGTCTCTGTCTTCTTATCTAGAGCTAGTTTCATTCTGAATCTGCTTTATTTGTTTCTAATTATAGCTTCAGCTTTCACTGGGGATTCTAATCATTATGTTCACAAATGAAGATGCAATCTGTGCATTTGAAATAACACCTGATAGTGGCTCTAAAAGGAAAGTTGGCAAGACTGAGGAGAACAAGTACCCAGATGGATACATATCTTGGTATCTAGGGAAATGGTTCCAGGACACTCTGCAGATATCACAACTTAAAGATACACAAATCCACTACATGAAATAACTTCATGTTTGTATAAAAATGATGTGCATTTTCAAATTCCTTGTCAGTTCTACATTATTCTTAAACCCTTTACCATGCAAATGACATAAAATGGTGGATACAGATATAATAGCTGTTTAGAAAGCAATGGTAAGAGAAAGTCTTGTATAGATGCAATCCCCCAGGCTCTCCATCAATATTTTCCATCCCTAGTTGGTCAGGCTTAATGGCACAGAATCTAGAAATATGGAGGGTTGGCCACCAGTTAAAGCAAGAGGTCCTAACCTCAAAGAGATGATATTCCCTTAAAACTCAGGAGGTCGTACAGATTGATATGATAAATGAACAGAAATTCCTCTGTTTGGAGGTCAGCTTTAGTCTTTTAATAGCCATGGTATTAAGCAGACTCAGAGATTGCAAGACCAGGAGACACTGTTAGCTTCTAAGCCATCTCTCCGGCCCCAGCCTCCATTATCTCACACAGTCACCTAAATGAACTAGGATGTTCTCACCTCTGTCTGTTTACATCTCACAGAGCCTTCAAAACCTTCTAGTCTGGCCTTCTCCCAATGTCGCACTAACCCACTGCTATCCTACAGTATTTTGCTTAATGATAATCATGAGGTAGACTTTCCACATGATGAGAACTTAAGAGTGTCCAAAGGATTCAGTACCTGCGATCTTTAAAAAAAAAGAAAAAGAAAGAAAAGAAAAAAGCATTGAACGTTGTGACACTCATCATAGTCTGATCCCAGCCCCCCTTCCTGCCTGCTTTAAAATCAAGTCATTCATAGTTTACAGTCTCTGGATGTGAATCAAAATAACAGCAACATCATAAATACAGCAGGAGAGGCTGCAAATGTGGACATCCCAGGCCTCTCTTTGAAGCTGAAGAAAGAGGGTCTATGAGTAACTGGAGATAGTGTAGGCTGCACAGAGAATTCTAGGACAATCTGAGCAAAGACCCTGTGTTAGAAACAAAATCACCTGAAATAACAAGGCAGGGCCCCATTATTAGGAAATAAATATAACAGAGATCCATTTTCTATGTCAGTGACAGAATTTTATGAGCATTAAGCAAATAAAATTACTATGCAGAGGACTGGTCTATTTCAAACACCGCAAGAATGAAAAATTCAAGAAGCCTTAATGGGCAAATATTTTAATAACAAGAGCCTTGAACCTGCTCGCCCAAATCTTCCCCGTCTTGCTAGCTGCTCTCTTGTGCTACTTGGGTTTTCAAATCCTTTTCACAGACAGCCTTTCTGCAAACATTTAGTAATTCAACAAAGGAGGCTAAAGTTCATATCGTGAGCACTAAGCTATCCAAGGTGCTTGGTGAGGCATCACCAAGATTTTCAGCTTAGCGGGGGACTCAATCATATATTCCAACAAAAACAAATTTTAAAAAGAGAGGGGTCTCCTGTTGTTGCTGCTGTTTTTTGAGAAGTTCAGGTTAGATCAGGTTTTGAAAGCCTAGGGTGATGTAAGTACACAAAGCTTACAGCATTGTATTGTATCCGGGCTACTGTGCAAGAGCAGGGAAGGTGGACCTGAAGACTTGGCTTAGTGGTTGAAAGTGAATATATCGAATAAAATTTTAAAAAAATTTAAAAAAAAGAACAATGTCCAGGAAAAAATGCTCAAAAAAAAGGAAGGAAGAAAGAAAGAAAGAAAAGAAAAGAAAGTGACTGTTCACTGTTCTTTCAGAGGACTCCACCCACATCAGACAGTTCATACCACCTGCATCTCTAGTGCAAGGGGATCCAGAGCCCTATTCTGGCCTCGAGCTCCTACAGTGACATGTAAAGGATAAAATGAATGAAGCTTTAACTGCAGAGAGAGAGGGCCAGCTTGGTGCTTAAAGGTGGATGCTCACTCTTGTGCAGAGGGACACGGATTTGATGTCCAGCACTGACATGGTGGCTCGCAAAACTTCCATAACTCCAGTTCTAAGTAAGTGTACATACATAAACATGCAGGCAAAATGCTCATACACACAAAATTTAAAAAAAAAAAAACAAATATATTTTTAAGTGGCACTGTACTGTGGGGACTTAAATGCCAGAAGTTTATCCTCACAGTTCTGGAAGCTGAGAAATCAAAGATCAAAGCAGTCACAGATATGGTAGCTTTTGATGGCCTGCTCCCTGGAAAAGAAGTGCCTGGTTGCTCATCATGGAGGAAGAATCAGGGACTGTTGGGGTAACATCCATGGGGTACTAATCCTATCCATGTGGATTAAGTCTAATCCATATCCCAAAAGTCTCACTTCTAAATTCCACTCAACAGGGATTTAGGCTTCAAGGTAAGAATGTGGAGGAGGAAGGCCACAAATATTTGGTTTATTGAAGCTTCCTACAAAGGGAACCTGTGAGAGACATACCACAAATAGCAAAGTGCAAAATGGCTCAGGAATGAAGTAAGAACTTGGGTTTTAGATAGCAGCAGGGTTTTAATCTGAACCTCAGAGGCTCCTGTGTTCAGTGCTCAATAATCAACTGAGAACACTCCTTAGGGAGTTTCTGGCTACATTTAAAAAGTAGATCATTGGGAATATAACCTTTATTCTTAGGTATCTTTTTAACTCTGTCCTTCTTGTCTGTCATGAGAAAAAAAAAATAGTCTGGTCTTCCATACATTTGGTAGAATTATCTTGGTCCAGGTTTCCTTTGTTCCCCAGTGTCCTGAATGCTTAACAGGTTTTGGGTACATGCATGTATGCTAAGCTTACAGGGTGAGTAAAACAAGAGGTAACAGATTCTTGTGGGGTCTTTAGATATCAGCAGGGTTTTAATCTGAGCCCAAGAGGCTCCTATGTACAGTGTTTAATAACCAACTGAGAGTACTACTTAGGATCTTTCTGCCTACATTTAAAAAGTAGATCATTGGGAATATGACCATTCTATCATCAAGGTGTGTTGCCAAGAACTATGGACTGATATCACTGAAACCAAGAACAGTAACTACATAGTACAAAACACAGATTCAAACCCCAGATGGTCAAGCCAGTTCAAACATCTTGGGAGTCATGAAGTAGTTGCTCCCTTCTTTGCTGTGTAAAAAAAAAAAAAAAAAATGATGGTGAAATACAGGTATTGGTATGTTGTGTTGGCACATTTTTTTCACAATACCCCCTTCCTTCTTACCTTCTTGCTTATGTCATCTCATCTTTATGGTCAATTACCCAGACATGTTAAGGGTACACACTCTCTGAGTTCTAGATTTAGACTGCAATCTCTTACTTGCAAAGTGCTCAGTCAGCCAAGATGAGTTGCCTTCCTCCCTCTCCTACCCCCACCTAGAATCTGTCATCTCTAGTGTTAACCATTCCGGAAGCTTAGCATACATGCAACCTGTTAAGCAACCAGGACACTGGGGAACACAGGAAACCCCGACCAGAAGTAGTTCTACCAAATTGACCTCTGCTCTCCTTACTTCTCAGTGTCAGTTAAAACAATAAGCAAAGGCACTTGGCCACAAAGCCAGATGGCTGTAGTTTGGCTCCCAGAACTCACATGGCAGAAAAAGAGAATAGACTCCTGCTTGTTGCCCAGTGACTGCCACATGCTCCCACCTGCACCCAATAAATAAATGAAGTATTCTAAAATAATAAGTTTGTAGCCATCACATGTATTGCCTGAGTCTATTATGCTGATCATCTGTGTTGATTCATAATAACACATCAACAAACAAGCAAAAATAACTATACTTAAAAGCAAAATTTAACTATAACTTAATTTTCAGTGATTTCACAAGTACAGTCTCACTAACTTTTCAGGCCAGCCAGAAGTTGGTAGGGTTTGGTATTCAGCATGGCTTACCCTGGTTGCTTAAAGATTACCTCCATCCTGACTGGTCGAGGTCATTCTATCCTGAAGTTAAAGATGAGTTAATTGAAGTTAAATGCATGGGGTAGGACTATGATCACAACTGAGAGATGCATAAATGAGCTAAGAGAGGTGAGATGACACATTGGAGTTCACATTGTTGGGAAGCAGCAATGCGAAGATCCAAATCCCTGTCATTTCAGTGATAAAGCCACACCCTGCTTCTCACCTCACACTTCTCTGTGGACTCTGGGTACTGTGAAGGGACTTGAATTCAAGTAGACATAAAACCAACCGTATGAACTTAGATGACTACCTAGCCTACATGAGTCTAGTCTCCCTTTCTATAAAAGGGAAGTATAATATCCAACTCAAATATTTGTCATGGGTAGGGGATCTTATCCAAACAACTGTGATCATGGGAACAGCTGGTTGTAGCAGACACTAAATTATTAAATTGGATTATATTATAGTATATTGATAATAGTGCTTTGTTATTGGCATTGAAGAAAAGCCCTGTTCAAAAATATTTGAGACTAAACTAGCTACTCCTCTCAGAGTTCCTTAACTCTGTTTATGTCATGTCAGCCCCAATACACACATAAATATAAACACAGCCTCATTCTTTGGACTTAATGTTAAAGCTGAGCTTTAAGGCTGCCTTCAGAGAGGTCTTCTACAGACCCTGTACCAGAATCCATCACCTCAAACTACTAGTGTAATGACCAATGTCTTCTTTTTTATTAGTTATTAACAAGCTATTACTTGTTTAGTGATTTCTATGAAGGTCTAGAATCCCTTTGTCTCCTATGTCCCCATGGCATCTAAACAAATGCACAAAAGAAAGGGAAGGGAAAAGAATTAGTGAGGGACGTGGAGGAGAACTGGTCTAGAGCTGAGGTCAGTAGAAAACATGAAAGGAGAGTAACTTGTCAGAAGCCAAGCAGGCACTCCAAATGGTCAGGAAAATCAATACTGGACATCACACAACAGGATGGATCTTACAGGTCCTAGATTCCCATAAGGATTCCAATGAGTTTGGCAATGTTAATAAAGCTGGCTTATGTCTCCGGGCTTCTGTAGTCTTGCTTGTGAAATGAAGGCAGTAGAATCCATATAAAAAAGATTCACCCAACTCTGCAGTCTTTGCATCTTTAGCCTACTTCCTATACCTTGCTATTGCCTGAGAACACAATGCTACTGTGCTATAAAACCACCCAGCTCCTTCCCCAAAACCAGGGCTGCATCCAGAGTTTGCATAACATGGGAATTCTAGTAGCTGCTTTCCTGCACAGTATGTTGGATTTGGCACTCTCTGCTGAATGAATGCAAGGACATTTGAGTGAATGAATTGTCCAAAAAGGTATGGCAATCTAAGTAAAAGTCCAAGCCCAGGTCTAATGATGGCAACTGTGATGTCAGTGACTTCTGGGAAGAGTGAAGTATGCACAGGTGGCCATATATCCTCACTTGCCTGGGGTGGTTCCAGTTTCCAATGGTTGTCCGCGTGTATTGACTGCAACATCCTCTACTATTCTCGTGTGTGCTTCTTCAGATGGTCAGCTGAATAGTTGCACCAGGAAGGGGGAAACTGTGATTTTTCACACTCACTGTGCCTCAATGAGCTCCTTCACATGTGATTATCACTGAGCAGTCCACAAGGCTTGGCTCAAAGAGGAGTATATTCAGGTTACAGATAAAGAAGCCAAAACTCACAAGGGTTATCTGAATGGTTAACTTCCTCAGAGCCATTCTCCAGTAGAGGCAAGATTTATACCCAGGACCTGTTTTATCTATTCTGCTGCATGGTTGGATGGTAAAAGGAATTGGATATGGGAAGGGTCCCAATTCTCTCTCATCTCTCTCTCTCTTGCTATAGCCTTACATTCCTTGTTTTCTTCATGGGTCCTCTACCCTCTCCAGATCTCAGAACTGTTTCATTTTGATTATGGTAGAATGGACATCTCTCTCTTCCTCCCACCGTGCCTTTCCTCTGCTATGTCTATAGTCTAAACACGTAAGAGGGAACTGTGCTCTGTCACTCAGAAGGAATCAAACTCCCTTAGGTTCATACAGAGTGGGAGTCAGTCTTCATTTCACTCAGACTCCACACGCTTGCATGGCTTCCGGGACTGACCTAACTGGGGTGTCAAGGTAATGAAGGAATGATAGACACTAAAGAAAAAAACAGATACATTAACATATGTACAAAAATAAAAGCTGGGATCAGGTGGCCTGGGCTCTCTAATAGAGAAGCCACCGCAGCCCAGACACCCAGTGTCTTTGTTATATACAGTTGAGCATGGTGGCCCAGTTATCACACAGCTAAACAAGAACCTGGTATTATTAAATACAAATAAACAAGGAGGCAAAGATATTTATATACAGTGGAACAAAGAGACAGGTTTAGCTTGTCTAGATATGAGCGGTCTCTAGTAAGAGTAGTCTCCAGTCTGGAAACATTTAAGTGAGAAAAAAAAAAAAAACTACAGGAAACATTTTTTTTCCATACATTGTCAACATTCACACTCAGATCTAAGGAAGACTTTCCATTCCTATGAGCCCCACCCAAGGAGGCTTTGCCATTCCCTTGGAGCTGAAGCATTGGTCCTTGGCATGGCCCTGCCTGTGTCAAAGGATACACATTCACTCAGGACTTGGCCTGATCCCTCTATGTGGTAAACTCAGAGGCAGCACCCACGCTGCAGTTTCTCAGGCACTGCCGTGATAAAGTCTAATACAGGCATACTGAGTGACAGTCAGCCATCTCCAACTGTGTGATATCATTAGGCAAATGATTTAAACCTTTACTGCCTCAGTTTCCTCATCTGTAGCAGTATGTGGCAACAAGAAGTCTTCTAATCATTACTTGCTAATTGAAAGCTACAATGAGCAGTAGGGCTTAGGAGGGCTAACATGTCTAAATGCATATCCACGCCTCCATAAACCAGATATTTGATTTTAAAATCCCTCATTTAAGCCCCTGAGCCTCTCATGCATCCTCTTGACAGTCCTAGGTACACACATGTCCTCTTTCTGCGCCCATCACCCACTACCATGCTCCTGTGTCCCTCCCCTTCCCTCTATCAATATCCTCAACTATGACTCCAGATGGATTTCTTTTAAAGTGCAAATCTATTCATATCACTTGTCTACTTAAAATTCTCCCATCATTTCCCCTTGCCCCCAGAATCAAGTTAGAGCTCCTTGGAGAGAATTATATATTCTAGACCTCCCCCTCCCCTCCCCCACCCCTGCCTACTTTCCAGCCACAGAGAACTTCTCTTGGTTCCATCATGGGACACACTCCTCCTCTCCTCAGAGCTCTTGTAATGCTTTCACCTCTGGCCATTCCCCTCCACACTCACCCGGTCTTCATCTGGCTAACGCTTTTTGTGTGGTGTGGGTGGTGCAGTGCAGTGTGGTATGGTATGGTGTGGGTGGTGCAGTGTGGTGTGGTGTGGTGTGGGTGGTGCAGTGCAGTGTGGTGTGGTGTGGTGTGGTGTGGGTGGTGCAGTGTGGTGTGGTGTCTTGTGGTGTGGTATTGTGTGGTGACTCTCTGCCTATGCATTTTGTACAGGGTCTCCCACTGAACCTAGAGCTCAGCCTTTTGTCACTAAGCTGACTGTTGAGTGATCCGCTTGTCTCTGCATGTTCTCTCCTAGCCCACCCAACACTGGAGTAATAGGACACTGTGCCCTTGCTCAGCACCATGGGTGCTGGGATCTTAAACTATGTTCATAACACCCTGCTTATGCAACAAGTACTCCTGCCTTGTTGGCCATCTCTCCAGCCCTGGTTAATTCTCATTCTTTAAGTCTTTGTTTGAACTTCTCTTTAAAAAATAACCTGTTACTTGTTCTTCATAACAACCTACTTCACTCAGTTATTGATATCAAAGTCCATTATGCTTTTCCTCCTGGACATTAGTCTATTTATAATGTCCAGACAGGGCTCTTCTCACTACACAGGAGAGCAGCAACCATATGGCACTCTGCCATAACCCCATACATTATTTTATTCATTCATTCATTCATTCATTCATCCATTCATTTAATCTTGTTTCATTTGTTCATCCATCCATCCATCTATTCCTTTTCTCATTCATTTAAACATCAATTCTTTTCATCACGCAAGGCAGACATTTCTGTTCAATGATCTTCTCTCTGTTACCTCCAATGCTTAATAAGTCTGTGAAAGAGAACTTTACTTTGTAACTCATGAGAGAGAAAGGCCTCCATCTGTGTTCATAACACCCAGCAGTGGTGGAGTCTTGAAGTGAAAGATGTTAGGAGTCTTGTAGGTCCTCTTCTCTGAAACTTTGGCAAGAGCCTTTTCTTTTCCTTTTCCTCTAATCTAGAGACATAAAGGCCCTTACTTTCTCTTACACTCATTACTGTCTGTTGGACAAGAGAGAGCAAAAAATGACTGACAACATAAACTTAGTTCAGTCACTGGGAGACAACAGAGGCTTTTACAAAGGTTATTACATGATTTATTCTGGTTAGCATGGAACACAGTGCATGTATGATCAGATAATAATGTGTGATTGTTTTCTCTCTTCATGTTTCATCATGTGGATCTCGGGGATAGAATGGCTAAGTCTGACCTGCTAAGCCATCTCTTCAGCCCAAGACACAAGTTAGAAGACATAAGTAACAGGATGAAAAATAATAAATAGGTTTGTGGAAGAAGCCACCAAGATGATGTCACTGAATCATGAGAAACCAAGACTAACCTTTCCCACAGAACACTGGACTAAATAAGCCATCTGAATCTCTGCTACTCTGTGGACTCTAGACCACTTAACTGAATATTTTCTATTGGGTATGCTCCCAATGGCTAACTGTTTCACATATAGTTGTCTCCTCTGTAAACAACTGTAATTACCAAGTAGAATCCATTTCTTCCTTTGTTCTTCAGAATAGAACTGAAGCACAGGCAAAGCCGGGTTGCAACAAGGCCTCACAAGCTCCCTTCTGCAGGATGTATCAGTACACTATTAACTAAAAAAGATGGGAATAGCAACAGATGTGGGATGTCTGCTTCATTCCCAAGCCACTTGCTCTAGAGATCCTGTAGTCCATGTGAGCTTCCCACAGAGGGATGACTGACATGGGAGAAATGAGAATTAAAAGAGGGATGACCACATGAAGCTCACCCAGGACGTCAGTCTTGACCCCACTGGCCTCATGAATAATACAAGAGACTACAATAAACCCTCTCTTAAATTATCCTTTATAATGCTATCTTTGTTATAGCAGATTAACCTGTACCTGAATTAACAGAGAGTCTCTTATTTCCCATGACAAAACGCAGAGGGCTGGGTTTTCTGTGATTGGATCTGTGATACAGCAAAGAACTTTCCAAATGAGTGTTGTCTCTTACTTAGCAGCATACAGTAATTCTAACATTATTCCCTTTGGACTTATTAGCCAGGCAAAGCAATCCACATTAAATATCATGCACACTGAATTTAGACGCGTTTTGAAGTATCTAAAAATACAGTCAACTCCCCTTAGGGTTTTCCTTTCCACATGTTCAGTCACCTGCAGTCAGCTACAGTCTGGCAATATTAAATAGAAAACTCTAAGAATAAATAATTAGTAAGTGTTAAATAGTGTCACCTTCTAGATAATATGACCAATTATTGCACTAACCCATTTTGTCCTAACCAGGTTATGACTCATTCTTTTGTCCAGAGTATCCACATTGTATTTGTTACTTGCCTGTTAGCCACAGAAGTCATCTTGGTTACAAGATCAGCTAAGGAAGTGTTTCCAAACAACCCTGATTTTATTTAATAATGGCCACAAAGCACATGAGTAGTGACACTGGCAAATCAGTAATGTGGAAAAGAAGTTGTAGCATAACTCCTTTAAATACAAAGGTGAGAATACAACTAAAATATGGAAGAGAAAAATAGATGATTATCACATAACTTTTAGTCGAGTACATTGGCATAGTGTACATATGGCCCAGTCTCATTGCTAGTCATAATTATTGATCTCTTTCTTAATTTATAAACTAAATCTTATGCTGGTGTGTATATACAGGGACACAAAATAGATAGGGTTCATTCCCATTAATGGTTTCAAGAATCCACTGGGAATCATGAACAATGTCCTTGGCTGGCTAGGAGAGAGTCCTTTGTACTACTTCTATTAATTTTCTTCTGTAAATTAAGGAACAAGCAAATGGTTTGAACTTTTGTCCCAAATTCTGCCTTCCTGAATGATATTCCTTGTCTCTTCTTCCTTGGCTCTGATCTCCTTTCTTGAGCATCCGATGTTGCCATAATGCCTCCTTTACCTGCCCAAAGTAGTACATAACCCACTTCTCCCTCCTCAGCCCCCTGGTCAGAGACACCTTGTTTGTATCCCTTTCACACATTGCATGTACACTTTGCATTTGTTACTGTGCCAGGTTCTAGGACTAGAAAGCCGGGGGAGATGGAACACTAGGCCTGAGTCTGAGGGAGGAAAAGAGGCGCATTAGTCCAAATGACAATATCATCTTCCACGGCCACAGGTCATGTGGCCAGCGCTACCATAAAATCACAGGGGCAGTGGATCCACGGTTTGTTTTGCTTTAAAGTTGTAGTTATTGTTGTTTCAGTTCTGACTTGTTTGTATTTGTTTGTGTAGCTCTGGCTTCTATGTAGACCAGGCTGGACTCCACTTTCCCTATCAGTTAATTCTTCCCAGAAATGTTCTCACAGACACATCAACTTAATGAACAAAATTAAGCATCACACTCCCCAGAGTTGAAACTGGATGGCATACCTCCAAAGAGCCTTGTCCTTGTGTGCAGAGGATCTCTTAATACGCAGAAGGAAATGTGGCATCCCTGGTTTAGTGGGCTTGAGTTGAAAGTATGCAGCAGAGAAAGGACATCTTCTCCCCTTAGCCTTATTAACATTTTTAAAATAAAAGATCTTAAACAAAATATTTCCATATTACAAAGAAAATTTTTAAAATTTATGTTCAGACAAAACAAAAGATCAAGAAACCTATAAATTCAATTAAACTATAATTGAAAAGGCAAATGGTCATGGAAAGTCACAGTGCCGAAAGGACCTTGTTATCTATTTAACTGCCTTTTTTATTTCCTTTTTACACAGGCATTGTGGTGAATGGAAGTTGAGATTTAAAGCAGAACATAAGCAGTTATCCATAAAACTAGCAAAGAAACCAACCAATAGGGGCCTCAAAAAAAAAAAAAATACTTAGGAATCCACACTGATTCTCTGTGGAGATCACTTTCTCCCTGCTTGTAAGTTGTCCCTCAAGGTACAGGCTTAACCGGAGGCTATGGAGATAGCAAAGATAGAAACAGCCAAAATTCACATAATGACTAGATTTGGGATTTTAAGTACAAAAAAGTTCATGTCCTCTAAGCTTCCTATTCCACAGAAAAGGGAACAGGAGCCTAGGCAGGGTAGGGGTGGGGGAATGGGTCAGAAAAATCTTCATCCATCAGTGAGAACAGGCATGCTTTAGGGGGAACTTCATTTCTAATTCAAAGACTTCCAAGAAGACAAGATGCCAAGGCAGTTTCTGAATGAAATAAGCCATGCTTCCTGTCCCAGCTCCACATTCTCACTTCCCACTGGTTTGGCAGAAAAAAGAACACAAAAGACATTGACAATAATTACTTGGGCAATTAGCTGAGGGTTTCCCTCTGGAAGAGTCTGAAACAGGAGCTTTGAAGAAGCCCATCCTATCCAGCTAAGATTCCTCACTGGATCAATACGCTCATTAGCAGGAGTTCCCTGAAGGAAGCTGCCCAGTACAGAGCTGACATTTAATCTGCCTCAGGTGGCACACATGTAAACATGTAAAGAAACAAGATCCAAGGGATGGAGGATTGGGAAAAGGTAGGGAACTAGCCCAGTCTAGGCAAATAGGAGGAGGAGGACGAAGAGCACCAATCAGATTGCTTATGAGAGTTAGTAACTGCAGCCAAGCCGTGGGGTAGTCAAAGAGTTCAGGGCCAGCCTCCAAAGAAAAACATTCATGCCTCTGTGGACACCGGATAATAATATCTATCATGTCATGTCCTCATCGCTGGAGCGAAGACCAGTGCAGTCTTATGGTATGAGTAAGGAGCTAAGAACAGCTCAGTTAGCAGCATGGAGCCTACAAGACAGGGTGGTAATCCGGTTCTGTGTTTTTCTTTCTCCAGAGGACTGGAGAACTCTGGCTAATATTAAGGATTGAGAATTCCATGGTTCCTCTATATGCAGGCCATATAGAGGATAGGTAAGCACAATGGTGCGCCAAACACAGGCAGTCTCAAAGTGAGGCTCTCAGAGGATTTGTTTATAGAAGAGGGCTCCTTAGAGTTACACATTCACAGATTCCACCCTTGACCTAATGCCAAATCTAGTTAAAAGACCAGACATATGTAATGCATAGGTGGGATTTTTTTGTTTTGTTTTGACACAGATTCTCATGTATCCCAAGTTGACTTCAAAATTGAAGGATGACCTTGAACTTAAAATCCTCCTGCTGCCACCTGAAATTGTTAGGACTACAGGTATGTGACAGGTATGTTGCACTAGTTTACCAGTGCTGGGGATGGAACCCAGGGCTTTGTGTTTACACCGCTAGCACTCCACCAACTGAGCTGCATCCCTAGCCATCTTTAACAGCCTTGAGAAGCATCATTCAGACATCAGGGTAACTGACCAGCAGAGCAGCTACCAATTGCCTGGCAGTTCATTTGTATTGTGCTCTCACACTGAGCCCAGAAAGAACAAACCAAAAATGGATTCACTAGCGCTAAAGTTTGACATTGCCATGCTGAAATTAAGCTGTTTATCTGACCTTCTGAGAAATCTGGAGAGAAAGTTGCCATAGCAGCCAGATCTAGCAAACAGAGCAGTTTTAGTCAGCATGCTAGGACAGGGCTCTCTGCTTTAACTCTTACAGGGAAAGACACTTTGGAAGAAGCAATCTATGCTCTGTTCCCCTTTTCTGCCGTCTTCAGCCTTTTGCTGTCTATAAATACTCACTGGCCGTGCTACAGAGCATAGTTCTCTGATTTGTATTCTGAGAGTTGCTTCACTCAAGAATCATCCTCTGTTCCAACAAATGCTGCCAAATCTGCTTTGTCTAAAGTTCTGCTTTTATCATTGGTCTTATGATTCCTATCCTTTCTAGCCTATACACTTGCTGAGGGGACCTTGAGAACATTGCCTAGACTTTTCTTGCTTGTCTATAAAATGGGGACACTAGGTAAATAAAACTATACATATGTTTTGGGGTTATCCTAAATATAAAATCAATTAGTGCCTATAAAACCCTTGGAACAGTTCCCACAATGCTGTTAGTATCAATCATTGGCTGTTATTATCAGCGTTATTGCTATTTTTATAATGAAAAGCAGGGAAATTTGAGAAACACTAGGTCCTATGAAGTGGGAGGACTGAAGAGAGCCCTCACTGAAGTGTTTTTGAGTTCACTCCACTCCTGCCATCAGCCCACCTCCTCCTCTGGTTCTTTTGAGCTACTGTTGTCTCACAGGATCTCAGGACTTATTCAGAAAGTAGCTGGGCTTTGAGAACAAATCTTCAAGAGGGTAAGAGCATCGCTTATCTGTATATCTGTTGTACCTCTGGAGAGCCCTCAGACCTGAGAGTCAAGGTCCCGGCCTCCAAGTACACTAAAGATGAAGAATTGAAGCACAGATGTGTGGCAGTCCAGTTCAGTACAGAGAACTAAGAAGGTGATACAGAGAACAGTGGAGAAAGGCTTTTCTCACTATAACACCCCACACTTTGCATATTTTGCATTGTTGCTCTGGAACTAAGAAAATGTTTATCAGAACAGGAAACACTATGATAGCATTGAAAATATTTTAAAATTATTTGTATAAATTCCCCATCTTTTCTAGGCTGGCTTTTGGAAACTGGATCCACTGGTAAGAGGCAAGAAAGCAGTGTCATCAAGCTTTGAGCAGGCAGTTCTCCAAAGCATGATAGGAGACAGAAAATATCAGCCCCAAACCAGAACAACATGGGGAAAACCAAATTAATGCCCTGAGCAGCTCTTCTATATTGGAGCTGATTTTAAAATCTTCTATTTTCCACTGGGGTCACTTAGATGGATGGACTAAGACAGAATCTCTATAAGAGTTTTGAGAAGCAAACAGAAAGGCCCTGAGCCATGCACAGAAATCCTTGGAGATACAAAGCCTGTGGAGAGAAAAAGTGGAATGTTGAGAAAGGAGGAATGGGAGGGGAAAAAGACCCAAAATTAAGGAGCATCAAAATGGGAAGGGTCTTGGAGCAGACGGAATGATGGAGAGGCTTCATAACTTCTGCTTGATCCAGTCCAGGGGAGTAGAGAAATTTGATCATGAAAACTACAGCAAGAAGCTAGCAGGGTGGAAGAAAAGAGTGGATCTAATGACCCAGCCCTAGGCGCTTAACTTCATGATGATTCTCAAACATAGCACAGAAGTGAAGACCCCCTGCCTGGGAGTAAGTGTGTTCCAGCAACCTCTGAGGGAAGACAGCTCCTTTGCTGTTCTTCCAAACTCCAAGAACCCCTGCCCCTTACACACACACATACACACAGATACACATACACACACACACACACACACACACACACACACCATCACCTTCACCCTTTGGAGTCTCGATCACTCACAGAAAGGTAGTAACCCATTCGAACAAGGCAACCTTCAAGAGGGTCTCATAAAGCACAGGTTCTTTATGTGGGAAACATAATGAAACACCTTACTGGGGAGGCAAACTTCAAAGTGGAAAAGTATTGCTCAGGCAGAGAACAAAGGAAATTACTTCCTTCTGCAGCCAACTCATGAACACAGGCCTCTTCCATGTTTGGGCTTTTGGAAGAATGGGGTTGGTCAGTTGTCTTTCTTGTTCTTGTTCACAGTTTAGCAATTACATAAGGCTGAAGTTGATTTCAACAGGAACATGTGTTCATTTATGCAATAGTGTTGATTGTCAGCTTGACAGAACCTAGAATCCCCTGGGAGATGGGTCTTTGAGTACGCCTATAGGAGATTAGCTTGATAGCACTAACTGACTTGGGAAGACCCATCTTGACTGTTGGTAGGACTATTCACTCAGTAGGCAATGCTGGACTATTTAAAATGGAGAAACCAAGCTGAGCCTTAGCAAGAATTCATGTGTCTGAATGCTTGGCCCATAGGGAGAGGCACTATTAGAAGGTGTAGCCTTGAGGATGTGGAGAAAGAGGAACACTCCCCCACTGCTGGTGGGGTTGCAAATTGGTACAACCACTCTGAAAATCAGTCTGGCAGTTCCTCAGAAAACTGGGCACGTCACTTCCGGAAGATCCTGCTATACCACTCCTGGGCATATACCCAGAGAATTCCCCAGCATGTAATAAGGATGCGTGCTCCACTATGTTCATAGCAGCCCTATTTATAATAGCCAGAAACTGGAAAGAACCCAGGTATCCCTCAACAGAAGAATGATGCAAAAAAAAAATGTGGTATATCTACACAATGGAGTACTATTCAGCCATTAGAAACAATGAATTCATGAAATTCTTAGACAAATGGATGGATCTGGAGAACATCATACTAAGTAAGGCAACCCAGTCTCAAAAGATTAATCATGGTATGCACTCACTAATAAGTGGATATTAGCCTAGAAAATTGGAATACCCAAAACATAATCCACACAGCAAATAATGTACAAGAAGAACGGAGGAGTGGCCCTTGGTTCTGGAAAGACTCAGTGTAGCAGTATAGAGCAAAACCAGAACAGGGAAGTGGGAAGGGGTGGATGGGTGAACAGGGAGGGAAGGG